>NC_133815.1:17714493-18045921 GCF_043250625.1 Sebastes fasciatus | reverse complement strand
TGAGAAATCAGGGCAGACGAGTTAATAATACGGTGCTGAGTGAGACATCGGCGTAGCAGAA
The DNA here is from genome assembly GCF_043250625.1 of Sebastes fasciatus. Classification (NCBI taxonomy): domain Eukaryota; kingdom Metazoa; phylum Chordata; class Actinopteri; order Perciformes; family Sebastidae; genus Sebastes; species Sebastes fasciatus. The sequence continues at coordinate 18,045,860 of NC_133815.1, read as the reverse complement.
TGTATGGGAGATAAACAGGTATTGTTATGAACAGGGAACCAAAATGGGTGAATTTTGAATATGAAAAGTGTCTTTCTATCGGCCATGTATTTCAGTGGTAAATTACAAAGCAACATCACCACCACCTCTCTGTCCAGACCAGTTGTGCTCCGTCGGGGAATGACCGGATACTTATTAGCCAGTGATCCAGCACATGAGGCCCTTAACCTGCTCCCTGTAGCACAGACACTTAGGGGTCAACGCCTCCCCCTGTCACATCCTCATCTGCTTCCCCCAAAACACACACACACACACAGGCATGTGCACACACACTTGATTAGACCAGAGAAATACGGTCAGTGTCAAAGGTCGATCTGAGAAACTCCATTCCACTTGGTTTTCAAGTCACTTTTGGTGAGAATGTAAACTCATCTGCTTTTAAACACGTTTCTACCTTTACTGTAAAGACAAACTATGGATAACTGACATACTATTGATACACTGGAAATAAATATATAAGCCAACTTATATATTTTGGACCTTAAAAAAAACATGAAATTGTCTCCAACTTGAATGAAAGTGTTTGAATCTTTCGCTGTGATTCATTACAAATTGAGAAACTCATCTTTTATTATTAACTTAATTGAATAGGTTTGTCAATTTCACTCTGCACTGCTTTCATACGCCGCTTACAACGCCGCCCTGACCGACGGTGTTAGTGTGGAAGCGTAGCACCCACCCTCTGATTCCGCTGGCCTGCCGTTGCCATGTTGACAGCCGTTGAGCGGCAAAACCAATAGAATGTAATAGCAATAGAAATGCTCCCAATCCTGTATTTAGTACCTTTAATTACTTCTCTATATAGCAGTTTTCATAGTGGCATAGTCCGCCATTACTGCGCTGGATTCAAGGGATTCACAGGAAAGCATGCATGAATGTAATCCTATGTTAACACCTCACTGACTACTGACTACACTCTCATAATGCTGTAATATATCCTGCTTATCTGATCTTTCATATCATTAAATTCTTCTCTTACTAGAATACTTCCCAGCATGCATTGTATTTGTGTAAAATATTTGTCTTGAAGTCATGATGGGAGTCTTTTTATACTACTCTTAAAAGAATTTCACTTGCTTGGATTGCATTCATTTAAGTGGTCATTAGTCAAAATACTCAAAAATGTTTGTATCACTCTTTGTCAGCAGTGTTTCCATATTGCTTGACCACTACACAGAATATCCATCAATCGGACGTCTTACTCAGCCAAGAGCCTCGTCCCCCCAGAAAGTTTACTCAGTCCATCAGTTGATCCCAGACCAGCCTCCAGGCCTCTCTGTGCTCTTACAAGTCTGCGTCCTGTTTGGAAACTGGAGCGTGCTGAGATAAACAGCAGTGCCTCTGCTTATCTGGCCTCTCTCTGTCTCACTATATGAGGCTCTATATACCTAAAGCCCTCCAGGGTCAAACTGGCGTCCAGAGGGGAAACTGGTGTGGCAGGACACCTTGTTTCTTTACTCTGTGGTGCTTCGGGTGTTTTTCTAGGCAGGTTTGGTGTGGCCGGTGGCTTTAGTGTTAAGCGACCTCATCCTAACCTCAGTGTTTGAGTCTCTCAGCGGGGAGCCGAGTGCTGTAGCTGAAGACAATTTTCAGTTTTCACACGCAATCTAAATCTGTAAAGTTATGGTAACTACGGCAACGGCAACCTTCACGCCCCCCACTTTTGAAAACCAGATACCTATCATGCTCCGTGTGCATCACACTAACTGCAAAAAAATAAAATGTCCCTTATGGTGAATCAGTAAGTGGGGGGTTCTGCAACTACAGCCCTTTTTAAGTCCCAGCAATGCAATTTGGGATTTTTTGGGGGGATTTATTTGCAGTGCAACGCTTGAGAAATATACACACAGTGTTATTACCCATCTTGAGGTAAAAAATAATTACTAAATAATGTGATTTAATACAATTTCTGAAGCATTTTATGGGTCCAAACACCACTTTTCTTCATGTCCCACAACTGTGTTTCAATGATGAGATACGTAAAATGAGCTCATTCAATTATGAAATTATTTCAAATGGAATTGTTTCATATACATATTATTTTACACCATATTAAAATGATTTTGTTTACAAATAATTTATAAGGTTTTTTTTCATCTAAATGCGCCTGTCTCACAGTCAAAGCTAACGTAGCAGACCTTGCTAGCTGCCATTTATCTGCAATATTAGCAAAAATGTCATTTCCGCAACACGTCCCTACTGCATGAAATCCCCTATTTTTAGAAAATGTTTTTATATCAATATTTACAATGGTGCACAAAGCTTGAAGAAAATGAATTTAAATGTCTTTAAAATATTATAAAAAATTAAAATAGTAAAACGTATAAAATTAACATTATTGTTATGTTGCAGCAAGGACATTTATTATAAGAACAAGTGATGAAAACCATAAAAAAATAAACATATTACAGATTAAAATCCTAACGACTATATTTAATTTTGTGTACCAGTTTATATGTATTACATACTCTGATGTTTAAACTTCAAAGATGTTGATTTATTTTTAATTTGGGAGACCCAAATATGAAAAACAGCTCTTAACTTCCTCTTCCCTGACACGACAAAAGACGGAAGTTGGCTTCCAAACATAAATATGTCTCTGAGGATTGCCTCTGAACAGGTCAAGCAAAACAAACAGGGGGCTTCCTCTGTCCGCTCCTCGCTGAGCCAGGAATCAGGAGGTTCCCTGTAGCTAACAGAGCCTCAAAGACATTAAGCCCACTTAGAGAACAAATGCGGTATTCAGAGCTTTATTATTTAATGCAAAGGTAAAAGATAATGTCAGGAGTATGGAAGGAGAATCAGGGAGTACGAGGGAGAGCAACGGGCCTCTCCGGTGCTCCAGCTCTGCTATTCATCATGGAAAGACTGTTTACTGCCGGGGTCAAGGTCCCAGGCACATGTTTACGGTCTCTCTCAGATGAGCCATTGTTGGTAAAGCGCACCCCGTGTATGAAACGGCCACACTGAAGATCATATCTAACGGGGCCCCTCTGCCCCGGGGCCAAAAGAAGCCCATTTTAACCAGATCCATAACATCGAGCCACAAAAGGACATTTAGAAACCATTTAGAGTTTCAGGATAAGACATCCGCTAAGCATCTCCTGTGGCTGTTTCCCTTCTCAACCCTTTTTTATCATCCCTCCACGTTAATGTCATTTTATTTGCCCTGAGACCTGCTGAATTAAACATAACATTATATCTCCATGGCCACTCTTTATAATTCCATAACCTGCGAGCTGGAAGCAGGAGCTCTGGCTTTCATTTGCTCTCTCTACTCAGTGTGGGAGGTTATGTGACCGCTCTAACCTTTTTAACATTAAAGTTTTTCCCCCCCTCTCAAAAGATCTTTGTGATAATCCTCTCCTTCCACTCCTTTGGTCCTTTGACTCCACTCCCCTGTGGGGTGTACAGGAAAATGCTTTTACTAGTGGTCCCACTTCTCCGCTCGCCCTCTTCGCTACAGCCGTCACTCTCCTCTCCTTTCAAGCCCGGCAAAACCACACTGTGCCTAACTCAGGAGCCAGGAACGTCCTGTGTGGTGGAGACCGATGGTGGCGTCCCTCATCTGTGGAGCATTAAGAGTGAGAAGTAGATTAAGGCTGTCTCCCCGCTGGACACTGGGCAGACCTCTGCAGTCTGCAGCCAGAGTCAGAGGGGGATGTAACAAACTAACTCTTTTGACTGAGGAGAGTTTTTGCAGTCTACTAATTGGGTGTAAAGTTCAAAACTTTACTTCAAACGCATTACTTGTGTTGATTTTTATATATATTGTTACAAAATACACATTTTGTATAGCCTCTCCATAGGTTTTGCACCAGACATGTCAAACCTGCAAAAGAGGAAAATGATAACTAAAGCTAATGCTAAACGCTCCATAATAGCTGCTTATCTAACATTAGCAAAAAAAAAGTCATTCATAAACTGAATTTGCCGTGCATTATGCAATTTAGCACTCTAACGGCGTGTCCACACCGCCCGCACGAGCAGCGCCTGACGGCTGCCTCGCTGAACTGCTGCGTGATTCACGCGTCGGGTGTTCACAACAGCTGCGTTTCTGTTGCTGCTGTCAGCCCTTTCTTTCCACATAGAGTTTGCCTTTCATAATGGCCATTTCATTTCATTATAAATATTGATTTTAGACAGAAAAAGGTTAAGAAACGTGTGGTAATTTGTAAATAATAGTAATAATCCACAAGTAAAACCCCGTCCTATATTCATTCATGGAGCTCTGCAAGTCACTGCATGTTCTACAACACTGTCCTTTAAAGATTTTAGAATAAAAGCCTCGTGTTAACAAATGAAGGACTTCTGTCCACAGAAAAAACACTTGAGAGCTTTTATTTTGAAACAAAAGCAGGAAGTGCCGATTTAAAAATAAATCTTCACTATTTTTCATGTCCGTGACATGTTCTACAGATACAGAGATTGAAACTGTAGTAATGTTGCTGGTATGATGTCAATATACTATCAAATGATCACTTTCACTGTCTGTTGTTGCTGTGAGCAGCGCGCAGCTCGCGGTAAAAATAGGGGAGACCTCGAATCTCTAGAAGACACGCAGCTGACACACAGCCGTGAGAAAGATTAGACAGTAGTGATTGTGCTCTAGGCGACTAAATGATAGCTTCTTCCTAACGTCATTCATTCATTAGCCTCGTTTGAGACTAGCCCTCTCCATTGCACCCACGTAATTATTTCAGTTTTGTCTTGTACTGTGAATTTTCTCAACGAAGAGAATAATAAAACACATCGAACTCAGTGTGCAAGGTTTCTGTGCATAACGTTTCCTATCGAATGACGGGAAAAAACGCTCACGAAGAATACGGATCGGTGTGTAAAAGAATATACTTCCAAACGTTTCTTTTAATACAATGCTCAGATGTTGTACATTGAAAGAATCCCTTTCTAAAGTCTAGAAACTAATATGATGCTTTAGCAGGCTGAGTTTGCCAAATCAAGTGGGTATTTTCCAAAGTCATTTTAGTAAAAAATTACCTCTTTGTGTGAGTATTGTATTATGATTGACTAAGAAAAGCCCAAACCTATACTTTAAGCCTATTTTTTAACCCTGTAATTTTACCTCCACCGAAGTGAATTGTCAGTAATGTTCCAGTACGTCTATACTTGAGCTGGGTATCTGGTACTCTTTCCAGCCGAGCGCTGTGGGAGTAGTGACAGGGGGGAGAGGGATGTGGGCACTGGGATGATGATGGTGGTGTGGGGAGGGTTAGTGTGGCAGTCTGGGACAGACAGCCATAATTTAGACCAGAGGTGGAACCTGAGAGCCCTGCAGTCTGACAGGAAGCGCTGGCTTAACTCCTGTCCCATTTAGATGACAGGAGGCCCGGCCTGGCCTGGTACGGGTTGGCTTTGATGGGACCTGAGCTAGCCTTTGCTCAGACCAAACAAGACTCAACTGGACTGTTCAAAAAATAAATTTGTTTTTACATGTATGTATTTACATGTTTAAAGGCCTTCATATATAATGTATTCAAATATATGTTATCAAGTAACAGATATCCATTTATAAGGAAAATGAAAGTGGAAGTTTTTGATTTATAAGAATGGTTAAAGTGGCTTAAAGGAAAAGTTTGACATTTTGAGAAATAATGCTTACTTGCTTTCTGGGAGAGTTGTTGGATGAGAAAATTGATACCACTCTCATATTTGTGTGCCAAATGTGACGCTATAACTAAGAGGCGATTAGCTTAGCTGAGAATAACAACTTTAAGCACGGGGAAACAGCTATCCTGGCTTTCCAAAAGTTAAAAAAATATGCCTACCGACACCTCTGAGCTTGGTAATTAACAGAGGTGGGTAGTAACGAGTTACATTTACTCTGTTACCTGTTCTCACGTAACTTTTTTGAGCAAAAGGTACTTGTCGAAGTAGTTTTAAATTAATGTCTGAAGCTACAGCAAGAGTAATGTTAACATCATGGCTTTCAAATAGCGCTAGCAGTTAAGATTTACAGACAAATTAACAGCGCGCAGTGCAGCAGGCTCCGATTGTGGACGCAGCCGCTGGTCTGAAGTCAGTACATCAGAGAACCGTGCTGACACTGAGCTGCAGTAAGTGTGTCTGTTGCATTAATTCCAATAAGTTTAATATCATATTAACACAGTATATCAAGCTTCAAAACAACTGCTACTCGGGTGCAAAAAAAAAAAGACAAACTGCTTTTATTTCATCTGGTCGTGGCTGATGTAACAATGTTTCAACCCCAGTCTTCCTCAGGTCAAAGTGAAGAGGTGAACACACCTGTAGTTAATAGGTGATTAATGATGAAACATCACAGCATTATCTCCTAATTAGCCTAAATGAGTCATCTGATGTGAGACATTTTCAGAGTTGCTGATTTATTTGCCAAATAATAATAATCAAGTAGGAGACAAGTAAATAATATCATTTTAATAGAGAGTATAATATTAATATAATATTTAGTGATCACATTTGAGAGATACAGACTGGGAGTATTGTCTGGCAATGATGACATGTCATTTCATCACAAATAAATACATGTGTATGTTCACTTCTTTAAATTTACCTGAGGAAGACCATCTGTGGTTGGGCTTGAACTCTTAATCAGGTAGTTATTTTGACTACTTTTACTTCTATTTGAGTGCTTTTTTTAATAACTACTTTTACTTGAGTACAGTTTTTGGCTAATCTATGCATCTCTGGTAATGCACACATTGCCTCTTGTTTGTTTAATCCGTACATAAGTTGTGGTTTGAGTGGGAACTACACCGTAACTATCATGCGTAGCTGTCCTCTAGCATATGCCCCATCACTGCCTCTCCATGACACATTGCTGTGGTTGACATCATAGGAATAACACACAATACAACAATGAATGACAACATACAATGTCTATAAGTCAGGCTGGTTTACAGACATTGTATATCACTGATATTTTAATTAATAAGTCCATAAACACTGTGAGCTGGCGGACTAACAGACTGGTGCCGTGTTAGAGCCTCAGTCTGGCACAGTGGAAAAAAACATGAAGCCCATTTAACTGTCTCTGCTTTTAATATGGTGTTGCAAAGGAGAATCTGCTCCTATTAAAATAAAATGCTGCATTTAAAGTCGAGCTGAGTTTAAAGTACAGTCTAGTCTGGCAGCCTCGGAGACACGGGAGTCGTGTAAAGTCAGGTTTGTGAATACAGCTAGAGCTCTCGTAGTTCGTATACGTCTCCCATGTGTGTATGAAAGAGGTTTTTACCATAATGTGACGTTTCCTTGAGTTTTAACAGGTGAGTCTTACGTTATTTCATCATAGTACCGGAGTATGATTTCATGTTTCATCAAATAAACATGAGAAAAAGGTTAAAACATACAAACGCATGTGTAAAAAGCACATACATATATACACATACTAAAACATACAAACATCACCTCAGGTCAGCAGAACTTCACTCCCGACTTCCAGTCCCCTTTGTTAAACTTACATAACGTCAGAATGGTTAGTGAGAAGTGCATGTGCGTGTGTGTTTTTTAGCATTTTGGACACTTAGTCATTCACAGAGTGGGTCTGCTGTGTATGTGTGGATGAGAGAGACACAGTGCGCCCCTACGAGTGGATTAGTGTGTGCGTGTGTGTGTGTGTGAGAGACATATCCGCTGTTGGCAGGACTTTTCCGTTCTCACAGCAGCGTCCAGGAATTTTTCATCGTCCGTTTCCCTGTTTTCGTGACCAAGGGTGTGTGATGTCATCTCCATGAATTTCAAACACTATGACGGCTATTCCTCCTGATTTCCCCTCTGGTGCTTTTTGCATATAACTGTCCTGTAAAAAAAACATCTAATTAAACTGGCTGAATCTCCACATTCGCTGCTTTTAAAAGGATTACGTTGAAGTTCTAGCCATTAACACGGCTAATGGTAGCTTTATGCTGTAGCCTTTTGTTCATGTCTTATTGTGTCCTAGCTGTGTCCAATTATGTGCAGCTGCAGCGATCCAGCTTCACCACAAGGATCATTAAAGTTTCAGCTAATCTCATCTAAACGCAGTGAAGACCACATTGTCGCAGGAGGTAAAGTATGTGCGTGGGACAGCGCTCTGTCCTGTTGTAGTGTCCTAGGATTTACAACTACAACATATTCTCATGCAATGGTTCGTATGATATCGTACGAAAAAGTTATTCCCACGTTTTCGTTCGTTTTCCTATGAATAACCGGCAACATGTGTCAATTTCCACTCGTTACATGCACAGTCTTTTCACAACAGTCTTACAGCATATCATGAAATAGTCAGGAAATTCAATCTATTTGATTCATGTACATAGACACAATTTTACCTTTTTTTTCCGCGACACTCAGCACGACTTTCATCAACATATTTTTTGTGCATTTTCCTGAATATGTCCAGCAACACGTGACGCATGTTTCAATTTCTGCTTCTGTCTTGTCAAAATAAAACTACTCGGGTTTAGGAAAAGATCAACTTGGTTGGGCTTAGGCAACAAATTACTTAGTTAGGTTTAGGAAAAGATCGCGGTTTGGGTTAAAATAACTCCGTAAGTGCTGTAATTTAAGTACGGAAGTTACGCGACAAATACATCAACGTTGACTTCTGGTTTCACACTGGACACAAACACCAGTCTCCTGGGCAAAAGTACAGTGTTTTTTGATCCACCCCGACCTCCTCCATACGTAGCGTTCGCTGCTCTTTATATTTCCTAGTTCACTATTACGTGAATTACACACAACTTAATTTTGTGGGACATACACGCATTACAGTGCATTACTTTTTTATAGGTATAGCTACTAACAGTGTATGAGACCAGCCTGAGAACTACGGTGGCCTTCAGGTAACACAAAACCGCGAAAAGCTCTCTCTAGAGCCAGTGTTTGGTTTGTCCGTTCTGGGCTACTGTAGAAACATGGCGGAGCAACATGGCGGACTCTGTGAAGAGCACCCTGCTCCCTATGTAGATATGAAGGGCTCATTCTAAGCTAACAAAAACACAACGATTGTTAGTGCAAGGTGATTATATACTAATGCAAACATAATAATGAACATTACATTCCATTTCTGCCAATAAATCCCCCTCAATCCTAACACTTTAAAAGTGTGCATGTTTGTGCAGGCCAATGACGAGCGGAGGGGTAGGTGGTGGAGGGGAAACCATGAGCGAGCTGAGTGGGACATGGCAGCAGCTATATGAAACTGCAAACAGGAACCAGATGAGGTGCGATTAGTGCTGACAGGCAGGCTTCCCCTCTCTCTCCTCTCTGCTGAGGAGCGGAGCGATGTTTGGTCCGACCACAGACCCAAATCTGTCCCGGCGAGACGGTAACTTCACATCAGATCTCCCCAGTGAGGATCATATTCAGTAAAAATGGGTTGATTAAGAGATTAAATAGCACCAGGTCAACTTTATAAAAAGAACGATCTTGTTATTGATTTCTGCGGAGGTCAGGATGTGACGGAGTCCCGATGCCAAACTGTTGGATCCCAGCTGGATTATGGGTTGTAGAAACAATTTGTCAGTCATTTGTAAACATCTGCAGCATCACCTCTGGTCTAACAGCTTTTCCTCCTGCAGCATTCATTCACACCGTGAAAAGCATCAGCAAATAGCCTAAAACGATATTCATGTCTGGATCAATTTCCACATTTTCTCTCAGTTCCCATGGCCTCGCTGCGGTGAGCTTTCTGAACTCCCTACCGAACAGTGCAGCAGTTGCACAATGAGGAGAACTGTAGTGTGGTCCAAGATGCCGGGCCCCCGGGCTGGACCGATGGCAAGCGCTCCCTCGCAACTAATTTATTAGATTTGAGAGGCAGACACGGACACGACCAGGATAGGACGGTTCTCACGGCCTGCGGAGAACTCCACCGCGTCACGATCTGCTGGTGTATAATCAAATTTGGGACGTTATTACCCCTTCAAGAGTAAAAGGATGTGATTGGCATCAGTCAGCTGCAGCGGGGTTTAACAGCATTGGAAGTGAAGCTCAGTAAATGCTGGAAAGTAACTCCTTGGCCTTTTTGTGGGGATAAGTTGACTATATTGGCCAAGGGAGATCTTTAAATGGGACTCAAAGCATTGCACACATTATATCTGTTTTCATCTAGATTGTAAACTGTTGGCAACCTGTCTGATCATCTGACTCCTCGTGTTACTTGCCCCAGGGGACTTCGTTATAGCGATGTTGCCATGTTCCTAGTAGTGTTAATATGGTCAACTATTTTCTTATTCAGTCTTAGTCCTGTGCCAAATGTCCTTGCTAGTTTTTAACATATTTAGTTGACCTCATCCTTGTTTTTTTTAAGTCAAGTTTTAGTTGACTAAAAGTCTGGGAATTTTAGTTTTATCTTAGTCAAAGAAAACTGTACATTCCCGACCAAGCAAGAGACCTCCACGCCATTTGTTCCTGTGAGATTTCAGTTAGTTTGTGAGGTGCGCCCACAGCGCCCGGAGGGGAAGCTCCAGTCCCGACTGCAGCTTGAGAGGGGAGATGACTAGAGCAGCGAAAATGTACACTTCAACTTAATTTATGTTTCTCACAGTACTGTAGTCTGTATGAAATGATTATTATGCTATCACAAGTTGTTAAATATATTACCCTTTGTTGAATAAATGCTTTGAAATGCACACTTTGGTGCAACATCTTTGGTATGCAATGACTGCTTGGCACCGCAGCAGCAACTCTGTCAACACAGACGCTGTTTGCACGTAATCCTGCACCCAGTATTGATGTTGCAGCAGAGTTATTTAAAAAAAAAAAATACAGTTAATGTTTATTACATCAATTGAATATATTCTTTCCGTGAGACCGGGTTGGTGCTGCCGGTGTAGTCCTGATATGGCGCACGCAGCACAGGTAATGGAACTGCAGCATTTAAAAAAAGGTCTATATATTTCATCTACTCTTTTTTGTCAATGATATTAAAGAGATATTTTGGTAAATTTTTTATTTTTTAAACTACATTTGAGTATTTTTTCGTCAACAGTATTACATGTTGATATAATCAACATATACCGATATAGTAATTACAACGGTGCCGCCTTGTCGTCGTCTCATCTCAGTCATGGAAAAAAAGGACGTTGACGAATATATTTAGTCATAGTCATCGGAATTATCTCTGGTTCCCAGATACCAGTGAACAATGAACATAAACAACGAACTTGTTGAATTGGTGAGTCAAGAGACAGCCTTAGGAAAGCTGAAGGGATGTTTTCTTCTTCTTTCTCCTCCGAATGATAAAAGCCCAATGTTTCCCAGACATGACACGCATCTCCAAAAGAGGCTGCCCAAAGAATGCAGTAAAAGTCTGAAACAGATGCATCGCAGTATGGTTGAATGCTGGGTTGTTTAGACGGAGACACTGGCATAAAAACATGCATCATACACTAACAACATTTCCGAAAAATATCCACACGTTAATTTAATCGTGTTCTCAATTTTATCTTGATAATTCAGATCCAAACATAATATTGATACACCAATGGCTTTTAATTGTAAAGGTTCAAGTTTCTGTCCTTCTGCGATGACTCACCAGCACTGAAGCATCACTCCTGTCTTTCACCCTTGACTCATAAACCCATTGGCAGCCACCTCTGCCATTAGCAGAGGTGCTGACAAGGCTTGAAAATGTAACGAGTTTTTCAATAAAGCCGCAACATTATTATTATTATTTTTTTTTTAAACTACATTTTAGTCTTTTTTTGTCAACAATATTGCATGTTGATATAGTCACAGTTAGTGTTTAATACCACCGGTGCCGTCTCGTGTCTAATGTTTTTTGATCCACCCATTCCCAACCTCCTCTGCACGCAGCGTTCACCGCTCTTTATACTTCCTGGTTCACAATTACATGGATTTGATATGTACACAAATCAATACATTCAATTTCATGACTATTTCACGAACTGCTGTGCGACATATAACATGTTAGTGAAAACTACAAAAATTAAACCCAAAATTGTAATAAAATGAAGCATATAGGCTCAACCATCAGCTATTTGGCTTTCAGCTTACTAATAATTACTTGTAACTACATATTCATGTAGATGTACAGTGCAGCTATTGTTACTACCCATAACCTCGTAGAAAATGAGGGTGATTTTCTTTATTGAGTTATGATCTTTCATGCTTGTTGTTCATCCGTGTATATTGCGTTTTGATGCCATGTGTGCTGTTGATTAGACTTTGACATAATTTGTGTAGTTGTGCTCCAGTAGCAGAGTGAGTGACGGGGGCCCGCTGAGTACTCTGCTAATGAAACTCATTCCCCTGCATGTCTGTCTCCACGGTAGCTTTAACCCCCCCCCCCATGTCTGCTGGCTACAACACACATCACAGCTCCAATCAGCTCCTACCTGCTTCTCATAGAGCAGAGGAGCTCTGGTACCCCCCCTTTTCTTTTCTCTACAGTTTATATTCTCTTGTTTCCTCATTCTGTCCAACTTCAGGAGGAAGAAGAGGAAAAGCTCCAGTAGGAGAGGACGCTGTCGTCCATGTCGACAAGTAGTAAAGTCTGCTGGGTGGGTGGGCCCCGCGTAGAAGGTCATGGAAACGACAACATTAGACAGTCATTGAAAAAATACAGTTCCTGACAAGTTGTTTGAGCCAGTATTGTACATATAATTCTTACGTTTCCTCAAACCAGTAAAAAAAACTACAACACACATTTGAAATTCAAATGAACTTGTGTCAAGATTTTGTTAATTTTCTCATTATGTGTTGATGGAATAAATTTCCCTCTATTGCCATGAAAATTATTTATTTCGTTGTTTTTTTGTGATCTCCTCATTTTTGTTCTTTTTAAATGACTTTAGCAGTTTTACTTATTACTCCAGGATCTCAATGTAACAAGATGTAACACCATTTTTTCATGATTGCTGAATAAATATTCAGTAAGTGCGTCATAATGTTGGAACCTTTTCTGGTGATCATTATCAAAGGAATTATGTCATAATAATTGTGAAACAAAGCTTGTTATATCAGTGTCATAATGTAATCACTGTGTGATTTTGCCAAAGTAATTACTTTGTGAGCTCAAGATAACTACCTCTGAGAAATAATGGGCAGAATGCCTTCCATAACTCTCTGCAGTGTTTTTGTTCCTTTCTGTGGGTGGAGAAGCAACTGTAATGAAACCAGCCTCTCAAATGTGTGTGTCTACACTGACTACGTTTACATGCAGAAAATATTCAGGTTTTTGCCCTTATTTTGAAAGAAAAAGCTCAACTGAGACGCATATCCTGCTGTATACATCATCCCACATGTCTTAATCAGAAAATGCTCCATTCAGAATATGGCCTTACTCAAAATATCCAATCGTAATATTCTGTTTACACAGCCCAGTTGCACAGCAGTTTGTGAAAAAGTCACGAAATTGAATGTATTGATTCGTGTACATAAACACGAATTTCACCTTTTTTTCATGATAGTCAGTACGAAATCAATTTGTTTGTAATCCACGTAATTGTGAGCCGGGAAGTATAGAGAGCGGCGAATGCAGCATTGGGAGGAGGTCTGGGTAGATCAAAAAACACAGGACTTTCACACAGGAGACCTCTGTTCGTGTCCCGTGTGAAACCACAAGTCAAAGTTGATTTATTTGTCACGTAACTTCCGTTCTTCCAGAGTTATTTTTATCCAAACCATGATCTTTTTCTAAACCTAAGTAGTCTTTGTCACGTAACTAAGTTATGCCACTTCCGGTGTTATTTAAAACCAAATCGCAATCTTTTCCTAAACCTAACTAAGTAGTTTTATTGCCTAAGCCTAACTTAGTCGAGCTTTTCCTAAGCCTAACTAAGCAGTTTGATGCCTAACCAAGTCTATCTATCCCTAAACCTAACTTAAGTAGTTCATTTTGAAAAGACTGGAGCATTCATTCATTTCATTTGAATGAAAACTCATGGAAAATCCGTTGTTGAAAGTCGTGCTGAGCTTCACGAAAGGAAAATTTGTGTCTATGGACACGAATCAAATAGATCAAATTTCGTGACTATTTCACGAACTGCTGTGAGACTGTGTTGCTTCGTAGTAAAATGAATGAAAAAAACAAAGAAAAAGAAAACATGCACATGTAAAGAAAATAAGAGTTAAGGCCAGCAGTGCGCTTGCTTCAGGTTGACTGTCTCAGGCAAGGCAGAGACAGGAAGAAATTCCCAGCGGGTGGGGGGGTGGGGGGGCCAGCTCATTATGATATCCTGTTACAGCCTGGAGCAGCCTACCAGCTACAGTTTAGTAGACGTTAAAGACTCCCTCCCTCCCTCCCTCCCTCTCTCTCTCCTGTCTCTCTCTCTGCCTGTCTCTGTCCTACAAACACAAACACTCATGCAAATTAGAATGAGAAAGATGCCGAGGTCTGTCTTTGCTCATTTAAATGTGTTAACCTCTTTTACAGGACAGTTTTGTCTCTTTTTTTGTCCTTTTCCATCTACAGCAAACTGCTCTTCTCTGCTTTAACCCCCCCTCACACACTCACACACACACACACACACACTCCTTCCTGACTAGTGTTCCTTCTCTGTTTTTATTGCACACAATGATTATACATCATTGAGGCTGCCTTACCTTTTCATTTCCATGCAACCAACTCTCAATTACACTCATCAAAGATGGGGAGTGGAGGAGGTGGGTGGGTGGTAGAGGGTCGGGGGGGAGACGCAGGTTTGGTTACAGTTTCAAACGCCACTAGACTTCCTGTTGCTGAGAAAGAGAGCCTTAGGAAAGCTGAAGGGATGTTTTCTTTTTTTTCTCCCCTCCTCCGAATGATAAAAGCCAATGTTTTCCAGACATGACACGCATCTCAAAAATGGCTGCCCAAAGAATGCAGTAAAAGTCTGAAACAGATGCATCACAGGATGGTGAATGCTGGGTTGTTTAGAAAGAGACACTGGCATAAAGAAAGGTACCAACAACATCTCCGAAAAATATGTTCTCGACTTTTTCCTAATATATTGACACAGCGATGGCGTTCAATTATAAAGTTTCTGTCCTTCTGCGATGACTCAGAAGCATCACTCCTCTCTTCACCCTTGACTCATAATCCCATTGGCAGCTACCTCTGCCCCACCAGAAACAGTTGTGATTTTATGTTTGCCATTAGCAGAGGTGCTGACGAGGCTCGAAAATGTAACGAGTTTTTCAACGAAGCCGCAACTTTATGAGTTTTTCAGGAGAGGACGTACCACACAGTGAGATGCTGGGGGATGCAGGGATGGAAGTTGCAAGTTTTTGTTTCTTTTTTTTTGTTTCCACGTGTGAGTGAATTCATATAAATTCCATGCCCTGATTTGTTACCACAGACGCCAAACCGAAGCGTAATTACATGCAAGTTTATGGGATCCATTTGGTGGGTGATTTGGCAAAATGAATGTGTGTGTGTGTACATAGTATATCCTTTTCACAAACATACACTCACTCTCTCATATGCACACACACCCACAGACATATAGACATTAAATGAAAGGCTCACATTGTCCGTAGTTCACCGTGGTAATTCAGTAAAGGTTATGTGGGAGGCGTCAGAGCATGGCGAGATTATGTCTGCCCCTGTCTGCGTTTTTCTCCCATTTACTACCAAATTATGTGTAATAGTTCAGGGCTTAATTGAATCAAGTCATTATTTGGGTTTCAGTAAATACCATCCAACAGTCAGGAGGGTGAGCAGGAGTCCACCAGCTAAACCAGCAATATATATGGATTTAGTTTGTAGAATCATAAAATCTGTTCATGTCAATAAAGATTTGATCTTCGTATGAACTCTATACGAGCTAGCAGAGGATGGAAAGGGCTGGGAGTGATCTACTGGTCGATGGTGCAGCATTCTGACCACATTATGCTGTGACATCATGTGAATTAGGGTGGGGTCAGCAATCCCATCTGAAGGAGTCATACAGTACCTCACACTATTGCCATGTCCCAAGCCTGTTTATGTAACTGTAGACAGGAGTTGTCAGTTTGGATCTGATGATGGATGCATCAAAATGGTGGTTGCTTTCTACAATTTAAAGCTGCAGTGGGTAGAAATGGTCAAATGGTCACTATATCCAGTAGTGCATGAAACAGGTAATCTGAAAAAAATCATGTGTCTCTGTTTCCTCCGGTGTCCTCCGGTGCTCCTAATGGCATCTGCAAAATTTCAATGACCGGAGGAAAACAACCAATCAGAGCCGAGCTAGAGTCTGCCGTCCAGCTTCTGTCTATGAGAGCCGGCTGTTAATCACTCGCGAACTCCGATCAAACGGTCAAACTAAGCAGCGCTGATCAAATATGAATCAATATTATGTTACGTTAATGCCTATTTCTCGCCTCAAATGTTTTCAGAATCATCTTGTAGTGTACTGTTTAGCTGTAAAATGAGAAAGTTTGTGACCCAGCAGCCATGTTGAGATCAGTTGAGGAAATACAAAGCACCGCTCACCAGCCGGAACACAGCCAATAGGAACGCTCTCTCTTGGAAATGACCTGTGATTGGCCAAAGTCTTCCGTCATGGGATTTTTCTAAAGCCTGAAACCAGAGCCATGAGGAGGAGCAGAAGTCTAGTTTTCTCTCAGAACACTTGAATTACAATATGCTGAACGGCTACTATGGGATTTTTGCCCATTGACGCGAAAAAATTGTTGCCTACTGAAGTTTTAAGGGTCAATTGCCTAAGATGCAAGAAAACACAAACACTACCAGCCCGTTCTCATTCCCAGGGCGTCAAATACCGATGCTTTGTCACGGCTGCCTGCGTTCGATACCGCCGCACAAGGCACCCTTTAGCGCTGGTATACGACACACAGTTAAGTTTTTCCTGCTTGTGCCGGATAATGTTACTCACTCCCGCCGCCGCTGTTCTCTCTCTCTCTCTCTCGCTTCATCACTCACTTCCCACGTACGCACACACTCTCTAAGCACTCTACTTACAACAACTGGCTTTAGAGAAGACCACTCTCGTTTTTGTGGCAGCACTGCTAGACACCGCCAGATTCACACTGTGCCTTTAAGTGTGGTTCAATTGCTCATTTCTAATACCAACAAATTGGGATCTATTCATTGCAATACAGGGGAAACCGCTTATAGTGATCACAGTTACAGTGATCAATCGCTTATATGGATCAAAAAGCTTGGGACAGAATCCTTCCTACATGTATACAGACGCTGTTTAAATAATTTGCTTATAGTAATCAAGTAGTCTGCTTATAGTGTTTTTGAGTCTTTTCATACATGGCAACATATGGAAAAACATTTTAAAACTATGTTGGACTAATTGTATTTGTGTTGTGTTTTTAAAAAACTTTACTCCCTTGATACTTTGCCTCGCGGACAGTTTGCTTTCCGGCTGGATACCTGAGGCTGATGCTGCGTGCACATTGATCTCATAACGGGTTGATGATGCCCGGTCACGTAATGCCAACAAATTTAAACTTTTTCCGATCATCGACCGGCCAAAAACGGCAATGCCTAACCCTTGGTGAGGGAAAAGGCAGAAGGAATGGCAGCGAGGTAGCAAAAAGCGTAGCGGCCCATTTCATTACGTTGTATTCATGTAATACATATACAAATGTCAATTCGATGGTAATCTGCATGAGAAATAATGCACAACAACAAAAATTTGGTTATAAGAATCTTACGCTTAAAGTGAACAATTTGACCCGGACAGACGTGATCACTATAATCGGTTTCCACTGTAATGCTTGTCGGGTTGTGCTGTTTGCTTTATGTAATTACTATATTAGACCCAACCCCCCCTGGTTGGCTCATGGACTATCTGGAAACATTACAAGGTGCTCTGCTGTATTATGAGCTTGTTAAAGGCCCAATCAAACATCTTGTAGTTTCTGACACCTCTGTTGGACACATTTCTCTCCCTAGTGTTGTTTTTTCCGTGGTACAGTGCCAGAGGCGCTTGTTGTCATGATAATGTGTACCTCGCTCTGGCCTGGGAATAGTTTACCACGGTAATTAGTGTTTGTAAGCAGCACTGAAGAAATAAGAAGAAGCACCTGGTGACAAGCCGGCATTCACACACTCACAGACACCTGGGAAACGGAGGGAGGAACAACTGGTTTTCAGTGCTGAGTTCAAAGTTTCGGCTGCATTTTTCCCTCTCTTCACAAACCCACAGGCGTGAGAACACAAACAGGTCGACCACTATCTCGTTAGGGATGTTCCCTCCGGATAGTAAACCTGAGGAAGTACATCGCTCTGCATACCGTAACACAAAGACGTTTGAGCAATGACAGTTCATTTCTGTCATAATTTTCTGGGAACAGAAGCTGTCTACCAAACTGTGTAATTCCAGCAGCTCCAGACCTGTCATTTAACCCCCGAAACTGGTTTCAACCAGCTCAACGGGACTTTCTGACTACTGAGAGACAACGAAGAAATGCTGACTTATAGCAGAAGCTCTGCCTTCTCAGCTCCAATGTGGTTTCAGGGTTGAATTGGATTTGTCAATAAGACACATATATGAATATTTCAGACCTATACTTACACTATCAGGAGGGTTGACATCAAAGCCTTTAAAGCCAAACTGAAAGAGACTATGTCAGCCCTTAACTGTGACACGGTCAAACAAATCCATACTTAAGTCTAGATGCAGTTTATGCTGTTTATAAACGAAAAGAATAACATACAATAACTGTACTGGAATAACTAATGTAGGGCGTCAAATACCGATGCTTTATCACGGCTGTCAGCCTGTGATACCACTGCACAAGGCACACTTTAGCACCAGTATGAAACGCTCTGGGCTTTCCATTGACTATACTGTAAACCCATCCGTGGCAGGAGTAAACACAGTGAAATTGTGGTGACGTAGCTTAAAGAGCAAAAAGACACACAGGGCGGGTTAAATGGGAGGTGGATGGGTCCAACAAACACAGGGCTTTCATTCAGGAGACTGCTGTCCATGTCCTGTGCCTTAAGTGTCACTTTCATGTTACAATCAGCTGTTTGTTTGTGTCCCGTGTTCACAAAGTCAAGTCACCATGATGTTTTTCTTAAACCTAACTTTAGTGGTTTTGTTGCCTAAACCTAAGCAGGTGTTTTTGTTGAATTCACAACGTGAAGCACGTGATTACTGCGACTGAAAAGTGACGGCGAGGGGTCTGACAAAACGTCAATATGTAACGAATTGGGATGAGAATGTGCGGAAAATATCGGAGCCTAGCTCACCCTCTTTATCTGAATACCGCCGTCCAAGTGAACAGTTAAATAAAGTGAAACCACACCCCTGTACCCCTTTTTCATCAGGCCCACCATTCAACCATTAGAGATTTAAGCTATCTGTCGCTTTACAACCTTTAAGTTTAGTTTATTAGACAAAATTCCAAGACTTTGACAGATTTCTATCGTAGTCCCTGTTCCCTGCACCTAGAAAGTAAAATACTTTCGTTCACGTTATTTCATCTCCTGCTGATCATTGGCAGCTCCTACATGTTAAGTACTGTTTGACTCACACTACATGAGGGAGTCTAGCTATAGCATTGGCTCTTTATTCCGTTAGCCGTCAAGTTATGGTGACTGCAAATGAGATGCCAACGTGATCTCACAGAAATATGTGAAATGGCCACGACATCTGACTCAGCGCATTACATGGTGCCGCCACCGTGGAAACAATTTAAGTTTAGGCAACAAAACAAATTGGTTAGGTTTAGGAAAGGAAAAAATCATGGTTTTGGTTTAAAATAATTACATTTGTAATATAACTTAACTTATGTAGCCTAATTTAAAATAAGTCAACGTTGATATTTGGTTTTAACACCGGACCCGAACACTCATCTCTTGTGTGAAAGTCCCGTGTCTGACCCACCCATCCAACACAATCTCCTCCCTACATGGACTTTGATTAAAACCTATTTCAGTTGAACCTGTAAAACCACGACAAAGGATCCTAACTGAAATTTTAATTGGCATTGTTTCTGTGGTGCCGGCAGGTCATTTTAACAAATTACGTACATGCCACCACCATGTATTTCTGTGAGATCAGGCTCCAGCTGGTTAACTGCCTGGGTGGCCATCAGAATTGAAGTGATACATTCTTTTCTTGTTTTTGTTGTGAGTTAAAATCGTAAACCCCCAAAAAGTACATGTCAAAACCACTCACCAAGGATATAGTATACTTAATTTAGACTTAAATTTGACTTTAAGGACAACATAATATGGCGAGATTCCATTCTCTGCTAAAAACGCAAACTCCCGTCAAGTATCCAGCGTTACCACATAGACAATGGCTTTTTTAAAAAAAACATTCCACACCAACTGTGGACAAACTTCTATCCTCCACCGCCGCTCACAGACTCTTAAAGTGTCTGGGACAGCTTTTGTAGGTCCCATCACCCTGTCATTTGAGCTGTTCCAGCTTCGAGAAACCTCTCATCTTCCCCCGGTTTCTCCATTCATTTTATCCTTAGGGCTCTGTTCCAGCGCCAACTCATAATGGCCGTGCCACTAAACAGAGATCCCTGACGTTTACATAGACAGAGACGGAGGTGAGTATTTGCATGTGGTGCGGAGTGAATGGAATAAGGAGGTTAAGTGTGAGAGTAGCCTGCAGGCCCTTTGCAATGTTAAAAGAAAAATGTCCTGGACCATTACATTTGTTGAGGCCTATTTAAGGTTTAAGAAGTGTCATTACTTGACATTATAAATCATTATGGGATTTGTAGGCCAAGATCCACAGAAAGGGCTCTGTTCATCCGAGGCTGTAATGCATAGATAGAGTTCTACAGACTTCAGGTTTTGCTATTAACCAAGCCACAATCCCAGTTTGGCATGTGCTAAGCATTAATAGAATTTTAGAGAATGACATACTGTACATGCCAGTTATTCAGCCCAAAGGAAGCTTTAGCATGTAGCGGGCGGTGACGTTGGTGCTCATAAGCTCACTGTTTCCATTCCTGCAGAGCAGGATGATGTCAAAGCCTGAGGTGCCCAACATGAACATTATTATAGGGTTTACATCTATTATACTCCAAAGCAGTTGGCTCAAACACTTAAACATACAGTCACATGAACACAAAATCAGCTTACATGGCGTTCATAATGAGTGATTAAAGGTAGGGGTGTGCAGATCGATCGGAAAATATCGATACTACCAATACCTACGTCTCGTTTTGAAGATTGGTTCTTGCGTCAATAGGATCGGTACCAAAAAAGGGATCAGTTTCTCTCTTCTACACCCATTTGTATTTCATCAAAGAGTAGAACTGCCTGTGCAAACAATGATCTGTTGCACTGTTTGCTTATCACTGCACCCAGACTAGTTACTCCAACAGACACGTGATGGCTGAGCATGTGTGTTGTGAGCTGTGAGTGATGGTTGAGGGTAGTTTGTGCTTTTTTGTAGTTATTTGCATTAAAAAAGTTTTAAAACATTAATTATTTTCTCAACAAATAAATGTTTGCACTTTGTTTATTAAAAAAAAAAATACTTGTGGTACGTGGGGGGGGGGGCAACAAATGCCCATGTCAGCAGAGGAGTAGAGACAAGTGATAGTGGGCAAATATTTACTGTGCTGTCTGGTGGACTCCCCAGGAGGCCTGCTTAATGAAAGACGACGGGTGTTTAGAGGAGGGCGCGGCCGTTCAATCAGCATCAGTAGTTAGCATACAAACACTCAGCTACTGAATTACTGTGTGGGTTGTGTAAGTGTGCTTAACATGTGAGCGTAGGTGTGTATTTATGTGTCTTAATTAAAGCACATTCATCAGTTTTGAATCTTTGAGTGGTGTTTTTCAGGGTGGGGCTTTTGCTCGTAGGCACTGCAGGGTCGGGGGGGAGGTATGTGCTGAAGTGTGTGTGTGTTGAGGAGGGGAGGTTGAGGGTCTTTCCAGCTCTTCATTATGTAAACAGTGTTTATGTTGTCCACTGAGAAACCCCAGAGGGATGTTTAGACAGAGGCCTTCATCAACTAACGCTGAAGCCATTAGCAGCACACACACACACACACACACGCAAACACACACACATACAGTACACACACATGCACACGAATAGACACACTTTCATTCTTTCTCTCTTTCTTCTAGGAGCTTTTTGTTCAGCTGTTTAAGGGAGTACCATGAAGATAAAGAAAGGGGCCACATTCACTTGACCACACACACACACACACACACACAAACACACACTACACAACGCAACTCAAGATAACCCTCATTATCTGTGTGTGTGTTTTGGAGGGAGATGTTAATGCCACAAATGCTTTACCTCACATTTCGGAAAAACAACTCGTTGTGAAAACTAACCGTCCGGCCCCGCGCGGTTCCCGTCCAACAAACACAATACCATTCTCTTTATGTCACCGAGTACCCGGTGTCAGCCAGCGTATACTCAGCAGGCATGTATCCAGCTCTCATTTCCCTAAATTTAATCAAAATCATACTCGCGCAAAAGCTCTGCAAACAGGCATCGCAACTTGCAAAACATGTAGCATGTATGGTCTCTGTAATCAAATGAATGCTGCGGGTGTACAGACGGCTAATTGGAACTGGCAGCAAACGAGCGAGCGCGAGCCAGCGTATTGGAAAATGGGAATAAAGAGATTGGAAGAGGCACGTAATTGCCCCGGGGCGCATTCAGACATCAGAGGGACGGTTTTCTCTTTTTGTTTTGTAACTGTTAGACATTTAGCTGTGGCTGCTGCTCCTATCCCAAGTCAGAGCAGGCGACACTGAGCAAGCTACACAGGACAGGATTCAACTAGTGTTAACTCTGATGGTAGCACACAGCTGGACACCAGTGATAGGGAGATAAAGAAATGAACTGGAACTTAAAATAGAGATCTTTATTGTCCAATAAATAGACATTAAACAACATTAAAAAGTAGAGATGTTCAGATACCATTTTTTCCATCCTCATACCAATTCAAATACCAAAAAAAAAATTATATTATTTAACAGCTTGTTTGATTTTCCACTGTGAAGTATTGCCAAATAGCTGACATTTTCCTCGCTCTGACTACCGTTACACTCTCCACTAGCACCGCACTGTTGTTGTTTGCTATTGTCACGTGACAAACTACCTGAAATCAGTTCTTCTTCGCTGCTCTAAAACAGTAGTTGCCAGTGGCAGCCATAATACTGTACATACAGGGCAACAGCACACTGAAGGCTACATTTCCGGATACTGGTATTAGTATCGGAACAACTCTATTAAAAAGTGTGAATACAATAAACACAATACAAAGTCAGTATTAAGAGCCCATGCAAACTGCAAAAGGGTTTTGATTGCCTGTGAAATAAATTAAAAAAACATTTGAACCTGTTGCACCCAATTTTTCGGAAACCTGTATCTCTGCAATGCATCCTCATACAACTGTTTGTATGATATCTTATGAAAAGTAGTTTAGCTATTTTTTGTGCATTTTCTTAGGAAGGTCCAGCAACATGAACAATAAATGCACCTGCGACAAAACTACTTGGTTAGGTTTAGGAAAACATCGTGGTTTGGGTTAAAATAACTACAGAAGTTACGTGATAAATAAGTCAATGTTCACATGGGACACAAACAGCGGTCTTCTGCATGAAAGTCTGTGTTTTTTTTCTGTGAAGAAAACTAAAGAATGAAGCTATATCTTAAGAATTAGAATAGTATGCAGTTAAAACAACCAAAGAGCTAAAGAACAATGATGCAATACAAACAGGAAATAATTTTTCTCAAAATTCATCCAAATTGCTCATTTTACACAAACTTCCTGCAGTTATTACGTTCAAGATTTGGGTTAATTGTACAGCTTTCAGTTGTTCTGTACCGTTACTGTAATGCATTGAATATAAAATGAAATATCCATAAAATGTCACCTAGTCAGGGGTTGTCAGTTTACTCAATTTTTCTCAGGAGTTGGTGGAGACCAAAACAGAGCTAAAAAGAAAGAATGTTTAATTGGAAATTTAATTTACATAAAAATCCTTTTTTTAAATGTCATTTACAGCACCAACATACAGTTTATTTTCTAATTCTTGTTTCCTTTTAGAGTGACTCATGCATAATTACATCTTATTTGCATTCTTTCCCATTCTCCTCTTGACTTTCTATTACTGGAGGCATCTTCTGGCTTGTTTACTGTAAACTGTTGTGATCCTCAGGAAATGACTACTTTCGAATGTGTGGTTTATGTAAAGTTGGGGTGAAAATTGATTTACAACAGTCTTCTCTTCTTTAAAAAAAAAATCCATGCTTTTTTTTTTACTTCAAATTGTTAAAAAAACAAAAACAGTGACGGCCTTCAATATAAATAAGACTCAAGTCAATATAAGTAATTTATACCCTTTAGAGAACCACCTCTTTAATCATGTATCAGAGGATGATTTCTTACTTTTTACACTACAGTATGACTACAAATATCAGAGGGAAATTCATGAATGATCAAGAGTGATGTTGACGTGTTTAACTAAACCCAGACTCTAGTCCTCAGCAGTATGGATGGGCGTTACAGTCGGATGTGGCGGCAGCTTGTGTGCTGTAACTGCGATGATGCATTAGATCACAGCGGCAACCACCCTTGCTTGCCTGTGCCACGGCTTTTGCACGCATCGACAACACTTGTAGTGTTGTCTGACTCAGATGCAGCACCTGTAGAGGAGACGCAAGCTGGACGTTTCAGGAGTGGAAAGCGTTTGAAGTGATGAGATGTGATCAGAGGAACGAACCCAATCAAGCACTTGGTTACGTCTCCTCTCTTCCTCTTGTTGTGGTTTCTGTTGCTTGGTTTGTGTAACGCCTTAAAAACCTTTAGAGTCTGTCACTGGCTCAGCCTGGAAGTGTTTATCTCACTCTTATCAGGAACTCTTCCTCTTTCCTTCCTCTAGTCTACCACTTGACATAGAGAGCCTAAGTCACGCCCCTTCCGGTGGACCCCATAGGACCTTATTTCAGAAAAAATATGAACGCAGTCAGCGGAGAGAGACAAATATTTTTTTTAATCCCATTTGAATTGCGCCATGAATTGCATATATGTAGTTTGTCAATTTAAAACATAATTTTGCAAGTCCAGAAAGTCGCAGTTTGTCATAAAAATGTTGAAGTATACGATTGTGAAAATACTAAATTAGAAAGACTACATATCCAAAAGTCGCGTAGTGATGTCTCTCTCACAGCAGCAATGGGTCTGATCGTTCTTTCTCTTCCCGGCTGATAGAAAGACCAGGAGTCGCTGGATAAAACACATCATGTAAGATAACATTTCATTTGTGTCTGGTCATAGCTACGTTATCTAATTAGCTAGTGTTGGTGACGTATATTGTCCGTAGTTCACTGAACGGTTTCACACTAAACTAAATGATACTACGACAAACCTACGACAAGTTGTGACTTTCTTGGTTTGCAAAATTAATTTTTAAATTGACGAACATCATATGTGTGATTCATGGCGCAATTCACACGGAACCAAAACAATATTTCTCTCTCCGTTGACTGCCGTTCATATTTTTACCGAAATAAGGTCCCATGGGGTCCACCGGAAGCGGCGTGACGTAGACACTCTATAGGATGCCCACCACACTATGTTTAGATCGGGGGGCTTAGAAGTGACTCATCAAGACCACAGACTGATTTACTCACACAGCACACACGCACATCCAATGTCCAAGTGTGCAATCTGCGGCCCTCAGGTACTCTAAACACACACACGGCATGTTGCGTGCTCTCCCTGTGTTTAGTCTTATAAAGTCCAGGAAACGCCCCTCCTTTGAAGCTCCTAAGAAGCCCGAGTATGCCTTCCAGCGTCTCCCCTGCTCTGGGTTTAGAGCCGCTGTGGCCTATATGGATTCAGTTAGAGCCTCACTATAGGAACGTTCATATTTTGTCTTTATGGGCATGTAAAACATTCTGTTTATATTATAATGCACCACAGAACGGTCTATTAGCCCTAATAGGCTCCTTGGCAAACCTCCAGATAATGAATAAAATAAACAATGTGTCTATTCATCCCCGTCACGGCCTGCCCTGCTAAATGGAGTAACAGAGAAACACTGAGACACGGGCGATAAAAGCGATTTAAGAATAATTCAGTGTCTTGAATTGAATTAGCCGTGTAGCTCTGAGCTGTACAGAGAGAACGCATAAAACATGAGATCTGTCAAATGCGTTTACTTTGCTGCTGGGACTGCCCAGGTTCCTTCAGCCACTTCGTCGTCGGATTTTAGGAGAATACAAAAGTAGCATTCTCTCTTTAACAAGACATTTTAAATGTGATTTTTATTGGTGGCCTCCTTGATTCTGAGGAGGAGAGATTTATTCTGCTATGATAACTACAGGAATGCTCTTTAGTTGGCTTTTAAACATCCCAGACATCTAAGTGACATATATCTATGTGCTGGTCAAAGAAATAACTTATTTTGAGTAGGATGAAACACAGTGTAGCTTCGTGGAGTTTTGGCTCTTTGATTTTGACTCGATTAGCTTTTTGTTGATTTAGAAATTTAGAATGAATATATATGGTGTTTTATTTTATGACAACAAATTGTAGGAAATTAAACTGCCTTATATTTAGAGATGCACCAATGGGGCCGATCTATTCAATTCAGATCTATGTTTATATACTATATACTGGAAATTCATTCCTGTTTAAGTTTTGACTAATTTAAAAATGTTAACTTATTGGTAATTCTTACTAATTTTGAAGATTTTTTACCAAGTTGTTGTACGATTTCTTTTTATTATAATAAATAACAATTCAGTAAATGTATATCTATGTATTTATTTGTTACATTTTGTTTTACAAAGTTGGGAAATCAATGTTTAAGTCCAGCTTGATGTTGCTTTACACATAAAAGAATGATCCCAGACACTTCTACTCAGTGAAGCATACAGCTTATTAATTAAACACTGTTATCGGATTGGTGCTCTGTATCGGCCGATACCCAAAGCCCACAAAGCGTTATTGGTATCGGAACTGAAAAAGTTGGATTGGTGCATCCCTACTTATATTGATAGGTGACAGTGTAGAGATAAGACAGGGAATGTGGGTAGAGCAAGAAGGGTATGACATCCAACCGCTGGAATCGAACAGTTATATGTCTTAACCATTAGGCCACCAGCACACTCTGCATCGTAGGAACCTTACCTGAAGATAGTATCAGGGCCTTTTTGATTGCCCAAAGAACCATGACTGATGCGAACCTCGAGGTTGCTTGCCAACAACATACTTCCACATAGTGAAGAGCCATTTATATGCTCTTAAATGTGTGTGGCGCATGTTGCTGGCACGTACGG
Source organism: Sebastes fasciatus (assembly GCF_043250625.1). NCBI lineage: Eukaryota > Metazoa > Chordata > Actinopteri > Perciformes > Sebastidae > Sebastes > Sebastes fasciatus. The sequence continues at coordinate 18,018,642 of NC_133815.1, read as the reverse complement.
CCCACACGTACGGTCCGGACGGTCATAAATTTCAGGCTGCACATGGGTGGCCCTCGTAGCTGTGTGGACACGGAAAGTATAATTTGTGCTTCAACAAGCACTTGTTGTTTCCATATACAAGCATAAATCACTCAGAAAATTGTTGCTACTTTGGACACATTGTAATCTCCGTTCCCACCTCTGCATGCTTTGTACGCAACATCACAGTCAGTAATAAGGTTCTGAGAATTGTCTCTCAAAAAAAAGCTGTTTTTGTTCAGTTGTCAGCCCATTTACCCAATCCTCATGGTTCTTCAGATGCAGTGGAAAAGCAAACAGGAGTGCACGTAAGTGGCTTTAGGGCATCTCGTTTTTGGGACTATATGATAGAAATAGAACATAATTTGGAGGTCTCTGTGAGCAAAAATGAAAGAGATACGTTTAGTATGAATATTTTTCATTTTCAGCGAACGGCAGATATGTTCAATATAGAGTGCTCCAGGGATGACATTTCTGTAGGCCATTCAGGAAGTTAGAATTTGCCTGGTTCCCTCGACAAAAAAGTCCAAACATTATTCAGGTTGCACTACATTTCCTACATATACATATCTGCAAATTAGTATGAATTGAATTGGGACACTCTGTGTCATTTTACCTGCGGCTCCAACCATTTATTGCACTTTGAAGGTTCCCAAACCCAACTTTATAAACCAGTTTTTAGTTGGATGCTTATTTGAGCATGCTGTCAAGAACCAAACCCCAAACCCAAACCCCCCCCAACGCCAACAAGCTGTGGGACTGGGACCAGTAGCCTGTACTACTGTATGAAGCGAGTTCAACATACCCAAAACATACTCAGGGTATTTTCTCATTGTCTGGTTTATTTAACCATAACAAACGAGATGACGAGATTATCAACTCGGTAAATCAATCCCGGGTTTGCAGCACATGACCAATCACAAACACGGACAAGTCTACTGTCAGCAGAGCGGCTCATTTTACAAACAAAGGGCAAACTGTAATATTTGACAAATATGAAGAAGTTAAACACATAATCAAGACAAAAATTTGCACAGTTGAAGCTTCCAAATGCAGGAAGGACAGTTGGCAATAGAAAAAAAATGGCGATGTGTGAATACGTAAATTAACAGACTTAAAACATCACTGCCCCATCTGGAGCACGAGTTGATCTGACTATAATTACTTTCTGTATTCCGTTAAATTATATGATGCTTATGGAATAGAAGAATAGAAGATTCTTCATTATTCCCTTTGGATAACATGTGGCGTGTGTGATAATTTAACCTTCTTTCAGCTGCGTCCCCGACTCAGGCGGTGTGAAACAGACTTGGGAGCAAATAAAAAATAAATATAAAAATATAATGCAAAGCGGAGGCTTACTTTCATATGCCAGCTGTACTTTCTGCATCTAGCAGTTTAAACTGTTGTTTTTAGCCTGGGTTATGACTGTAACTTCTTCATATTTGTGTATGCTTTGATTGGTCAGTAGGCGGTGTTTTTATATAAGTTTATCTGTTATCTGGAACCTAACCTGCTCCGGAGCAGGGTAGATGTGCAGCATAAGTTACCATGACGATCTACCCTTTAACCCTGGAGTTACCTCGCTAAACCCAAATCCTGCTTCGTAGTACAGGCCATATCTATCCACACTGGCAGATAGAGGTTGGCTCTGTAGTGGACCAAACCAGGTGTTTTGTGATCCCTGGCTCTTCTTAAAGCACATTTCAGCAAAGCAGATGCTTGCCAACATGCAGGCATGAGGATAGGTCTTCAGGTGAAGGACAAATTCTCAAACATGTCACCCAGCTGCTGTATATTCAAAGCATACTGAGTCAAACACTACACACTATATCCCTTAATTAAAGCTGAAGTAGCCACACCCATTGATTCAGTGTTTTTACCACACCCATCAAACCTTCAGGTGTTGCGCCGGGTCTTCATTACGTATACGGTATAATTAAGTCTTTGCCTGTATGTGCGGCTCCTCTTCTGAAACAAACGAAATGCAGAAAGTCTCACTCGGTGGAGCAGTCTTGCTCCAGCATGGGGTCTTTTTCCCATCGGCGTCAAGACAAACAAAGACAACCTCAGTGGTATGCTACTTCTGTGCAACTGATTACGATATGCCGAGGGGCATACAGAGCAACCAGTGTGACCTCTCTGATGGCAGATAAGGCTTCCTGCAGAGACAGACTGTGATATAAGACGAGCCCTGGAGGAAGACACACACTTTGCACCATCAGATAAGCACACAACACATAAACAAGCAAAAGCAAAAATACCCCCTTTTCTCCCTCTTCAAAATACATGAATGCATGTGAATATACTTATGCTGGCAATCATGTGAGCACACACTCAATCACAGACACACACACACATCTTAGGATATCTTAGGTCAGTGTGTATGAGGCGGGCGGATAGGAGTGGTTGAGGATCGTCCCTGGGGAAGCCAGACGTTCCTCTGGCCTGTCTGGAGATAAGACCTTGAAACTCCTCCGAAAAATCCCCCCCGTTTCTCCTCCTCAGTCTCAGCCTCGTCTTTTTTCCTATCTGTCCTTGCTCTCTCCTTTCCTCCCTCAATATCTCCTTTAACTCCTCTCCTCAGTGTCGCCAGACGTCCAGAGCTCATATTTATCAAATGTCTCAGAATCACTCCTGGGAATTGTACTGAAAGATAAGATCTACAACTATAGTTGTAGAATAGAGGAGTTGAATGGACATTCCCATACAAATCAACGTAGCAGGATGGTCAGAGACACTTTAATGTGTACCGTTGCCATTGAGACCGTTGTAGTGGGCTAACTTCTGCATAAACTAAACCGACTTACGGCAAGTCGCGGACTCACTGAGGCGAGGTTTTGCAGTAACGACTAAAACGAGCAGCGGAGTAAATAACGTTATGAAGCATAGAGAGCCCGAGCAAATGAGTACAATTTAACAACTTCATCCACACACTCTTGTCACAGCGTAGGAAATCACATTGCTATCGCCAGATGAGTGACAACTTTTTTTGGTTCATTTTCTGTAACCATCTGTAATGATTGGACGCTATATAAAAATAAATTGAATTGAATTGAATTGAACACTCCAACCTCATAGACTTCAAAGGTATTGGTGAGGATTACAGAGCATCAGTAAAGAGAATGACTATTCCTGAGAGAGAGAGAGAGAGAGTATGTTGTGGCTAGTTTACTGCCTCAAGTAGAAATTATGATGAGGTTTCCTCACAGTTTCTGGATTAAATTATGGTAAAATCTGAAACCCAGAAAACTGCAAAAATGTTATGTGTATGTAAAAATAATTGATGAGATCAGAGTCATTTGCTGAATTACAAAATTTGATAAAATGACACGATTGATAAATACAGGCCCAAATGCCTGGGAGGGCGAAGGTAGGAATAAAATGAGAGCATCGGCTTTCTTTAATTACTAATTTTAACACTTTGCTGAAATTATATCTTTTAAAAACTTTTCAGCAGTTCAATACGTTTTGTTCACTCCCAAAGTAAAGAGTCCCAAACGAAAAAAACTGTACAAAAGCTCACTTTGAAGAATGTAACCCCCAACTGTTTGTTTAACTGATATAAAAAGATAATTCCCCCTTAATTCTGAATAAAGCGGTCCAGTGTGACAGTGTCTGAGTTGATGCACCGTGGCGGCATGACAAATTCCTCCATGTTTTGTCGGTTAACGTGGGGCCTTCAGAACGATGACCCCAGACTCACCCCTGTGCACAACGCTGGGCCCAGGGAACCCACTCGGCCCCAATAATGAGATCATTACCAACAGTTAATTAAAAGCGATGCGTCTTCTAAAGCTTTGCCCCATATCGCAGTGTCCAAACAATTGCGTCTCTTGTGGACGTCCGAGGATGAAAGGGTGAGCCAAATGGAGGAGAACGCCCATTGTCCTTTTACTGAGAAACTGTCTTCCCTCGCTTTTTGCCTTTCAATGAATTCTTTGTGTGCACGCCGGGGTCCGGGGCAGTCCTCTCGGGTTCAGAGGGACAGAGCTGTGCCGAGCCGAGCCGTACCGGGCCCCAGTGTCAGCGGACCAGAGCCTGGGGATGGACAGAGGCCTGGTGAGGAGGAGCAGAGGGGCTGGCACAAACAAAAGATTAATCGAGAGCAGAGACTTTGTGGAGAGACACAATGTTTACTATCAAACAAAGCCCTGTATTAAACAAACAAAGCCCTGTATTACTTTTATTAGGAATACAACGTATAAATTAGATTAAATTTTTTGCAGATTTAGGACAATAAGTAGATCCGGTATTCAGTGTTTGAGTCTTTTTACTGTCAGGATGGAAAATCTACCAAAACAGCTATAACAAGTGACACTAAAATTCTCTGTTTAAAGTTAATGGAGAATGTAACATTTTTACAATTGTAAGGAAATTCCCTGAAAACATAAAAAAATAATGAACAAAAACCTAATTGAATATTTGATGGAATAAATAAAATATACAAAGGGAATGAAACATTTTAGTTTTTGGTACAAATCTCACCAATAATGCATTTCCCCATGGATTTCTTGCTCCAACACATACCTGCTTTATGATGGATTTTATCACTTTACCACTGAGCAACTCTCATAGGAATGAACGGGGAACCCGCCTCCAACGCTGTATCCAGTTCTCTTTATACATCCATGATCCTATGTCCATGATCGTATGACTGTTACTGTTGTTAGATCAGACAAGCTTGACAAAAAGAAACATGGAGATGCCGGTTCCGTTTAGCCAGGTGTGTATTATTATTATTAGATAGTTTGTGGGCGCCAGGCAATATAGATTCAAGAAGCTGACAGCAAGACGATGTAAAGATATTTTCACTATGATACTCTTTACAAGGGTAACTTTTCATGTTGGGATGCTAGACATTGTGTATATCGAAATAAATAACACCAAAAGTTACTTCAGAGCGGTATAAAAGCAGAGATAATAGAAACAAAGGAACGAAATCATGCAGGTTCACCAGAAACTCCTTTTGACTCCAGCGTTCCCTCCAGCAGTGAACACAGCAGTCTGAGCTTCGGTGGGAGGTGGAGTGCTCCGCGAGGGAAGGGAGGCACTGGAGGACCAGAACCAGACTCTCAGACCCTGCTGCAGTAAAATAAGAGGTTTTCTAAAGGGACACTTGTGCTCGAAAACACTTCCGCTTTTGTCCACAGGGACCGCCAAAATCGGCACAAATTGAAAGTTCCTCGTAGTAACTGTAACTATATACAATGTAACGTGTCAGTGAAGATTGTGACACCAATCTAACGTGTAGTTAGTAGTAGTAGTAATGTTACCATTGAACAGATGTAGCATATTTAAGTTTAACAGGAAAGGGGACCAAGGTTCTGCTGGGTTCCAAGATTGCTCAACTGTTATTGGAGCACAGAGCGAAAAAGGGCGGGACTTAGGAAGGGTTAATTGACACATATTGACACAATTCTTGAACATTAGGCGTTTTGTAAGCCACGACTCTGTGTTTTATCTATCCATCAATATTTATGCACATTGTCAGTTTGCATGTAAAAAAAGTGTAAACAGCAGAAATTTTAAGAAGGTTATATATCGCCAAAATTTATTTTTACTATTGTGGAATTGCAAACAAAATTTAAATGAAATGTGCACATTAAACTCCAAGCGATCCTACAATATTTCATCTATTTCACCTAAGATATAGGTGGCAACATTTAGATTTGACTCAGTGGTTATGACTCACACACACACTTGACATTTTTCACAACTTTATTCTTGAACAAAACCTTAGGTTAAGGTAATTTCCAAAAAAACAGCATGATTGTCTATGACTATGTATTTTGGATGCAGTTTTTAAACATTTAAAATGTCCTAATCAAAGAATTATGCAACTTGATTCCCCTTTAGCTTAACTGAATCAACTCGGTGTAGTCTCTGCATATCCAACACTTGATAATATTTTGCAAAATACATACTCGCTGTGTGATAATGTTTAAAAAAACAAAAAACAGCACCCACTCACCAGTCATTTTCCCTTCTCTCTCCTATCCGTCTGCGTGATAACACTGTAGAACACATGTTCCATAGTCGGAGGTTCTCATTCGTTATCTGCTGTGTGCTTGCTGTTGTTCACCAAGAGAACCTTGGAGGATATCTCCTGGTCCGGTGCCACTTCCCCTATCGCTTCAGACCATGTCTGTGTGACCTTGTGAGGACCCTGACAGGACGCCATCTGTTGTGGGAGAAAGAGAGAGAGAGGCCTTCAGAGATAAGCCCCAGAAACTGGAAGGAAAAACATCAAGTTGCTGTGATGAAACATGGCTTTATTATTGGACAAATAGTCAAGTGACTTGATCAAAGACTGTACTGTACATGACTGTTTGAAGTGGTCCAGGCTTTGAGACCTTATTTACACAAGCCTTAGATTAGGGGTTGAGGTATGTTACAACTCATATCACACAAACATAACCTCTTTCTGTCTTTTCACTCGTTGAACATAAGGTCAGTGTCAAGATATTGATGCTGTGGAGGGGGACCTGATAGGATAAACGCACTGCAGAAACGTGTTCAACTTTAGCTAAAGTCAGAAAAACACTGATGTAGTTTTCAAAATGACATGCTAGGTAGGGGAATGCGGAACAGTGGGCCTAAAGGAGGATCCACACTGTTTGATTAGTGGCTTGGTGACAGCCACAAACAACACAAACTTTGTGTCTTGTCATTTCACACAACCTGTTCCCATGGCCTGACAGGGAGCGATGCATGGAATGGCGAGGATTCCTCCTACCTGTCTCTTAACCGCGGCGAAAAGCTTCCGTTGGCCTATTCCTGTCGCAGGTCTTTTGTCATTCCTTACATTCTCCTCCGTTACATAAACAGGCTAGGAGCTCACCCTGGCGCCTCTTCTCCTCAAGCCGCCCCGCAGGCGTGTAATTAGGCCTAACCTCTCCTGTTGAAACAGTGTAATGACATGATTTACACGTATTGCAGAGGCCCTGCAAATGCTGCGGCATCACAATCACGTGGATGGTGTATATCTGGGAAGGATGCGAGGTTGAAGATTCAGAAGATACCATATATGGATCCCAAATGCATTCAATATTAAATAAATAGTGCTCCAGGGATGACGTATTTTTGTATGCCAACCAGGACATGAGCATCGTCCTGGGTTCCCTCAACAAAAAGCCAATTTCCACTGGGTTTTGGATTATTGCAGAAATCAAGCTCTGTGGCAAACACACCTTTATGATACTTAAACGTTTTGTTCAGCAAGATGATCTCCATCCACCAATTTTATGATTTTTCAAGTGAGAATGCAATCGACAGAAGTAAAAAGCTAATGTTAGGCTACAAATGAACTACACCCCGGTCGCATGAGCGAGAGTATACTCAAAGAGGCTTGAAAGGCGGACGAGTCGGCGTGATGACAGTTACTGATCAGGCAGACAGTAACTGTATAGGCTTAAATAGAAATTAAACTTGTACAGTTAAAAAGAGCTTAAGAGCAATGCAACCAGAGATAAGTTGAGACTGATGGAGCTCTAATCAGCCAATCAGAAACACCTGTTTAGGCTAATGTCAATCACCTGTCTATCTAGCAGCAATCAAAGGTTGCCGTGGTGATGTCCACTTCTAAGTACCCTCAGTAAGACAGCTTATAATAGGAGTTAACCAGAGACATACATGTCATAAAAGTGCTTCTCGGACAAAAAACGTGACTCCTCTCTGATGAACATATGGTGCGAAATTTATGTGTGTAGTGTCAAAAATGTGACATCAGGAGCAGTTTTGAAAACGAGTAACTTTACACTCTTCCAAAAAAATTGTGTCAAATTTAACATGGGCCCCTATGGGAACATAGCCTGGACTTGCTGTCACTTCCAGGCATTTATCGCCAAATGTGTAAGTCTGACTGATTCCATAGCTACATGACTGCGACCAGCACAACATTTCCTACAATTTGGTCAAAATCATTATTTATGAAGAGTGAAAATTGTGGGCGAGGGGACAATTTGTTTGGAAAATTTTCAAAAGATTTTAAAGCTTTCCTACACTCTAGCTGTGATGTCACGCGCTCTAGCTTTTAATGATCCACGCAATACACACCCATTATAAAATCTGAAATGGTCTGAAAATTTCACAAAAGGTAAACTGTGATAAATCAAAAACTGTAAAAGTTATCAAAAAGCTGAATCATAACTTAATAGTTCAAAGACTTGTAACCCGTTTCAAGTTTAAATGAAGTCTGTACCTGAAAGTATGGGGTAGCAGTAGCATTTCAAAGTGGAGTACGTTTAAGGGGATTTGAACATTTTCTCTATTAAATTACATTGTAAAAAAAAAATTGGAAAAAGCTTAATATTTTAAAAAGTGTAAATAGTTGAAATAAGGAAAGTCATAGCACTAATGTCCTTAAAGAGTTGAATATTTTGATAGTTGAACGGTTTCTCTAGCTGAAAGTATGCAGGAGTAGTTAAAATCCAAAAAACATACGGAAGAAATAGTTGAAGAAGTTGAAGTTGATTAAAGTACAATACAAAGAATGCTGAATCAGCATTCCCACAATAATTCTTTTATATATTTAGATTTATTCATCTAATATTGATCACTTTGGGGCTCCATAGCCATGTACAAGTACACAGTGTTTTCTCCATTGTGTCTTCATGGGATGAGGCTACAGCAAGTCCACTCCCCCAGCCTTTACCTGTAAGCCTTTCACCTCTCTATCACCGGGGAAACAAAATGACGTAAGTTGCTGTGCATGTTATTTCGGAGGTGTATTTCCAGGTGGGGAGTGGCAGCAAGAAATGGCCTTTCAACGTGCCTCAAGCCAGTTGTTGAAAGCTGAGAAACTCCCAACCCCATATTTAGAGAAGAAAGAAAAAGAAGTGAAAGACGTTATTTGTGGCAGTTAGAACACAGTAACCATAGTGCAGAGTTTTTAAGGGATTTAAATCAAACGTTTGGCGTTCCATCACAGACGCAGTAGGCTACCAAAGTATCAAAAGGACATGCGGCATCTCATTGCGAATCCATTGTCTGCTGGAAAAGTCAAACGCACTGCATCTAAACCAAAATGGAAAAAAAGAAATACCAAGATGTTCTTCTTTCCTTCATGACTGCTCCATGTTGGTTGGCATTTCAAAGGCATATAATTTCCTTCTCTTCCAATGAAAATGTCTTCACGAGACACAGAGGCTTTGAAAAGCTGCCAGTGAATCCTATTAAAAGAAATGTCATATAATTCAATTCATCTTTCTTACCAGAGGGGCCCATGTGAACAAATGTGCTCCGAACATCTTCGTGCAACATCTGTTTGTAATGCCTTTCAATTCTGGGTACCGGGGCAACCGAGGGGAGGAAAAGGAAGACAGTGCTTTTCGTCATCGGATAGAATTTGATTTGCACACAACAAAGCAAGAAGACATGAATTCTCATTTCTTGACATTTTAGGATTTATAATATTGCATTTCCATCAGGATGACATCAGTACCATGCTTATGGTATAGCCTTTCTTACGGGGACTTTGTTAGATTGTTTCCCTTTGTTTTTTGTCGGGTTTTGTTTCACTCAATAGTGTCCCTGGTCTCGATTGAAACCTCCCTTTTCAAAGAGGCCACAGAGATTTACTGAACTATTTTGTTTAACTTTCCAATTAAGCCATTCCTTTCTGTTGTGTTTTTTTTCTTCCCTTTTTAGAGGACACATCCGTTTTCCATTACCTTCCTCCACAACATCCTTAATTTGACAAAGGACAGTGTGCCCGCGAGTCAGGAATATGATGTCACATGGCTCTATAATGTCCCTAAACATGAAAAGGTGGCGTTCCTTGCTGGCGAACACATGTCTGCGTCCGTTTGTTATGTCTTCGGCCTGTTTTCACAGCTCTAATCATAAGAAGACATTAGGGATCAGCCATGTAAACAGACAGTAAGATGTTGTCTAAATGTTATGACTCACCTCACACCATGTGTTGTGTTATTAGATCGGAATTAATTACAGTAAGAGCCTACGAAGCATAAACACCCTTTGTCTTAATGACAGAGCGGTTTGTTTTCATTTAGACGGTGAATTATCCCCCCAGTAAGAATTGTCCGATATTAGATACAGAGCAGGGCACTTTGAAGTTAAACTATAACCCTGTTCTCAGTATCTGGGAGTCCGCCTGTGTGTCTGGCCAACACAGTCTCACAGCAGTTCGTGAAATAGTCACTAAATGTAATCTATTTGATTCATGTACACAGACACAAATTTCCTTTTTTTTTTGTGACGCTCAGCACGACTAAAAAATGTCCAGCAACACATGACGCACATTTCTGGAAATTTCCCCCACTGTGGGACTAATAAAGGAATATCTTATCTTATCTAACATGTCAATTTCCGCTCCAGTCTTTTCAAAATAAAACTACTTAGTTAGGCTTAGGAATAGATCAACTTGGTTAGGCTTAGGCAACGTAGTACTTAGTTAGGTTTCAAAAAAGATTGAGGTTTGGGTTTAAGTAACACCAGAAGTGGTGGAACTTAAGTATGAAAGTCATGTGACAAAAACTATTTAGTTAGCTTTCGGAAAATATTGCAGTTTGGGTTCAAATAACTCCGGAAGTGCTGTACCTGAAATACAGCCGTTATGTGACAAAAACTACTTAGTTAGGTTTCGGAAAAGATTATGGTTTGGGTTAAAATTACTCCAGAAGTGGTGTAACTTAAGTATGGAAGTTACGTGACAAAAACTACTTAGTTAGTTTTTCAGAAAATATCGTCGGAAGTTGCGTGACAAATAAATCAACTTTGACTTGTGGTTTTAAATAGTTAAATTTCGTGACTATTTCACAAACTGCTGTGCAACTGGGGCTGGTCTGCCTGTGGGAAAAACAGTAAATACAGACAGGCTGCTGACTGTACTCTGCAGTAGGACAAAAACTGGTAGAAGGGCACACAACTGCACATTTACCTCTAGCCCAGAAAACCTTCAGGTTGAGTACAGTGCAGTGTGACGATGGCTAAGCTAATCTAGCGTCGGCGTGATTGATCTGGAGAGGCACTGCAGACAGCTCCAGCTGGAGATCAAAGCAAAGCCTCTCCTGTGCAGAAGAAGAAGAAGGAGGGGAGGGAGGGAGGTTGGAGGTGCGTCCCCGCCCCCGTCCACCAGTGCCAGATGTTCTCCTCTCTCCGTGTCCCATCATGCTTGATAATTGCACGGCGCACCGTAGGCTCCGCCCATGCCCCCTTGACATTAAAGTGCAGCGCCTGGCGGGGCGCTGGGCTCAGCAGAGCTTTGAATTAGTCCTGGATGCAGCACTTACGCAGGCTTCGGGAGTGCGGAACCTACATACACATGTACACACATTTCCACCTAACCCCACGAAGGCCCCGAGTGGCCTGCAGGTCCCCAGGCTAGGGGGCACGATCTTCAGCCAATTACGGGTCTGCAGAGTGGCAGCTGGTGGAGTTGGAAATGGAGGCTTTACATGCATGTTTACACCAACCTCTAATTTCCCGGTGTGTCTTGCATCTGAACGTCCAGCTACGTTGCGTGCTCATCACTCCTTGTTACAGCGTGAGTCACCACAGCCGCCGGCCCCGGGGCCTGTTCCACTGGCACCAGCCCTCCCCTCTGCGCTGCCATCATTATAGGTGTCCCAGGGAGCCACGGGGGCTGAAATTAGGGCATGCAGGGACAGATAATGACAAGGTAGAGATGCTGCAGACATGACACTAGCTTTTAGTGAGGCAAACTGGCTCCATGTGTCCAGAGTCAGTCCCGCTGTCTCCTCCCTCCACCCTCCATCCCCTGACCCCCCCAACCTCCGTGGTCATCGTGCCCCAGCGAGAGGCTCCCCTCGCTGAGCCGTCTGGGTGAGTCAGGTGCCTCCTCCGTCTGTCCTCCAGGGGCCAGATGCGAGATGATAAGTGGCTGCAGGTGGTGCAACACACACTCAGCTGTTACTATCTCTGTCCACACACACACACACACACACACAATCCTCCCTCACTAGCTGTTCTATCATCACTAGCCTTGGCCAGATCCAGACAGTATCTTAACCCTGGTGCACCTGTACTGCTGAGGATACACCCAGAGATAGACATGACCTTGCTTTTATTTGTTCATTCATTAAATCCATAGGTTGTCTCGCATGGGGAGGGTGCTGTGTGAACAGTAAGACCATTGAAAATGTTTTGGTGAATGGATCCAGATGTGACTGGATGGGGGAAATTATACTATAAAAAGTATATTCATCTTACATTGCAATAAAAAGTATTTCATTCTTAACATTATACTCAGCCCACTGATGCTAAAATTTCACACAATAGTAAATTTACAACTTATGGAATGAGACTAAGCGTACCTCCCGTAGTTTTACCATGCGCTCACCTACAGCACATAACCATTAACCAACTGTCGATAAATTACGTCCAACAGTGTGAGCAGGATGTGTTTACATAACCTACAGTGTTGCTCTACCGGAGTTATGTTTTGACTTTTCCCATATTGCCCCACATTGTTTCCAAACTCCAGTTTCCCCAAGGTCGTGTACCCTGTTAAATCACTAACAGAGGCCGCAGCCTGCATCCCATCCAGAGAGAGAAAAAGAGAGGGGGGGGGAGTGAATGGAAGCTAGACGAACAGTTTCCTGCCAACTCTTGGCATGTTCCTCCCTTCCAACTCATGAATGAACACTAATGTAATATAAAGACCATGTAACACCCATCATCCCATCGCCCCCACCCACCTCCGTCATCGTTCTCTCGTGTTGTGCAGCAGCGTTCGCCCCGGAGCCTGTTTGACACGCAGAGGTGTGAGAGAGCTAAGCTGGAGCCGGCGGCTGGAGTCGGACCGTAAAGCTCCCGTCTCCTTAGAGATCCCTCTGAAGCTTTGATGGCGTTCCGATGTTAATGCCCCCTCTGCTCAAAGCACAGCGAGCAGGCAGGCACTGTAAATGGGGGTCATTGTGCAAGGGATACTGGGGCCGTGTGTGGTGTAATGCAGGAAGGAGGTATATGATCAGCAGCGTGTCCCTGTGGTTAACATGCTAGATTAAATGATATACTATCATAAAACGCTAGTGGGGAAATTCTTAACATATTACGTATGGATGGATGGGAAATACGAGAAACACGAGGAAAGAGTACGGCAGGATGTACTGTACATTATATACAAACTACAGTCCATAAAACATGCACTTCATTACGTAAATGCGCTGGCAAGTTTACATGTCTGAACAAGTGGCCGAGTTACTTTTCAGTAAAAGTCATGACAGGAAATTAACATTTCTGCAACACTTCCAACGGAGCTCATTATTAATTAAATGCCATCATATTGACAGAAAGGCCACAACATGCACACACTTATATATAAACACCTCTCACCTGTGCGATGCAAAAATGTAAGAATTCAAATGTTGCCATTGTTCCAAGGCCGGAAAATACACACACTCCATGCAACAAACAGAAGCACATGGCTATTTATTATGCAGAATGATGGTAATAGATTTTTTATCGATTGGAAAAAGGGATTTCATTGGTCAATCATATATTTCTGCAGGTGGAAATCTGAAATCGAGGTCCGTCCAAATATTTTTTCCCTGCATGAATATTCCGCAGAGTTGTGCAAGCATTCATAAGAACCCTCAAAATCAAATTTTTCGGACAATAATCCGTGCTTAGTGTGCAATGGCTTTTAATTTTTCTTTCTTTTTTTTCAAAACTATCTTGTTTACAAGTTATTAGTCACTGTAATGATTACGTCTTTCATTTGGCAAATGGGGGCGAAGGTTACTTGCGCTCACCGTGGTCATTCATTAACCTTCAGCTGCAGGAATAAGTTTTAAAAACACTAATGCAGTCAGTGAGAGAGCTGACTCTCTTCATGTTTGAATATGGCCGTAAACGTAGTTTGTTTGAAGATCCAAAAGCCATTATTTTGACAAAGCCAGCAATGTTACAGGGCTTAACAGTAGAAGGTAAGAAAATATTTCAGCCTACTATCCATATTCTTCTTTTGTACATCACATTTAATCACACATCACATCCGAGCCGACTCCTTTTTGATCCAATCACAGCACACACTGGCTCCCTTGTTCTTTGCTTATAGGATTCCATACACCGCGGCGTCTAGTGCTCTGCTGTCATATGTGAGGGGTGGCTTGTGGAGCTTGTGGTGCGACTCTGTGTTTTCGAAGCGAGGGGAGAGATTGGATCAGCGCTCTGATCTCACCATAATCACATTAGTGCCGTTTGAACTTTGTTTTCCTCCACCTCGCAGGGATTCGCTCTGGACAAATAAACTGATATGAAATGTATTTACAGAAGATCACAAACTGATGGACAGAAGATAGAAAACATGGAAGATTTGTTTCATGTCACCCACCCACCCACCACCACCTCTCCCTTTGTCTTTCCGTCCTCTCTTTCATGTTCGTTTTTATTCTTCTCCACCACCACACTCCTATCTGTCTGCCTTTATCTTTCCTCGCTTTGCTGTTTCTGCTCCCTCCTCTCCGTCTGTCCTCTCCACAGGTTATCAGGTCAAAGTGAAGTGCATGCCACTGAGTACACTGGCCTTTCCCTGGGAGACAGGACAGACAGTTCCTCTAATGAGAACTGGAGGGGAGAAGACACAGGCCTTACTTTATCGTCATCTCTTTTTCATTGTAACTTTGTCAATTGACTTTTTTGGGGGTTGCTTTTTTAATTATACTATTTTGTTAACATGTAAACATGTAAACAATCACACTAGAAATGAACCGATCCATGGTTCAGTTTCATCCAGATCCAGACCACTTCTTTTCGTCGGACCAAGGTTTGGCTGTTTGGTCCGGACCGTGGCCCGGAATGTCTGAAAGTCCAGACCAAACAAGGTCGGTGTTAGAGGGCCCTTAGAAACAGAAAATGCCCTGCACAATGGATTTATTTAAACACACAGGTCTTTTTACAGTGTAGATGGGAGACTTCTTTGGCGTAGAAGTAACCTTTAGAAGTTCAAGTTCTGTTGCCTGAAATGATTCACTCATACTCATTTTGTCTGTCAACAAAGCCCCATTACACACTATAAGGGTTGATTGAGGGTCTCACATTAAAAACCGAGGAATTAGCCTTGGTCAGCCTCTGAGAAGCAGAAGAAGAGGACATTTAACAGTTTCTATATATAGTTTCTAAACTCTAAAACCACTCGTGTTGGTGGAATCCCACTTGACATGAAATACTTTCATATTTAGCAACATTACTGCAGACACGACACGACCCTTCACACCCAGAATTCTTGAGGCAGCAAAATTTCAGCCACAGAATAAACACATTTTGCATACTGCTGGAATCAGCACAACTTATTATGGCACAACTTTTTCTCTATCCATTGTGTATAAATTCTTGCCACTGTCGCAAAGAATGCATGCTGGTGGGGGATCTCTCGTTGGGTTTCTAAATTATAGAGTACTGTCTTGACCTGCTCTATATGAAAAGTGTCTTGAGATAACTTCTGTTATGATTTGACGACTATATATTGAAATAAATTGAATTGAATAAATATCCATAAATCCTCTCAGGATCATATGAAAAATATGTTACCCATAACTGCAGATCCTGCTACTTAATCATACAATCTATCAAGAGTAGTCTCGTTGATCGTTGTCTGTATGTCCATGATTGATTATTTTTGTAGCTTATGTAGTGTTATTTTTCATGGTGCTGATCACCAAATGTAGGCCCTAATATTTCTATAATTTTACATATACTAAAGTATCCACTCATAGGCTAAAAAAATTGAAGCTCCACCCCACAACTATAAATGACTCACTTCACGGCAACATTACACTCATGGATGTATAAAGAGAACTGGGTACAGCGTTGTCGCAAAACTATTCATTTAAAACATTCAAAACATTAACTTTGTTTTTTTCATAAAAACACTATTCTGAAATTAACAATATAGGGCATGTCTAGCCAAAGCCATGTGGAAAACAGCTTTGCACTCAAGGGTTAAGGATTTCACAAGCTGGGCACTATAGCTGGAGAAATTTTGTGGCAAGGAGTCGTTCAGTTGTCGAGGAACATTTGAGGATTCATTGTCAAAAAAGTGAAGTCTTAAAAGTCAATACTAAAATGTGATGTGTTTTTTAACATGTCTAGAAGTTCAAACTGAATGACAGATTGACTCTGAGCTTGGAAAAGACCGCCTGAGAGCTGGGACCCACATTTTTTTCCCCTATAATGTCAACCCATCTTTTTTTATAAGGGCTTGAAATAGTGCAAGATAAAATATCAAAAGTTAGCGAAAGAGGAACGTCTGCACAGTTATAATTTAGCCTTCAGAGCAAGTCCAAATGATGCTTCTCTCCCACTTTATTTAAGAAGGAGAGGAGGAAAAAAAAAAAGAAATGAAGGAGTCAGGAAGCCAAACCATCTCTGAATGATTTAGAAGCCTCTCTGCTTGGTGTGGCCGTAATTATGGCTGTGCGAGATTGAAGGGTAGGAGGAGATGCTGGAGCCCGAGCCAAGATTACAGTCTGTTCTGTAAAAGAGAGACCGAACGAGCGACAGAGTGAGCAAGAGTGGGGTTGAGAGATAGATAGACAGAGGGGAAACAAAGGATTAAAAAAAGAAAGGTATAAGAACGAGAGAATTAGAGGAAGAGGGAGAGAGTAAAAGTAGAAGAGAAATGAACTAAGAGAGCAATGTGTTGGCAAGAAACAAGCTCTGTTATCAAGAAAGTTATAGTAAGAAATGAGCAGAGGCAAACTAAATAACTAGAATACCAGCAATGTAAGAATAGAAAAAAGAAAGGAGGATTTAAATAATAGCCTACATTCTGAGCTTTCTGACATATCTGTCAATGTGACAGCGTGCTGCGGCATATCGTACAAATTCGGATCACTGCCCTCGTCCTGTAGGGACATCCATCAAGATTCCACCACACATCCAGATCCACCAGCGCGGGAGGCACAGAGGCAGGGAGGGAACTTTTTTTTTTTCTTTTCCGTCCATGAATCCGGTCCGAAATAGCTCGAAACAGGCAGCACATCAAGCTGCGGCATGAGAAACGACTCCCCTCCGCAAATGATTTCTCCATATTGGATTGAAATGAAATGGTACATTGTGCCAAGCCAAAGCTGTCAGGGAATGTTGGAAGGATGTTAGCTTTCTGAGGGCACATCTATCTGCACATTCCTGTTCTAAAAGTATGTTCACTTACTTATAGCTACATCAATTAAAAAGAAATACGTTGAATGAATGAATGTAAGAGAAACACAGCACCCACACAAGGCCACGCTATAAATACTCCCAAAGTGGAACCTACACATGCTGATTAAAACCAGTTCTCTCCAGGGTCATGTTGTGATTGGTCGGGTGGAGAACAGGATTTTTTTTTAGGCCGAGGGGGGAAACTACACTCTGATATGGCCTCCTAATGAGTCCAAGTACACACAAGGAATGGATACAGGCACACACACATCCCACCCTCCCTTTTAAGGAGGACAAACTTTATTTATGAAACCCTAGAACTGTCCCTGACTTACCAGTTTCCTGCAAGAGGTTAGGGAAAAAGGGAGATTCTCAGTGACTTTGATGAAAGCCAGGGAGGCCACTTGACTCTGAGGGGTCCGGTGTTGTTTAGGCTTGGTTTTACTGGAAGACAGTGACTAATTGAACTTATCGAGCAGTCAAACGCTGGGGAAAGGATCCCGTGAGGGCATGCACCAGCAAGCTGACGGGGAGACTTTGATAAATGTGAGAGAAGCTTAGAAGATCATCCTCAGATAACACACTTCCTTTCCCGAGTCCATGCAAAATACATGTATGAATTCATGTATAACTTGGTTATATTTGTTTCATTTACATGCACAATGAAAATGCTGATATACAGGTTTACTTTTTCAGATTTGAATCCATTACAAAAATGTTAAAAAAATCAACAGCTTGTCTTTCCACTCTTCTGACGAATTGGATTCCTGTTAGCTATTGTTGACTTGGCTATGTTGAGGTGATCAAAAATATCAATGTGCTGCAAACACTAAATATATAATAAATAATCCAATAATTGCACGTTGTTGTACCAGGTATGTGCAAATTCAAATTAAGCTTATTTTGAACATTAGCCTAACATTAAAAATGGGTTGCATCACACAATTTTGTGAAGATTAGGGCTGTTAATCGATTAAAATATTTAATCGCGACTAATCGCACATGTTTTATCTGTTCAAAATTAAACTTAAAGGGAGATTTGTCAAGTATTTAATACTCTTATCAACATGGGAGTGGGCAAATATGCTGCTTTATGTAAATGTATGTATATATTTATTATTGGAAATCAATTGCCAACAGAAAACAATAACAGATATTGACCAGAAACCCTGGACGAAAAAATTGCATAGTTGCATATCTCCTAATACCTTTTATTCACTGTTGAAATTCAGAATGTGTCTCTGTATAATATGTAGGAGCATCCTGACCGGGACACTGCTCATAAAACCTGAATGATACCCTACTATAGGCAACAAATAACACAGGGAAGCACTTTAACTATTAACAATATGGGTAAATATACAAACACACCACCTTAACCCTATAATGTTCCAGTTGGAATATTATTGGAGTATTATAGACCAACTATAGAAGATGAATAACCAAGTATAATAAAATAAGCCTGATATATTGAAAATGTGCACAAAGCCACTCGTGTGTTGTTCTGCAAATCTTAACATTTTTGGCATATTTCAGCATGACCTTTGACCTTTGTCATCAAAGTACATGAAGGCGAGCGTCAACCTTTAAAATTGTGAAAGGTGAGGTAAGCACAATGCAAACACAGACGTCAAACACAGACACCCGCAGACACACAAACACACACACACACACATTGCATGGCGTCTGAATGAAACCACATCTGACAGCTTGACGCCTGTTTGTCTACGGAAGCATCGCTCACATTGTTTTCTCCATAAACACAATGGTGGCTAACGTTTCTCCCTGGCCTACCGCTCAAACTCCCATGCTGCTCAGCTCCAGGGGCCTATCATTTGGTGGGTGGCGGTTTCTGGTGGCTTTTCTGGTTAGATGACTAAGTCAATACCGACATGATAATATTACACTAAGAAGAGAAAAGGAGGAAAAGGTTAATTATGTAGGAATGAGGCAGGATGTGTCATCCTGTGTCCTTGTCAAGGATAATCAGGTACTCAAGTATAAAACTGGTGATTATCAACCACTAACATGAAGAAAATATGTAGAAAAATATTTATAAAGCGACCATTTCAGTGTTTTTCATGGTGACAAGATCCCCAAAAAAAAAATGTGGGAGAAAGAGTATATGAAATTGAAAAATAACTAACTCTAACAAATTTAGCAAAAAAGTCTCTGAGAATCGCCTTCCACCAACTTCACCCAGTTATGAGTAGTTTCCCAGTCTTTGTTGTCGCTGCATTTCCTTTTCTTTGTGGTGGTTTCCATCATATGACGCCTAAATCTGCATACTGTAGCTTGCGACTTTGTGGTGTCTCACAGTTTTCCTGTTGGCTCTAGTGCAGTAAAGATTGTGACAGGTTAACCTGCACTTGACCCACTTTGCGCAGTTTGACTGACATTGAACACAGCCCTGTGATGGCAGCCTTCTCTGCCTTCTTCACAGCCATTGGATAAAAGCCAGATTTTAGAAAAGCATCTGTCTGTCCTGCAGTGACACGTGACCAGGGATAAAAATGCTGTGCAGACCAGAGACACAGCACAAAGACAATTTAGGTCTCTTTCCTTTCATTGTAACTTCCTGGGACTAGTCCAGGAAATAGTTTGACATATAACTTCCTGTATGACATGTTCATTTGTGAGCTTTGCGGCCCCGGCCAGACCTCCCGCATGAACAGCGCGTCGCGTGGTGGCGGCTGCGTCGCGTGGTGGTTACGTCGCGTGGAGGTTACGTCGCGTGGCGGCTGCATGATTCACGCGTGGGGGGTTCACACCAGCTGCGGGTCAGCAACACGGGCCAGCCTTCGCTCCCCACGTGCATCAATGAGCCGTGGGTCTGACCCTGTCACCGGTTCACCGGTTTTCCTTCCTTGGACCAGTTTTGGTAGGTCCTGACCACTGCAGACCGGGAACATACCACAAGAGCTGCAGTTTTGAAGATGCTCTGACCCAGTCGTCTAGCCAGCACTATTTGAACCTTGTCAAAGTCGCTCACATCCTTAAACTTGCCCATGTTCTATTTCTCAACATATATTGTGTTGTATATTGTAGCATTATGTACTTAATTTACAAGTTACATACTTAGTTATCCCCCCTGGGGATCAATAAAGTATTTTCTGTTCTCACATGGCTGTATCACTGATGGATTTTAAAACTTATTTTGCTTGCTGAAGCTTTAATTAATGACCATCAAGAGCGCAACGGATGCTCATCCAGTGAATCCATTAACACATTTCATCATCAACATCATCATTTCACATTATCACAGAGTGAACTCTGCTGCCTGTTTTACGATAGCTGTCCGACAGAGCACAAGCACTGAATGAGAGGATGTTTAATTCTCATTAGCTCACATGTTGTATGTAATATTAATTATGTCCATGCAGCAGTCACGAATGAAAAGTAAAAAATTATATGGGGAGAGACTGTTTCTCAGATTATCACTGTGGCTGTACCAATGGCTTCTAACCTCGTTTGGCCTGCATCACAGTAGTGAGATTAGAGATCACCTAAACACACGCGCATAAATCCTGTTGACCATGAAAACAAACCTTAGTCCGGGTGACTGCGACTTGAGCACAGCGTTTCTCAAGGGAGGTCAAGCTGTTTTAACGTCAGCAACAAACAAACACACCTTGCAAAGCCTCCTCCGCCTTCTCTTGCTACTTGTGCAGCCCTCGCCACGCCCGCATTGTGCCGCTGAATGGCTGCCGTGGATAATAAACTGTTCGGGTTACTGAAGGAGAAAAGCTCTTAAGTCAAGAGGAAGGCCAACAAAGGGAGTTGTTGTCAAAAGGCCCGCGGCTGTGGAGAGGCTGCCACTCTGGTTTTACATCAGACGGGCAGTGGCAGATTCACTGTGGGTGCACACACTCTTAGCATAGGTGCTAACACATTTAGGTGCATATACCTCTATGATAAAACAGCCCAGTCGCACAGCAGTTCGTGAAAAATTTGATATATTGATTCGAACCACAATCTTTTCCTAACCCTAACTAAGTAGTTTGTTGCCTAAGCCTAACCAAGTCGTTCTTTTCCTAAGCTTAACTAACCAGTTAAGACTGGAGCGGAAATTGACACATGCATCACGTGTTGCTGGACATTCGTAGGAAAACACACAAAAAATCCGTTGTCGAAAGTCGTGCTGAGCATGATAGGAAATTTTTTTTGTCTATGTACACGAATCAAATGGATTAAATTTTGTGACTATTTCACAAACTGCTGTGAGACTGTGTTGGATAAAACCAC
This sequence comes from Sebastes fasciatus, assembly GCF_043250625.1. Classification (NCBI taxonomy): domain Eukaryota; kingdom Metazoa; phylum Chordata; class Actinopteri; order Perciformes; family Sebastidae; genus Sebastes; species Sebastes fasciatus. The sequence goes on along the minus strand of NC_133815.1, from coordinate 17,997,249 downwards.
ATTCACAGCCTCCTTATGTGTACAGGTAAACCAACACACACACATACACCCACACACACACTATAAGAATCTGTTAAGTGGGGGGGTCAGCAGGTCCCACAACAAAGCTTCAGTCAGACACAAGTATGCAGCCGACCATGGAATCAACTACTGCTGACAGACCTGCCTAACGCCAGCGGAGACAGAGGGAGAATAAGATCAGAGGAGTGAGAGAGATATTACTGAGCAGGAGAAAAGAAGAAAAAAAAGGAGAGGAAGGAAGACAGAGAGAGATAAAGAGAGACGGCGGGTGACTGGGTGCGGACCGAGCCAGGCTGAGACAGTGGAATTAGCAGATTGTGAAAAGCCAGAGAGCCCCTGCAGGTTGTTCCGTGTGTTTTCGTCAGCCATTATGGCCCATTAGTGCTGTGTGTGGCTCTAGTTTCTGGCTGAGATTAAAGTCTTAGCTGAGGGATACCTGAGAGACAGCGCTAAGCTCTCCCAAGACAGAGAGCCATCACAGCACAGAGGGGGAATGGGCCTCAGGGGAGGAGGGACTAGGAAGGGGTGGGTCCCTCTTTTCTACATTTTGTGTCATTATTTATAAGTCCCATTGTTTCCTTTTAAACAGCATTTGAGTTATTATGATGTCACTTGTTCTGAGAGGTTTTGTAGTTTTGGTTTTTGTGGTTGCGTGGGTCCACGTTATGTAAATGTGGTCATCTGCCCATGTCCTCGAGGGTCTGCATGTGAGAATCAGAGACACTTTTAATGCCATTTTTAGGTATGTTGCACGTACAAGGAATTTGTCTTGGTGTATGTGCCAGCAAACATGTGAACTGTCTCTGTACGCAGACACCCAATGCGTCCGTTGTCCTCTGAGGGTGATGGAGTGTGTTTTGTCTGCACGTTTCTGAATGGACACGTGTATATTTTCGTGGCCATTTTTCCTGTCATGCATAAATATAATAATGGCCCTTTTTTCTTACATAACTGTGAGCTTTTTCCTTTATTTTTTAAATACGAATATACTGCAAAACCTATTTTTTTATTTTTGTTAATTTATTTTTTGCTCAGTTTGAGGGATACAATTTTAAATTACATTATTAAAGCTCCGTTCATGGTTTTGCTTTCGTTGTCTGACTAACTTTCATACCTTTCTTATGATATCAGACTTATTTGTATGCACAAATGTTGTGTGCAAGTCAAGTCAATTTTATTTGTAAAGTCCAATATCACAAATTTGCCTCAGGGGGCTTTGGGCTTGTGCTTTTATGAATAAGGCAACATCAGGTTTGAATTAAACATAGCTTTCCAAACTTAGTAAAAAAGTAAATGTAACAAATAAATACACAGATATAAGTTTAGTGAATTGTTATTTATTATCAAAATCATAAATCCTACTCCAGCAACTCAGTAAAAAGTCTTAAACATTAACAGGAATTACAATTTGAGTGTAAACCCTTTTAATGCTGCAACAAATTGGTCAAAACCTAAACAGGAATTTAATATTCCAGTATATAACGTATATAGTTTATAAACATAGAACTGAATTAAATAGATCTGCCCCATTGTCACCAATACCCGATACAGCTATTTGAATCAGTATCGGCCCGATATTCGATATCGGTGCATCCCTACTTGCGCTAAAAATATTGCCTATTGCAACTGCTGCACATGGTCATATACTGTCCATACTATATGTAACTTGTTGTATTCATATCTACCCCTTACTGTTCATTCAATGTATTCTATACATTACTCTGTACTTTACTGCACATCTGCGTTTCATTGTCTCAGTATGTAAATGCATTAGATTAACAGATACTGTAGGCCAGATGGATACGATTTTGGGACAGAAGGAGAGAATAGAATGAGTGTGTGTATGAGTGTGTAAACAGAGTGGCTGGTGAAATGGGAGAAAAGGTCTATATGTATGTTGAGGTAGTGCAGATGGCCTGTTAGTGCTCATTAGATGTGACTGAGCGGACGCGACAGATGACAGTGGCAGCCTAACTCAGACCTGGTTGAGTGAGGGAGCGAGTGAAAAAGAGAGGGAGGGATGGCAATAGCTGATAGGCTGGTGACTGATTATATAAACATACATGTATACCCTCCACACACACACACACACACACACACACAGTCTGCCACACACAAATGCACGCTTAGAGCATATAAACACACACAAAATCTGAACAAAAGAGCCGATCTAACTGATTCCATCTTCACCTTTCTACATCACATCTTTCTCTCTCTTTCATACATACACACACACACACACACACACACACACACACACGCATACACACACAAAGAAGCCCTTCATGTGTGCTAACCCTACAGTAAGACAGTAGCGTGGTGCGGTGCAGAGGTGTAATTAGACTGTCTGCCTGCACTCACCAGAAAGAGGCTTCTGTTAGACTACAAACACTCATCCGGAGACCCCCCCTCCGACTCCATCATTATGTCTGTGTGTGTGTGTGTGTGTGAGTAGACAACACTGACATTTTGTGTTTACACATCATTAAGTTAAGATTTTATAACAGGAGTGACAAGATATTAGAACAAATTTTAATATCTTTTTTGTTATAAGTCTGGTATTAGGTTGTGCCCCTGCCATCCCGTAACACCCCATCCACCATCCAGCATGGCTGTAGGGGGACCCGGTCTTGTCACTGGCAGCTCCTTTGTCTCGTGTGACCAGATGAGAGTTAACTCTCTCTGACTCCCCGACATCATGCTCCTGCTCCTGCACGGTAATCTCCCATAATCCCACTCCTGCAATTTTCACCCTCCAGCTCTCCAACCCCTCTTTCCTTTTTTTCCCCCTCTCTGTGGCTCTCAGTCTGTCTCTTTATAGCCTTTAAAAAAAATGACAAGGGGCCCTTACTGTAGTTTCAAGTATAAGATGTAGGGCTGTCAATCGATTAAAATAGTTAATCGCGATTAATCGCAAAATAGTCTCATTTTTGTATCTGTTCAAAATGTACTTTAAAGGGAGATTTGTCAAGTATTTTATACTCTTATATCTGACTAAACTACTATATGCATACTAATCAAATCCCTAAAATATTGTGATGATCAAAAATGGGAATGGTTGTCTAATTTTTATGTCTTTGAATTAGCAGACTTCTTCTAAAAATGTGGAAAATAAGGCAAAATAGAATATTTTATTAGTCTTAATTGTAATTTTTAGCCTTTCCAAAAATGTCAGAAATGGAATAAAAGGGGTATGTATCTGCTCATAAGTACATAAACTGCAGAAATTTACACACACATATACACATTCAGACAATATAATAACTGTATATTTAAGTGCTTTTGTACGTGAAAATAAAGATACCCGCTTGACTCTCTTCTTATATGAAACGTAACTCAAGGGGGTTAGAACTTACATACATAATATACATAATATACATAGGACAAACTTAAAAGTCTGCACATTGTGCCTGTGTGTGACTGTGACTTATGCAGAAAATATGATTCAATGCACGCTAAATGGTGTATTAGCACGCTGAGGAAGGGCTCGGCCCGAAACGTCTGTGCACTAAATAATATTTTTTGCACAAGTCACCCTGTGCAGACTTTTCACCTGGTCCTGAGTGCTTTTGTAGCCACAAAAATGTCTACTTTTGTGTACATTCATGCTTTTTTTCTGTTCTTCAGGAAGCTAATGCTCACCTCTCTCTCTCTCCCGCTCTCTCTTTCTACAGTAGAGCAGGTTCATCTAATCCCCTCAGTCTTATTTGGGGCCCCATGAAATCCGTGCACCATTACCAATGGGACAGGTATGAAAATTACCCCCCACCACCTCATGATGCCTCCCTTGGGCTTCCAAACAGGGCTCATCCCCTTTCTTTCACACACAAACACACGCAGGGTGGGGCACGGTTGTTGAGAACTAATACATAGTTGCATTTTCAGTTGTAAACACACATAAAAGACAGATTTGATTCAGCTTTGTGCAACACGTGACACACAAATGCAGCAAACACACACTTCTATCCATTCACACACACAGAATACTCAGTAAATACTCTTGTATGCATTGGTACATGTTGTTTCCCACTTTTGCTCCCACACCCACACACACACATCCACGAACAGAGGCCTCTTGGTTCATTTAGTGTCTGCCAGTGAGCGCTCCCTCATATTAATGGAAAACATCCCTCTGTTAACCAGGAGGCCAGAATTTGTTTTTCCACCAAATGATCTTTAGCGGCGGATGCAGTTACATCAATGGTTAGCATGCGGCTTTAATTGGACTCCCGCTTTGACTTGCCGTTTGGTGGATTATATAAGAAGAGCCGTGGAGAACTTGTGTTGACATTTTCAAGGAACACTTAAGGTGGTGAAAAAGTTGCGGTAAAGACAGGATGGGAAAATAATTCCTTCATTATTCCAGCATTGAAGAGAAGATTTTGGGAGGGAGGAAGGAAATAAAAGTGAGCTTTGTGGTTTAGACCGGTGTTAGATGTCACTAATAAAAGTGTGTAAAAAAAGAAAAGAAAAAGATGGTGTCATATGGGGTAAAATGGGAAGGTGTTCTTTGCCCTGGATAAAAGAGTCATTAAAGGAGTATTCCAGCAGTTTATTTCATGGCGAGTGGAGCAGGTGGATCCAAATGCAGGAGATTACAGACAACAGGAACTTGGCGAAATAATTTTAATTCAATATCCGGTGCAGGCAAGGCAGAACTGAACATCTCACATGGACATATGGTGCCATCAAATGAAACTCGTGAGCTCGTGTTAACAACATGGGAAGTCATGTACACAATATGTTTGGCGTTCAAATCATGAGAACACTGCTGCTAAGCAACGGTAATGTTAACGTTACGTTACGTAACGAAGCCAGAGAGGCTAACAATTTAGCAAGCTAGCAAGCGGGTAACATAATGCAGGAAATGAAAAAGGCATAATGACAGAGGAAAAAGATGATGCGGTTGGGAATATCAACATTTTCCACAAGACCTATTATAAAATTATGAAGAAAAACAATATACGACTAACATTACAATATATTATACTTATTATTTCTGACAATGTCAACAAACATGTCGCAACTCATAAACTCTGAGCTTTCAGAAACTTTCCACTTACAGTGAGTACAGGAACACAGGAGGAAAAACACAGCACAGAAAACCCAAAACACAGAAAACAACTCAATCCGGTCTACAAAAAGTCTGAGGGCATCTGGACACGGTGCCATACTGTGACAGTTTAGTGTCAAACTCACCTGACACTTCATTGGAAACTGTTTGGAAAAGGGCAGGCATTTAAAAAAAGAAAATACTTGGTAAGTGATTGGATGAACCATCTGTCAATCAAACTGTTGCCGAAGCCAGTCGGGAGAACAGCCAAAACATGTTTTCCATGGAGAAAAGCCTTCAGTGCCGTTTTTTGCTCTTCTTTCAATGAAGAAATACTCTCCTGTTCTTATATAACTGATGCTACTACAGCATCTACGCTACCATCTTTAGGAGTCGCCATTGTTGTTTAGAACGAACGGTCGCCTCTCTGTGTCATCGCGTCACACACCTAAGCCACGACCTTACAGCCCCTACTGGTCATACACAAACGCATTACTTGAGGTCTGACAAGATGGATTTTTGTGTGATATGTGATCCCACGATTCTCTCGTGGACTCGTTACATTGCGAGAATCCAGCTGCTGTGCAAGGTAAGTTGACTTGCGAGAGACAGATGAAATAAGAATACTTCAAATTGGTCCTGCAGAGGCCAAGATATTCTTTCTTTTTGTCTCAAGTATTGGTCAATATCCAAAACTTCATATCCTGCACCTCCCATGATGCAACTCAATAGCTTCTCTTAAGACATCATTATGACATCATTAGGGTTATTTTCTCAAAGCTCTTCCATCCAATATTCGTCAGTGCGGACTAAAATGTTGGACCGACCAACCGACTGAATGACATCCCAAGAGGCATGCTGCTGGCATGGCTCAATAAGACAATACTGTGCATAATAGGGCTGTAATTGAAACATTAACCAAACAATTTTGTATACACGTCGATTTCAAATGAGGTTCATGTAGGAAATAGTTTTCTGTTGGAGTCCATGTGGCCACATTTGTTTGAAATAGGCGAGACAATTCTGTGTGTGTGACGTATTTGCCCCAGTGACCGTGGTGAGGCCCAGTGTGTGTATTGTCCATAGACAATACAACTGTATGGAGTACTGTATGGGGCTGTGCTGACCACTGTGACCTGAAGCTGTGGCACATCAGACCGCGAGCCAACAAACTGCTGCCACCGTTGGCTGAAGCCCACGGTACATCTACTCAGTGCTGAGAGAATGAACCAGACAGATTTCTCAGCATTATCATGGTTGTCAATTTAGAGGACTTTGCTCCCTTGTAATTAGCCAAAACAAATAAAGTGCAGATACCATTAGCAGTTTCCTTGTTGTGTTAATAAATCAGCAACATCTGCTCCTTCTGCGCTCCTTCGTTTGAAGTGCGCCGAGCTTTAAAGCGAAGCTAATAGACCCAGTCTGCTCCACATTAATCCCTTGCATTTAAACCAACTGCAGCCCCATACATGTATATATTTATTCTTAACTGTAACTCGGTGTCAGGAGATGGGGATCTATGTTTTAAGGATTTAAAACCCACATTTGAGGTTATGGTTACCTAATGATCCTGAGGAATTTAATGTTATGGGAAGAGAGGAATTGCCAATACGTTGCTAACTAGATGTGGGTTTGGGGATAGTGTTGGTGTTGCACTGGGAGAGTTTTTTTGGATGTTGGTGGGTGTTTGAGTGTTGGTCGGTGTCAGACTAAGTTGGTAGCTGGGAAGTAGATTACTTTCAGATGTTGTATGAGTACATGTTTTTTCCCCCTTTTTTTGTGGTCAACTACCACTCAAGGTTGTCAGACTTTAAGACGTCATCCTGCTGCGTAATCTCTGTGCAGATTGTTTGAAATTACCTCCTACTTTTATTATGTGTTGTATCCTGTCCCAATCAGCTAATGCTGGAGGAGTTGGACATCAGCCACTTTTTTATGTAATTGTCCTATTTGCTGTGATGTGTGTAAACAGACAGTTAGACAGTCTGTTCATTAACGTTCAACAAATCATAATTTTTTAGCCACGTTGGCTCTGTAGGGCTTGCCATATTGGTCTGCCAGTTGGTCCACCACTTTGATTCAGGGGGCGTTCACACCAGCCTTGTTTAGTACGGCTGAACCGAACCCTGGAGTGTTTACCCCCTTGGTGAGGTTTGTTTGGGTTGGTGTGAACTCTGGACTAGAACTCTGGTGCGGACCAAATAACCGCTCTCTGGTCCACCTAAAAGGGGTGGTCTCAGACCGCTGTCAACTCTGGAGAATGGATGTATTAAGAGAACTGGATACAGCGTTGTAGGCGGGCTCCCGTTCATTCCTAGGAGAGTTGCTCAGTGGCGCATGAAGCCAAAATGGCTCGACTGCTGAATGATAAAATACCCGGATCATCCGGCGATCTTCCGCATCCATTTGGCCCATATAGCAGGCGTAGTAGCGTTTTCTTTAGCCCCGCCTCCTAGCCCTCAGTCTGGGGCTCATTCACATGAACGGAGGAAGGAAAATAACTCTGGATTCAGCTATTGCGAGGGCTCGGAGGGAGGGTTAAATGAAACGCTGCTGCGCTTGTTCTATGGGCCCAATGGATGCGGAAGGTCGCCGGATGATCCGGGTACACTCGGCAGTGGAGCCATTTTGGCTTCATGCGCCACTGAGCAACTTTCATAGGAATGAACGGGAGCCTGCCTCCAACGCTGCATTCAGTTCTCTTTATACATCCATGGTTTAGACCTAGTGCTGCCACTGGCCACCAGCTCACTGTTCGGTTCATTTTCTGTAACCAGTGTAGCATTAAAGCATGGTGGAATTAGCAAGCTAGCTGGCTTACCAGCCAACCGCTCAATGAATAACATTTAACAACTTTGTTTCATCCATACACTCTTGACACAGCGTAAGAAAGCACATCACACAAGTTGTACTAGAGCAAACTCACCAATAATCAAATTTCCACCACATGACTTTTGTTAAGAATTTCTGGACCACTTGAGTTTTGCCTTTGTGAACGCAAACCAGACAAGTTGGAAGATTAAAACAATGTATCATCCTCCCATTGGTTTGAATCAGGAACTGGACCTTTAGTTATGAACCCGCCCTCAGACTGAAATACAGTATCTCATCAAATGTTGAAGAGATTGCCAAGAAATTTGGTACAGATACTGAAGATCATCAGAGGATGAATCCCAATGACTTTGTTGATCCCCCTTTATTTTATTGTCTGAAATCTGAGTGTAAAATGTATCCACTATAGTGCCCTCAAAAATCCTCACATGGCACGTAAAATACTTTATGCTAACCATCCCACAATGCAATGCGTCACATTTTATACGATGTGTGACTCTACAGCGTCAGCGATGACGCAAAATGCAAAAGATGAGTAAGTGCCCGAAACTTTACTGCCCACCATAGAGTAAACTGCTGAGTGTCTCTTACACAGAGCAGAGCGTGAGTGACCGAGGGAGTGAATTTGTACGCAGCTTTAGTGTTGTTATGTGATTGCCTCTTTTATATCAACAAGTGCCTGTTTTGCTTTTTGTGAATTACTCACACTTGATCTGACACAAATCTTAAATCATAAAAGCTTTTATATTTCCTCTTATAAACCCACTCCGTCTGGAAGGACTTTCCTGCTGAAAATCTCTTCCTGCACAGGAAGTGATGCATTTTTACATTTTTGGAGGCAGCACCAGCAGCCTGTTGAGAACAACAACAACAGAAATGGGTAGTTCACATGCTGTATGAGCTGACACATGTCCTCCACCTGGAGCAACCCAGTCATTAGTGGAAACTTATCAACGCTTGTGACGCTTCGTCCTGCTCTCTAATAGAAGTGGACTTGGATCGGCAGCCCTCATTTTTTCTCTCTTGATTAGATCAAACCTATATATCTATCTCTTTAAACCCTTCTGTTTTCTACCTTATCTCACCGCACACACAAGCTACATTATTACCTTTAGCCATAAATGATAATGCCAGTTGATAACAGTGGCCTCTGTTTTCCCTACACACACACATACCTAGAGTTTCCTATCCATACCTTCCTGTCAATGCAGCATTCCTTTCCCAGACTCTTCGCCGTGCCAGGTATTTCAGCCTGCGCGTCCCACATTCCCAGCTGTACGTCTGCCCACAATGAAGCCATAACACTGCTGTCTCCGCAGCCAGTTAGCGGTGGGAATACTGCCTGTGTGTGGCTGGGGTGAAATTCTGTGTGTGCATGTGTGTGTGTGTGCACCCGTATCCAAACTGTGTGTTGATGACTTCATCCTCACCCCAGTCCCAGGCGTCAGGGCATATTTTTAACAACGTGCACATGTGTGTGTGTGTGTGTGTGTGTGTGTAAGACTTGTGAATGAGAATTGCTGTTATGGAGCGCGATGCTGTTTCACATTACAGGGAAGCTGGGGTTAATTTCCTGTTGATGGACGCGGCCGGCTCGCAGATAGAAACAGGTTTAATGGGCGGGTGGTGGGGGGGGGGGGATTAGGCAGCCGCTGTAGCACTCAGCTGTTTAGGAGGTGAGACTGGTAGGTGAAGTGTAGCATTAAATCTGAGGTATTAGGCCAATGCATACGGGTAGAGCAGGGAGAGCGTGGAGGTGTTGAGAGGAATTTTATATTGTAATATAATGGTTTTGATTGTGGTTGCCTGGAGCCAGGTTTGCGTAAAGCAAAGCTTCTCAACTTTTCATAGGTGAAGAGGCAAAAGGGAAAGTTAGATTTGTCGCTCTTAGAGTGACAGACAAAAAAAAAATACTTATCTGCAACTATGGCAAGCAGTGAAAAAAGTTTATTTCAGACCCTGATCACCGGGTTAGCAAACAGTTGCTTATTTACACATCTATAGCAGACTAGTTGATTAATCGATAAGTTGATTGATAGAAAGAAGAAGCCATCTTGATAAGTGATTATTGTTTCACTCATTTATCAAGCAAAAATGCCAACCTTGATCTGCTTCCCACATGTATGGATGTGCTGTTTTTCTCGGTTTTACACTATTGTCAAATTTGAGTTTTGGACTGTTGATCATACACAATGAGCATTCTGAAGACGTCAACTTTGACTTGTGTTTTTCACAATTTTTAAACATTTTTACAGACTAAACTGATTAGGTGATTAATCTCAAAAATAATGAACAGTTTGATAGTGAAAATAGTTGCAAATGTTAGTTGTAGCCTCAGGGCAATTATCTGCACTCAAATGCTTCAAACTCAAACTCATCAAACTATAAAAGAGATATATAGTTTTGGCCTGTTATGGGGAGAGCAGGGGAGCAAATCAGCTTAATTACACTGTGGTCGGTGACTGTCTCAGTCCAAACTGGAGCTTTGCAACCAATCTCAGCTCAGCCTAGAATAACTCCGTCTCGTGTAATGAATGTGGGCCGGGCTCAGCGGCCGCTTCAGTGAGGAGGGCTGATTCTAAAGCAAACACTACCAAATCAGCAAACAAACACAGAGACAACACACATGTGCCTGCGGTTTGTCTTGTGCACATCATTCATGGTAGACTTCAGGACCAGCGGACAGATTGATAGATACATACAGCAGAAGTATATATATCAGCAGTTCCCACCCCCACATCCCTGCACGACACGCTCCACAGAGCCCCTCAAGGGACCCTATAGGAAACCCATCCCTCATTTTTCCCTCTTAATAAGGGGGCAGCGTTTTATATGGCCGCGACAGAAGGTTTGTGTTAGCATCGTTAGCGATAGCCACGGTCCCAACCGCCGCTGCTGCCACAACCACCCTACCCCTCCTCTGAGGGACACCTGGGACTCATTCTGACCCAGCAGGCCACGCCTCCGCTGGGCTTGTACCTGGCCAAAGACTGGGGGCCCCACTCTGGTGCTCTGAAAGCACCTCCATAAATTCAGTGGGAACACAGTTATAAGCACTGTGTTTGAATGCTGACTCATGTGTTTACGTGTTGGACGCTCCTGCAGTATGGACACATGCCTGATTGGATTGAGATGGATGCTTTTGTCCACTGGGACGCAAGAGAGAAAAGAAAAAGCTGGAGGAGGAAGTGGGATCGCAGCAGAAGTCTGAGGGAAAGTTCAAATACCACGAGGGAAATTAATGTGTAATGTACAGCATGTGTGTTGTACAGATGATACGAAAGCATACACACACAAACATGCATATACACACAGAAAGAGGAGCTTTCAGAGCGGTTGAGTGATCCTCTGTTTTCTTTTCAGTGTGTTCCAGTAACCGTTCATCTTCTCCTGTCTCAGATAATTAATACATCCCTCTTTTAAGAGGCTTTTTACTTTGGTATGGGGCATTTATTGTGTCTATGTATATACAATGCATGTTCTTTATTCTTTATTTCCCCATTAGCTTCCACAATAGTTACAAGTTGTGGTACACATAAAATAATTATGATAAAAGACAACGGAAAAGAAGTGAAATGATCTCACGATTAAAGTGTAAACAATTTTCAGAGGCCTTTAGATTTGTGCAATACCCGGTTAGCTTCAATTTAGGAGAAACACACGCAGGTCAAATCCTGTGCCTCCACACCTGCAAGTATTTAACGCACTCACAGTTTTAGGACAGGATCCATTCAGAGATAGAGATAAAGGAGACAGGTCAGGCATTTCAGTCCTCTTTGAGTTGTGCACTTCCGGGAGTATACTGACATCTATCATATCATTCATTCCCCAGTATGTATTGTTTCTGTACAGTGCCCTTACCAGATCCATTATCTTCCGTTATATAGTGTTTAGGGAGCGTTACATACTACTACATGCCCTTGTATGGTATTAAGGGGGCGTTACCTATGCTTCTACCTGCCCTTATATAGTGTTTTGGGGCGTTACCTATGCTACTACCTGCCCTTATATAGTGTTAGAGGGCGTTATCTGCTAATATCTGCTCTTATATAGTGTTTAGGGGGTATTATCTGCTAACATCTGCTCTTATATAGTGTTTAGGGGGCATTATATATGCTAATGCACGCCCTTATATAGTGTTTAGGGGACGTTACCTATGCTACTACCTGCCCTTATATAATGCTTAGAGGCGTTACATATGCTACAACCTTCCCTTAAATAGTGTTTAAGGGGCGTTACCTATGCTACTATCTGCCTTTATATAGTGTTTAGGGTGTTACCTATGCCAATACCTACCCTTATATAGTACTTAGGGGCGTTACTTATGCTACTACCTGCCCTTATATCGTGTATATGCTAATAATAAACAATCGTCCACACGCCTCCAATTTATGATCAAGTGGGATTCATCATTCAGCACACCTGGGTAAGAGCAGATGGTTGGTTTGTTAAGAACGTTTGGTGCATCTGGAGTTGAATTTGCCTACTACTGGTAAGAAGATGACTTAGCAATGATCGTAAAGTTACGAACAAGAGCTAACCAGAGGCGAGTGGCGCTAGTATTAGCAGCTTGCACTACTTCCAATACACCCTGGTACCAAACTTCTCTCGGGCACCATCATTCATGAAATATAGTAAATCATATTGAATGAAATGAAACCACATCAAGTTTTAAATCATATCTTTACACATTTATCTGCGTTGTTTATGTAGCGGGTCATATATCTAGATTCAGAATTGTCTGAGGAGGCGACATACATTCCTATTCTACATTGTAACTGCCTTTCTGTCTGGGTCTCTGTATTCATTCATTCAGTCATTCAGACTTTGATGGTTCACAAAGGATGTACATGCATTCATGTGGCTGTGTGAAGTGTGTGTGTGTGTGTGTGTGTGTCTTTACATGACAGAGTACGTGTGGAGCCCCTGTCTCCATCCCCCTTGTAACGTCAACCCACAGTCTCCACCGCAGTTGGCCCAAAGTCTGCCAGCCCCTTCCTCGTATTTATCCCATGATCACACACACCCCTCTACCTCCCTATCCATCAGCCCCGCTCTCCTTCCTCCACCTCCCCCTGCATTCCTGCATTTCACTGCCATAAACAACTATTAACTTAATGGTTACAAAAATCATTAAAGAAGAAACATCTGTGTGCCGGCCGCAGCCAATCAGTGGAGGCAAAGAGCAGCCGAGCCGGGGAAGGAAGACTGTGGTTGGCTGCCTGAAGTGCTTGCACCTTGTTGAGTCCCTCCTACTACCATGCGTGCTCTTTATAGTCTGTTTAGCGAGGGGAAGAAGCAGCGGGACGCAGCCGGAAAAAAAAGAGGTGGGGGATTTAGCAAAGACACACGGACACATGGAAGTGGTTAGCATCTCGGCGGTGGCAGGCAGCAGCCCGCTCTCTTACTCTCTCTGTTCTTTTTCATTTTCGATCTTTTACGTCCCAAAATAGGAACCAGATTGCCACTGCGGCCGCTTAATTTGAGCTCCTTTACAGTTTAAGGATGTAACTGGAAATTGAGGTGGAAAAATTTTAAGAAAATAAAAAAAAGGAATAGGTAGCTGTGGGGGTATAAATCTCATAATTACAGGCGTAAAAGCAGCTTGAGCTTTTTGAATTAAGTCTCGGCCTGCGCAGCTACCACTTTAATAATGCCATTTTGAGCTATAAGGGCATGCTGGAGGAGTGTTGTGTGGCAGACCATCAAAATCGTATTAATCAAGGAGACGCAAGCGCCATTAGATCTAAGTGAAGTGATAAAATAGAAATAATCTGACGCAATGTGACGAACATGGAAAGTTCCGTACGCACGGTAAGCAAATGCTCCTTTAACCCGGTGGCCACCCTTGAGCTCTGTGAGAACAGGGAATGAAACAAGAGGTGAAGTAAATGAACGGAAAGCTGGGGCAGGGCTGGGACGAGCGGAGCGCCTGCGGGCCGCCACTGCTCTCCCTCAGCCCAGATTGAGTGTGACTTGTGTCAGGGCGCAGACCCTCGTCTCCACGGGCCGAGAGGGCAGCGCCACTGTGAAACTCTGCCCCTGAGATGAAAGCATTTTCCACCATGCATAATGTGCATGAAAATAGTATGTGCATTGTGTGATTACACAGCACCAAAAGGCCAGAAATACATGCAACATGCCAGCTCAGTTGCACAGCAGTTCGTGAAATCACAAAATTGAATGTACTCTGCATTTACTGCAGTCAGAGGCATTCATTTAAATCCAGTGACAGATGAGACTTCAGTCTCTCGCTGTTTGAATCACTATGAAGTGTAGTGTTAGTAAATCATCTGATGTTAAAATCATGTCAGAGAAGAGATGAGGAGTTTTATTTTTAAACTAAATTTTGAACTGAGCCATGTTGGTTTTGTTTTCACTTTTGTAATGTATTCGTGTGTTTGTGATGGTCAGCACGGAATCAATTCGTATGTAATTCACGTAATTATGAACCGGGAAGTATAGAGAGTGGCGAATGCAGGAGATCGGGGCAGATGGGTGGGTCAAAAAACACAGGACTTTCACCCAGGATACTGATGTTCATGTCCCGTGTGAAATCACAAGTCTGAGTTTATTTATTTGTCACGTAACTTTCAGAATTAAGTAACGCTTCTGGAGTTATTTTAACCCAAACCATGATCTTTTCCTAAACCTAAGTAGTTTTTGTCACGTAACTTCCGTACTTAAGTTAGGCCAAATCCGGTCTTATTTTAACCCAAACCGCGATCTATGCCGAAACCTAACTAAGTAGTTTTGTTGCCTAAGCCTAACCAAGTCGATCTTTTCCTAACGGCCGGGACAGAGGGGTCGTGCATGATCAGTGCTTGACGGCTGCCTCGCTGAACTGCTCCCAGCTCTTTCTTTCTATATTGAGTTTGCCTTTCATAATGGCGATTTAATTTCATTATAAATGTCATTTATATTTATTTTAGACAGAAAAAGGTTAAGAGGAGTGTGCTAATTTTTTAAATAATAGAAATAATCCACAATTAAAAGCACGTACTTCATTCATTCATGGAGCCGTACAAGTCACTGCATTTTCTACAACACTGTCCTGTAAATATTTCAGAATAAAAGCCTTGCATTGAAAAATTAAGAAATTCCGTCCACAGAAAACAATGCTTGAGGGCTTTTATTTTGAAATGGAAGCAGGAAGTGTTGATTTAAAAAATAATCTTTACTTTTTTTCATGTCTGTGACATACTGTATTCTACAGATACAGACATTGAAGCTGTAGTAATGTTGCTGGTATGATGACAATATACTTTCAAAAGATAGATTCAATTTCGTGACTATTTCACAAACTTGCCATGAGACTGTTTTGGGCATGCACAAAGACGCTGTTATACTGTTTGGTTTACTGTGCGGGCCCCCAAGTGCGAGAGACATGCTGAAAGCTGGAGTCTGAATAAAACACCTCGCATGCTACCTCAGTCTGAGGTGGATGTGGAAGTGGTGTTCATTTTAGCGACTGTTTTTTTATGATGTGACAAAGTTATTGCTACAGGTGAGGACAGCGCAGGGGGACGTGGGGCGGTGGTGTGAGTTTGTGTCTGACTGCATGAGCACACGGGTGCACCCATGTATGTGTGTGTAAAGTCAGACGGACGATTTTGTCGGCACCCCTGGCTGGTCTCTATGTTCCCACGCTGCTGGATCCAGAGTTTCCTGATGTGTCCGATGGGATGGGATACAGTAGACCAAACTGAAAGGGGGGCGCTGGAAAATGGCCGTTGCTTTGACTAACATAAACAGATCATAAAAAGGCTCTTCAGTCTGACTGTGGGAGCCGAGTGGACTCCCAGTTTATAGATTTGTGTTGGAGCAGGCATCAGTTCAGCTGTGTCCTCTGATTTGGGTCACTTCCAAGAGTTGGAGAGCAGTGTGTTTAGACATTACAGCTCCACATTCACTTTATAAAACCTACATTCACTCACATTTGATATACTGGCGAGCAGAAACCGCAGCACTTTGTTAATTGAATGCGAGGAAATTCACCGGGTCACTGCAACAAGGAAGCCTCTTCTAGGACATATTTCATCAGCCTGGGAGTCACAGTTCTCTGTGTCTAAAGTCTTAAATGTGGAGTTAGAAATGTTGGCTGCTCTCAGAAATGTTACCACAGCCTCCACCCAACATGGCAAAGAGGTGTTGGCAACGCTGCCGCGCGCTCGGCGACAGGTCTCCAGCTGACCTTGGTCTCGCCTCGCATAAATATTATGAGGGCCTGTCTTCTTAATAAACCAATTCTCCAGAAATGTTGTTGTGAGTTCACAGCGCGTGTCCTGGAAGTGAGGGCAGTGTGGTTTGGAGGGCTCGGCTGTTGACGCTGGCACGGCAAGGTGTAAAAGTTGTGCAGTCACGCCACAGCATCGTATTCGCTTATGACTCGAATAGAACTTCCTTGTTCAGTGTGCCACCGTTTTTCTGAGCTTGTGCGTGAAATACGGCAATTTGGCAAAGATGTCGGCACTTATGGGAATTACAGGGGGTAGACAAAATAGCACAAACACTGAAAAAGGAGTTTACGGTGAGACTATGTAGCGTTTGAAAGAAGAAATAACACACGTCTCCTTCTTGCAAATGAAAAGTTGAATTTTATGAGCAATAAAACGCACCCTTGCTCAATTCATACACTCTGAGATTTTACTGTTACAGCCTTACTTGGTCCGGTGTGACCAGCAGCTTATGGCTGTTAGCGAATGGTAGCTGACTCTGGATAGATATCGCTGTGTTACTGACATTGTTGGGTTGCTTTGCTGACTTAATGAATATTTGTGCTGCTGTTACATTCAAATTTTAGCTTTACAACTCTAACTTGAAAACATTATTTGTCAAACCCCTAACTTTATTTAGTGCATGTCTTTTATGTCCATATTTATTTCATGTCCATATATTTGACATTTTAAAAAGGAACATATCATGCTCATTTTCAGGTTCATACTTGTATTTTGGGTTTCTACTAGAACATGTTTACATGCGTTAATGTTCAAAAAACACATTACTTTTCTCATACTGTTTGTCTCAATATGCCTATTCACTCATTCTAATGAGCCTGCATGTGACATAGGACAGGCTGTTCTTCATATACCGTTTGTAGCTATGCCTACGAAAGGTAAATGTGCTGTATTTCGTATACATCCCACAAAATCAATTCGTACGTAATCCAAATAATTGTGAATGAGGAAGTATAAAGATCGGATTTATGTGTGGTCAAAAAACACCAAACCTTCACCCAGGAGACCAGTGTTCATATCCCGTATGAAATCAGAAGTCAATGTTGATTATTTTACACCACGTACACTGTTATTTTGACCCAAACCACATTCTTTTCCTAAATCTAACTACGTAGTTTTTGTCACGTAACTTCTGCACTTAAGTTACTTCCGGTGTGGCGTAACTTAACTACAATTTTTCCTAAACCTAACTAAGTGGTTTTCTTGCCTAAACCCAACAAAGTTGTTTCCTGTGAAGACGGAAGTTTATTTTGAAAAGACTGGAGTAGAAATTGATGCTGGACATTCGGAGGAAAATGCACAAAAAATAAGGAATAACTTTTCGTAATATATCATACGAACCGTTGTATGAGAATACGTTGCATAGGAAGTGAGCCAAATCTGAATGGCTTGTTCAATCACATGTTTTCTGATGTAGGCAGCCCACACAAGAAACTGTCTTATTTCACAGTTCTTGGGTTGATAGATACTCCAGATACCCAAATGTATGTGCACAAGCACTGAGTTTTTCATGTCCCTTTTAAGTAATAGTAATATTAGTAAAGTAATAAAGTGTACAAAATAATGTGAATTTTTTGAGCTTGGATAATTGTTTTATTTTGCTTCAATCTAAATGCCGACCCATCTTCGTAGCAGTGTATGTAATTGTGAATAAGTTCCTTAAGAGTTAAGTCTTTTATTGTTTTGTCTACCCCCTATATATTCTATATGGTCCACTGCCACTGTTGCAGCTTTGTGTATTATCTGAGGAAGTGGCTGTCTGGTAAACGGACAGAGCGGGCTGGTTTATAATTATTAGTTTAAGGCCCCTGCCCGCTATGTTCTGCCATCTCCTCTCGGCAGCGAGGGTCAGAGGAGCAATAAAACATGATTAAGTGGAGGAGCTGTAGCTGTAAAGTTTGTTCCAGCCGCTCATGGATGAAAAATGACAGTGAAATCAGTCGCAGCATGGGAACATGTCTGGGCTCTCTGTAATGATTAAACCCCTGGTTTGGATAACCAGTAGCAGACAGGCACATCCGTAGAGCCATGATAACTAGGAGAGCAGAAACATCTGCACTTTACTCTGTATCATATAATAGGCTTCACAGTGGATGATTTAGGGTATGTACTGTAGCATGTGAGTTATATGCCAATTATCTATACTGCTACTCTGCACTAACATAACATTACAGCACATGGGGCTGGGTTAGAAGAATCCATGTTGTGACATGTTGTCACATTTACATTAATAATAAACATAATGCAATGGGAATAGTCTGGAACAGGAAGTGTAATGAATATCTTATCATTTGGTATCACTTTCTTTTTTTAAAAATTTAAATCCAAAAAATGCGTCTCTTTTGCCACTCTGTTCTTTTTCTTTTTTTTTTATTCTCTTTCAAGAAGTGATCAGCTCTCTAATGCCAAGGAAGTGATGTCACCAGGTATCCAGTCCTGTGATACACGGAACCTGGAAGAGGCACATGAGATTGTTTACCCCGCAATGTCGGCTGCCACTACCAGCAGCGTCTCCTTCCTCTCGGGACGCAGATGCCGGTGTGGGGACGCCCGCCCGGCCCTGTGTGCTGGGGTTGCTTTCGGGATGGGAGGGGGGGGGGACCCGGTTTCGCTCTCAAGTGAGCGGGAGCGGGGTACGAACCAAGGCCTATGAAAAGGAGGCTGGGTCACGGGCGGACATGGGTGTTAGGGTATGGGGTACAACACATGCGCAGTGTAACAGAAGCTGCGGTCGTGCGTTGCGATTGGCTCAATTTCGGCGAGTGCAGGCGAGATTTTACTGCGCATGTGTTATACCCCCGAAGATATGATTCATGACCCAGCCTCCTCTATATAGGCCTTGGTCCGAACGTCCCTTAACAATACTTTCTTCCTACTTTACGTGCTCCGTACCCGCGGGAGCAGGATAGGAACACACACACACACACACACACACACACACCGGTGAAGCCGATTAACAGCACAGCAGACAAACTGCCTCTGGACGCGTTAACGACTCTTGCAATACGTCCTGAAAGCCCCGGTACCCCGGTCAACCGGATTAGCCGCCACGCAGCACACCGGAGACACGGGTACCAGACAGGCTCCTTACACCAAGTAAGTGGGCTCGATGCTGTAACCCTGATCCAGTATTCTGGTTTGGTTTAGCTTTTTCTCTTTCTTCTTTCTCTGAACACACGTACTGCACCTGCTCCAAAGTGGAGATCAAAATGGCAATGATCCCACGCCAACGAATGCACTTTATCGACTCGCGTCTAGGCGTGGCCGGCAGTGCCGTTATGTTTTAAATAAGTATCCACGTCACCTGACCCAGGGGGGGTCATTCCCCATACATATAGAATATGTAGGATGGAGAGATAGTCTCAATACGATAGAGAACTTGGTTTCAAATCTTATCTCACTATAATATTCATGACTAAAAATGCAACATTCAAAGTTAAAGTTCAGCGGTAAAACTTCCATATTGAGGTTAACTACTTGCAGTACTATAAGAGAAATATTGAAATGAGGACATAAACTTCCCCACACACCCCTCTAATCTGTATCATCTAGAACATAAAATAGATTCCTAGGATCAAACTCTGAACAGACAACACTTTGTTGTGTGGTTTAAGTACAGCAGACATGAAATCACGTATGGCTAATTGCATATATCCTTGTGAGTAGTACTTCCGTTTAAAAGGGCTTCAGGCTTTCTGTTTCTTACCCTACATCATTGTGCCGAGGTCTTCACTTCAGTAGTTCCCACGAGCAAACAGAGTTTAATGTGTTGTTGAGCAAAAGCAGCTCTCTCAGCAAATTTGACAGGAAATTCCCAACGATGATCAATTCCGTTTTTTTTTTCCTTAACCACCAAATCTCTCATTTGACTTGAGGGAGGAGAGGAAGGAAGCTGCTCCGGTGCCAAAACCAAGTGAATTAACTGATGGTTTCAGTTTTTTTTCATTATTATTATTTTTTTCCTGTGCTGCCACAGAAACAAGCTGTCAGACAAAATGATGGAATATGTCATACAAGTGCTTAAGAGCTATGCAATACTTCCTCAATCTGGCTATCACCATTAGCCAGGACTCTATCCACTTAGTGTTTTCTTACACCTCTCAAAGGTTTATTTAGATTCCAGACCTCCCTCTCATGCATTTATTTTCTTTGATTAAAATAAATGCTTCTCTAGGGTGAGACACGATGGAGAAAAAAATTCCACTCCCGGCTCTAGATGTGATGTTGATGTGTGCCAGACAGGGTTCCACAAAAAGGTCATTGTGTGGCTTAATTGCGCCCAGTGGATTGTGACGGTGGTGGGGAGTGAGGTATGGGTACTGCCCGGATCGCGGGTTGGGCCGAGCCTTGCCCTTATGTTGTGACGGTTCCACAGCTGTCATCGCCTTATTGTCCCGCCAATTACCCGTAATTACTCCTGGCAGCGTCAGCGCCATTCAGTGGTGCTAACAAAAGACGCTACCTTCCTGCCCATTTGATCAGGGAAGCTGAGGATGTTACAGTCTTGTCTGGAAATTCAGCGAGATTAAGGACATGCAAATAATCTGCTTTAAAGCAGCAGTGGGTAGAAATGGAGCAAATTGATGATGATAAAAAAAAAGTAATTTTTATAAAACGATCACTATATCCTGACAGTCGTGTATCAGACAGGTAATATGAAAAAAATCGTGTGCCTTCGTGTCCTCCGGTGTTCTCCGGTGTCCTCCGGTGCTCCTAATGGCATCTGCAAGATTTCACAGACCAGAGGAAAACAACCAATCAGAGCCGAGCTGGAGCCTTGACGTCTCTGAGCAGCTGTCAATCACTCGCCAACTCCGATCAAACGGTCAAATTAGGCAGCGCTGATGAATCAATATTCTGTTACTGTGATGCCTATATCTCACCTCAAAGTAAGGATAAGGAAATACCAAGCGCCGCCCACCAGCCGGACCACAGCCAATAGGAGCGCTCTCTCTGAAATGACCTGTGATTGGCCAAAGTCTTCGGTCTTTTTTTTTTTTTTTGTCTGAAATCAGCGCCATGAAGGAGGAGCAGAAGTCTAGTTTTTCTCTCAGAGCACTTGAATTACAATATGTTGAAAGGTTATTATGGAATTTTTGCCCAATTATGCCAAAAACTTCTGCCTACTGAAGCTTTAAAGGTCAGCGCTCTCGTAAGCCTTCAACACTAACATGAAAAGATGAATCTGAGGCATCCTTTATAATAATCTCTATAAACAGATTCTGCATTCACATGTAGAATCTGTAGGCAACGACACAAGTTTTTGGTATCGGAATCATTCTGGTTTTTGTTTGTAGTCAAAGTAGTATTGACCAGTCTCGTCAGGCTTTGGTTGACTGCAGGTAAACAGTCCGTGTGGAGAGCAAAAGAGGTGGAACGCATCGGCCAAAATGCAGTCTCGGAATCCACTCACTGTCGTCTGATGATGATTTTGCTTTCTATTGGTTTAAAATTAGCTTGTTAACTGGCTACTAAACAATCCGGTTGTAGATGTCGTCTCTCATTTCCAACTCCAGTCTTGTGTCTCAATTTGCTAATCGGACTGTAAACAAATCAAGTCAATTTTAATTTAACCAAAATCACAAATTTGCCTCACAACACCTTCTGTTCTTTACACTTCGACCCTCTCATCGGATGAGGAAAAACTGAACCAAAAAAAAAACCTTTTAACAGGGGGAAAGAAAGGAAGAAACCTACAGTCCAATCCAGCGGCACCTCCCCTGTCCGCGTCTTGGTTCCTCCCGCACTCCTACCACGCCAGCTGCCCGTCTCGGCCGTCTCGCCAGCCCCGTTCGAATCTGTGGAACAACAGAGACACCAGGACCAGTAGTGTGTTCCACACTGCTAGGCTATCACCAACTCCAGCTACGAGCTTTCCTGGCCTGTCTCAGTGTGTCTGCCACTCAAAATGTACCAAAGGGTACTTACGATTTCCCTGGGCGGCAGGACACCAACTGCCAAAAAATACTTTTTGACCGCGGCCTTGGCCTGGATATCCGCTGGTGTTACGGCTGTGTGTTCCCTGTGCTGTTGTCCCTTGTCCCTCTCCAGTAGCTCTGCCCAGGTGCGTTGCATTGCTCAACGAGGTTGGGAAAGAAGTCCTTAAAATCTCCTGTGCCAGCAGCAGAATGGAGAGGCCTCCAGTGTGGGGACTGCTGCTCTTGCTGCCTCTCAGTTTATGATTGTGTATTGTCTTGTTTATATGTCTGTTTTAAGTTTTAAATCTAAAACTTCCTAAACCTAACTAAGACGTTTTCTCTAAGTAGAGAGCGGCAAATGCAGGAGGTCAGGGTGGGTCAAAAAAACACCGGACTTTCGCCCAGGAGACCAGTGATCGTGTCCCGTGTGAAACCACAAGTCAAAGTTGATTTGTCACGTAACTTCCGTAGTTAAGTTACAGCACTTCCGGTGTTATTTTAACCCAAACCGCGATCTTTTCCTAAACCTAACCAAGTGTTTCCTGTGAAGACGGAAGTTTATCCTGAAGAGACTGTATGCATTTATCGAGCTGAAACTGACACATGTTGCTGGACATTCGGAAAAACGCACGAAATGAGGAATAACTTTTCATGAGCTATCATACGAACCTTGTATGAGGATAGGTTGATAATTATATATGAACTCATCAAGTATCAACCCAGAAGTCAACGTTGATTCTATTGTCATGCAACTTCCGTACTTAAGTTACAACAATTCCGGAGTTATTTTAACTCAAATCACGATCTTTTCCTAAACCTAACTAAGTAGTTTTGTTGCCTAAGCCTAACCAAGTCGATCTTTTCCTCAGCCTAACTAAGTACTTTTATTTGGAAAAGACTGGAGCGATAATTTACACGTGCGTGTTGCCGGACATTCGTAGGAAAACGCATGAAAAATACGTCGTTGAAAGTCGTGCTGAGCGTCACCAAAAAAAGATTTGTGTCTATGTATACGAATCAAATAGATTCAATTTCGTGACTATTTCACAAACTGCTGTGAAACTGTGTTGGGAGAGCAGAGAGACACTGACACAATCAGCATTGACAGAGAGAGAGAGAGAGAGAGAGAGAGAGAGAGAGATAGAGATAAAGAGTCATGAGACCGTAAACAGACTGATAGAAACTAATCTACAGAGAAAGGTCATAAATACTCAATGATAATATCACTGCACTGATCATTCTTGTTTTCATCTTATAGACGTAAACTACATATTTGATATTTCTAATCCGCACAGTTTATTGAGCCACTGCCTATTAGCCAATGGCACGGCAATGAACTTTGGTCAGCAAAGCCCCGACTGAACTTTTCCCTCTTAGATAAAACACAATGCTGATCAATGGCTCCATATCAAGACAGATAGTTAGAAAGAAAAGACGGTTGTTTTGTTTTTCTTTAACAAAGTTTAAAGGTTTTTGTTTGCCAGAGGGAAACCCCCACTGGCATATCAAATGATAAAATACCATCCAAAAAAAAACACTCAACAAATGAAATGACTTGTTCCTGGCAGTGAGTTCACACTGGGAATGACTTGACAGACAGATGAGTGGAAGCCAGAAATCCTGCTGAATATCACCATTACATTGCCAACACCTACGCACTAAAGCAGGCTGCACGTTGCACCAGGGTGCTAAAGAGCTAACAAGACATCATGGAGCCTCTTTAATAGACCCCTGTCTGTTTGTAACAGCCTACCACAGGTGAAGTGAGTTTCAATATAATACCCTTTTTCCACCAAAATGAGCACGTATGTGCAGATTTTTTTATAAATAGATAAATAGACAAGCCTTACTGTTATTTTTCTGGTGTGTCACGTTCAATGTCAAAGAAGCACCGGACAGCACTGGAAGCAGGGTTAGTAAACAGTGAAAATGTTACGGTGCTTATTTTTTCTGTTACTTATTTAATCTCTCTTTCAAACTTTGTGGAAAAGTGGAAAGACAAACAAAGTCAGTTTTGATGGGTTTCATTTTGTTTCTGTCGAGTTCGAATGAAGTGTTTTACGACGATCAGCGAGGTAAAATGTATGTTTCTGTCAATGGAGTCTTGTGGCTTTGAGGAGAGCGTATTAATTGTATGTTTTGTACGTTAATAAATGATATAATATTGTCCAAATACCTGTTGATTTTATTTATTACATATTCACTTCAACCTGCTTCACATAGCATTGCACCGGAAAAGGGAATCTGTCATGTTTCCATTACGATTGGAGCTGGAGCCGCAGAGTCATTTGTCCCTGGAATGAATGCTGATTATAACCTTTCCCACTGAAGACAAAAGTCACATGTTAGTGGGTTTTAGTGGGTCTTTTGTCCAGTGGTAAAGGGCTTAAGGTTGCTGGACTTTAAGTCAGTAGAAGCTACTGGTATAATAATAATAATGAATTTAAATGTCTTATCGATAACGTGTAGACGAATATTTAAAAAAAAATAAAAATCCACAGAGCCTTTAGAAAGGTGCAGATTAAAATTATTATTATGATTGTGAATCAATCATTTAAAAAAATGTTGGCGGGTCCAAAATTAATGTTTTGTTTATCTTTGTGGAAGATAGCTGAAGTTTGTGTCCCACGTCAATTTTACATATGACATAAACTTGAAACATTTTGATATAATTGGGTCAATAAATGTAAAAGAATAGTAACAAAAAGGTCATATAATATGAGGTTTAGTCTTTGTAGAACTAGATCAGACTTTTGGAGTGATGAATCTTCTTTGCTACAGACCATTGCTGACTTGTATTCAAACACAAGAAAACTGAATATTTCCTATACACTTCAATGTGGACACACCCTTTGGGCAGAAGTTGTACCACCCCCAGTTGGGGTCAGAGCTGGTCAATGTTCACAACTGTTATTGTGCAAAAAATGTTACTCTGTTAAATCATTATTATCAGTAATAACAGTATCACTCTGGGTTTACCTGATTAAACGTCTGTATTTTCATTGAAAACATCTAAAAACCAAATATACAGTGAAATAACATTAGATGTATCATATTGACAACAGTTTCTAATCAGAGAACATTATATTCCAGCGCAATATTCAGTATAAATTGTAAAAAAAAAAAAAAAAAGAACAAGAAAAAAAACATAGCAATACCTCCGTTACCATTACCACATTTCAATTTAATGGTTTAGAAAGTCCCGACCTTGTTGACTCTCAGTTTACTCAATAAGCCGTCCGAAACCAATCATAAAATAATATAAAGAATCCAAAGTGGTAGATATGATAACTCAACTTATTTTTTTAATTCTAAAGAGAAAGAGAGAATTGACGCATTTCATTTTCTGTATGAACTCAATTCAACCAAACCTGAATGGTGTGAGCGTATTTTTAACTTTTACCACTCTGACCGCCAGCCCCGATGGCAGTGGCTATGGATCACTGCAGCCATGGCGACAGACAGACAGGGAGACATCGCTGCCATCAGTGTTTGCTCTTTCGTGTCCTACACAAACACACAGTCCTATCTGTACTATCAGTGCTGGCCCTGCAGCGTGCGTGCCCTCAGTGCGGGACACGGAGCTGAAAGGTCACAGTGTGTTGCTGCTGTCGCCAGTGAAATGTCACCAGGCCACTCCTGCTCTGTCCAGCCTGTCTGTCTCTCATGTTAAGTCTCTCTGAACAATACGCTACAGTCTGGCTACTGAGGTGCATGAGAACATCAAACATCCCACAGACAGAGGTTAACCGTTATCGGACAATGCCCGTGTTTATGCAGTGTCATACGTCGCACCATGTGAGGGAATTTTAAATTGCCGTGACTCAGCAAACAGGACCGGAGCAAATAAAAAGCACTGTAACTGAGCTCTTTTATTACCGAGCTTTGTTTACTGAAGCCGGCGCCTGAATGTGACACAAAAAGCCCTCTTGTTTGAGTCTTCTTTTTTCAGTCTTTGCAGCAAACAATACGCATTTTTGGGGTGAAGGATAATGAAAACAGGGAATGAATGGGGGGCCTGTGGAGAGTTGTGTCAGAATGTGCTGATGATAAGCTTGGCATGGCTCGTATTGAACACATCGAGACAGAGCGCGGCTATCTGCGTTCGGAGTCGTCTGTGGGAAAGAGACAGGCCTCAGTGTGGGAAACGGCCTTCTTTTGATACGGAGCTGAAGATCAGCAGTCCGCTATCATCTGCGATGGAAAAGTTCAGCCTGGTTTACAGAGGGCAGATGCAGAAAGAGGCTTTTTGTCCGTCGCTCTGACCCTATGTCATCCCCATGGACTCGGCTAATGGGCGGAGCCTTTGATGACGCTTGATAAATTGTCCAGATAAGTGGTTTGATACAAATCTCCGGCCACCGAATTTGGCTCTATTAGATTGAAAATGAAATTGATAAATGCGAGTAATGTTGCCGCTCATGAGATCAAGCCTCTCTCTGTCTCTCTCTCCCCTCCCGTCTGTCTGTCTCTAGTCCTCTTGGCTCCAGGCCGGAGTCACATGGTTGACTGATCAAGTCGGGGTGTTGAGGCGAGCTCAGTGGGTGAAGCGCAGGAGCACCGACGGGTTGCTGCTGGGGCTGAAATCAGTCTAAGTAGGCCTGGCCGAACACAAACACACCTCCCCTCTCTCTGTCCTTCCACCTCCATCCTGGCTCGGCCACAGGGTTCACCGTGTCCACAGGCTCACCTCTCTACTCTCACACCAGCATCGGTGGATGGACGGAGAAGGGGATGTATAAATAGAAGTCACATACAAGGCTAGTTCAACTCTCAGAATGAAGTCTGTCTCTGACTCAGTTATTAAAGTTGAACTGAAATTAAAAAAAAAAAAAGCTACAAAATCCGTGTATGTATTTGGTGTTTGTCCAAAGTCCAGATGTCACACAAACGCCAGCCGCTGTTCAACTAGCTTCTGTAACTCAATGCATTCTCTCATTCAGCATTTCTTTCATTTGTTTTTCTGAAAAAATAAAGTGTGTTCCTGAGGTTAAATTTCCATTTTCTCTGTCCCGCGGTTAATACAGATATGCCTGAACCAAAGACTGTATTTAAGAAGTGGACATAGTCACTGTGATGTCACCCATTGGTTTGTAGATTACAGTTTTGAAGCCTTGAGTTCGGTTCTTGGTTCTTGGCTGTCGCCAACTTGCTTTTTGGCAATCAGAAGTAGCATGAAAGGTGGAGCTAAGTACAACCGATCGCTGAATAAGACATTTTTAGGCGACCAACAAAGTTATAATTAACTTTCTTGAACTGCAAACACATTGTGAAAGGGTTAATGGGTTAAAAACACGGACAACTCCCAGACCGTATAACGCCGTGGTAGCGACCTGTCAATCACCAGGTTGCCCGCCCTAAAGCATACCCTGCTTTATGGTCTATTTGACTCTAAATGGGACCATAATTTACTAAATGAACATCAAGCTGTATTGAAGAAGACTTGAAACTAGCGATTGAGACCATAAACTCATGATTACAATGTTTACTGAGGTAATAAATCAAGTGAGAAGTAGGCTCATTTTATCATAGACTTATATATGATCAGACTTCTTTTTGCAACCAGAGGAGTCGCCCCCTGCTGGCTATTATAGAATGCAAGTTTAAGGCACTTCCGCATTGGCTTCACTTTTCAGATCCGGAGGTCGCCCACTGGTCTGAACTAGCCCAGCTCCTCTAAATGCTAACATTATCGAGCTAGGCTAACTAGCTACATTTTCTGAACGGAACCAGATGATTGCAAAACTCTCGCGAGATGGTTAAAGTTAGGCATTGACCTTGAATAGGTCGTTGGACACAACCTTCCAAGTGAAATACAAAGTCAACAGCGTGATGGGTCCTCCTAAATGGTGAATGTTGTTAAATTGCCTACGCTACAGGGCTATGACATGCTGCAGTCGGTAGCACAGAAAGGAGTTTGACAGGGCGTCTCCTAACTATGCTGTCAGTCAACCGCTACCATGGGAAACACTCACGTGTTCTAGGCTGAGATCCTGTGTCCACAAATAGCCCATCAAAAGTCACAAAACAATTTAATCCTGTTTTGAAAAGTGGAAACACTAAGCACAATAGATGCAGTATCATTATAGTTTATATTGCCATGTTCAATTTTCAATTCCAATTTACACATCATCTCATACATTTATCTATTTATTCATTATATTTCATTGTACTTCTCTATCCACTGAAAGAAGTCAGAGGTCAGGAACAGTTAAAGAAAGAGAGAAGCGTCAAGTACGTCACTTTACAATCACGTCTGGAGAATCTGACACTTTCTACTCGTAACAACAGGAGTCCATCACTAGGAATCAGCACACTTTGGAAACACCTGCTGGAGATTTCTGCAAGAGGAAGGAAATAGAGGATAGAGGGGGGAAAGGGTGAATTCTCAGGCTGCCCCTAACCCGTCCACCCCCACCCCAATCCAGGCTCATTAACTCAATTCATAATCGTCCCTTTTTCACCCCCTCCTTCCTCTTACCCCTACTGGCTAGGTAGGTAGAGGTGGGGGCAGGCAGCTGAGCTCATTAGGCCAAGAACTGCCGCTCGCTTCACTCTTAAAATAACCGCTACTGCAAAGTAAAAAACCTCACTGCTGCGAGCGTGTTCAAGTTTCCACCGTTTTTCGTGTTGACAAAGTGGCTCAGTGGCTGATGGACAACTTTCTCTCCTCTGTCTCTCTCGTCTTCCGTTTGACGTCTTTAATTTTTCCTTTGCTTCTTCCTTTTTTCCCCTCTTCCCCGTCCAGGCAGCTTGAAGCAGAACCACTAAATGGGGATAATTGGGGGGGAAAGTGGCTGGCCCTTGTCTGACCAATCTTCTCACACAACAATCAGCAGATTGTTCCCGGGACCCGGTGACACAACAACCTCCTGGTGTAATTTCGGGCCGTAATTAGCAAGCAGCTACCGACATGCACGTCAGATGCGGTTATATGTGGCGAATCGATTGAAAACTCCCCCCCGCCCCCCCGCTGGTTTTCTCAACAACCCAGCCCTTTCATTCCTCTGACCCGTCTTTTTGGATTGTTTTGAGCTGCAGCGGGCGTTCTCTTGGAGCGCTGGATCGATGCTGCCGGGAGGTTTGTTTGCTGTCTCTGGAGATGAGACGGATGGTCAGTTGGAGGGGCCCGTTTTTTGTGTGCCTGACTGGACACTGGTTAACCATCTAATGAGGGCAGAGGGAACGTGTCCACAGAGCCGGAGCAGCAGGACCTCCTCTGTCTGTTTTTCCCTCTTCACATACTGTCTTCACACACACACACACACAGACACACATTCACAAGGATGAACTTTTTTTGACACTTGCTCCGTGTATACTCAAACATACGCAGCGTCAGGGAATGTTTGTCTTCCTTTTAACTTCTTAATCCTCTGCTTCTTCTGTTTACTTACGTGTGCATAATCTTCTGCATGATCTCTGATTACACACACACACACACACACACACGCACACACACACACACACACACACACACACACACACACACACACACACACACACACACACACACACTCGCAGACACAGCCTGAAGGGTTCACAGAGTACTCACAGTTGCCGGTTGTTGTGTTTGTTTGCTTTACAGGCAACATGCAGCATGGTGGAGCAGATAAGAAGTCATCTAATAGTCGTACTATTTGTATGGACTACACAAGAATTGATGTTGAGCGACTCACTCTGCCTAGACTCATGAGACGCGCAATTCAAACAGCGAGCTTTCAAATTTTTAAAAAGGTTTCGATATGAATTGCATCCAAGTGTTTCCAGATCATTTTCACAAAGATGTCGACCGTAAAGCCTGAACAAACAGCAAAATCTCTTAATTGTCCTCTTCCTAGTTGGTAAACAGTAAAACTGTGCATCACAGCCCAATCTGTCCCCACCTATTCTCTGTAATTCACAATTTTTTTCATTCAACACCACGACATTACTGTGAAACGTTTGGGCTTAAAATAAGTACATAAACTAAGTTAAATACGTACATAAACAACGTCACCAACCCAGTCTCATGGGAAGATGTATAAATACCAAATCAAATCAAATCAAATCAAATCAATTTATTTTTGTATAGCGTCAAATCACAACAGAAGTTATCTCAAGACGCTTTATATGTAGAGCAGGTCTATGACCGTACACCATAGTTTAGAGACCCAACAGGATCCACCAAGCGCACTGTGGCCAGGAAAAACTCCCCGATTACAAGACATTACATGGACATTTCGTGTGTCATGAGTACGTATTTTAGCCTTTTGGTGTGTTTTGTGTATGTCACTTTTCGTGTGTCATTTGTACGCTACGCAAACATCCCCACTTTAGGCAAAAAAAAACACCAACTTAGGTTAAGGCAAGAAAACCACTTAGTTAGGGTAAGGGAAAACGTCATGGTTGAGCTTAAAATAAGTATATAAACTAAAACACATACGAAAACAACGTAACAAAACTACAGAAAACACAAAAACTTGACAATCGCCATGTCATGCAAAACGTACAAAAACAAAACAAAACACTGGTCAACAAGGGTATCGAACATGGGTCTCCTGGTTAAAAGTTTGGTGTTTGTTGGACAGTTGTGGCATCCACCTCCCAATCCGCCCACCATACGTGGTCTTTCTCGGTTTTTATACTCACAACTCTTACCGTAACATTTATACGCGGACGTGTTTACATTGCAGTCAGTACAGGATACATGGCGTAAAAAATTACACACGGAAATCAAGACGCCTTGCACATTATCGTACCATTTATACATCTTTCATGCTAACGGGCCGACGTAACATAAGTTTGAAAAACACATCACAAACGTCACTAACGTAACTTCAGAAAAACTCAACAACACTTTGGGACACGAACACTGGTCCACTAGTTGAAAGTCCTGTATGTGTTTGACCCGCCCACCATATGCAGTCTCTCTTACTTTTTATTCTATGTTTGGCGTAGCATATGGACGCAAATGCATTTACATTGCAGTCAGGACAGACTACATGACATAGGGGAGAGTGGGGTAAGATGAGCCAATTTTTACTTATGCTGTCCTCGAGGTTAGGAAAAATGAGACAGAAGCAGAATGAAAACTTGAACCTTAAATTCAGGATCTCTCCTATCAAATGAAATGATCAGCATGCATCCATCACAAAGTTGTCTGGAAAAAATGACCTTCCCAAAAAAAGTGCTCCTGTGGCTCAACTTGCCCCAGGTAAGGGGTAAGTTGATCCGAGTCAGTGGGTAAGTTGAGCCATCGTGGGGTAAACTGAACATCTGAGTTTTTAAGTTTAAACCTCAGCATAAGTGTGTTCACAAACAGTTTCACAGTTATGAACTTGTGAGAACAAACCACCAGTGAGTTTCAAGACCATTGAACAATCAAAATATCATTCAATATTCGACTATATCCCAGTTGTCAAGGTTGCAGGGGAATATGAACTGTTGCTCCCTCCTTGCAGTTCCTCCAGCCTTTTGAGGTTGAGGTAGCTCCTTCAGCACATCACTCAGTGGAAAAGATGCCTCATCCTTTTCCTTTAATACAAAGGTGGGCTTCTCACGTCAAGTGTTCCCCCGGATTCTTCTGAGAAATCTTGCACTCACTTCGTTGCCCTCCAGGCTCTCAACCAAGCCAATGTAATGGTAGCTTCTGCCTTTGGATACAAAGTTTACTATGACAAAGTCACCAGCTGACAGATCTGAGATGTCTGATTCACTTCTCTCATCATTAGAACTCTCATGCTCAGAAGTGTCATCAAATGGGATGGGAACATCACTCTCCTCAGAACTGCTGTACGCTGTGATTTTCGTCTTGGTCTTTGGTTTGACCTAGGCCTACCTGCTAAACTCTGCTCTTTCCAGTTGTTGGGGACAGGAAGGTTGTTCTTTCTGCCAATTCCAATGCCAGTTCACAGCATTTCTTTGGAGTAAGGCCGTGGAACTGTTCAGCCAGCTTCTTGATATGGTCTGCAAGCTCCTTCTCTACCTCCTCTGTGAGGACCCTCTTTGCCTCTGCTGTTCCACTATAACCAACTGTTTTAACTTCCTTTATCTCCCTCTTCTATAAAGGTTAACACATAAAAAAATCAAACCAAGTTGTGTAACACTCAACGGTAATACCATTTTATACTTCAGATAATTAATTTGGTTAATTTATGGTGGGGTAAATTGAGCCAGTGGCTCGGAATAATAGTAGAATATTAGTGAGCCAGTGGCTCAACTTACCCCATAGCCTTTGGCTCACTTTGCCCCATAGCTACCATTTTGGAAAAAATGGCCCAGTTTAGCAATTCAGGCTAATCTTTAGCGAAGGGATTAACATGGTGTTATACCTTAGTAAATCACCAACATGTATAATATATTTTTTTAGACCTGGATAAATTTGCTTTGACCTAACATTCATTATTCCTGACATGCAGAAAATTTACTTTGACTGGGAAAAAAATGTTTTTGGTGTAAAAAAGTACTTACTACTTCTCCCATGTGCTTCACTTCATCACAGCAAGATAGAAATGATGGGTACTTCCTGAATTTATGGTCACATGACAAAACATAATCACAGTTGCCAAGATACAGGGGGTGGGTCAACTTACCCACTGGCTCATTTTACCCCACTCTCCCCTACACATGACACGCCAAAAGCAACAAAGGCGTTGTGGTTGCACGCGACGAACAAATTCACAAGTTGTTTGGTGAGACCGGTTTGGCTAGATGTTTAAGATAAGACATTCTGACATGTCGAAGCAGGTAATGATAGGTATCTGTGCTTGTTCAGTTCATATGATATCTTACGAAAAGTTAATTGTTATTTTCGATCAGTGCGCCTGCACCAGCCCCTGCAGTGCAGAACCTGTTTAGGCAACAAAACTACTTGGTTAGGTTTAGGAAAGGATTGTGGTTTGGGTTAAAAAATAAGTATATTTGTTACACAACGTACGTATATGGCGTTAGTTAAGTACGTAAATTAAGTAATAAAAGTAAGGTCCAATAAGTCAACGTTGACTTGGTTTCATGCGGAACACAAACAGAGGTCTCCTGGGTGAAAGTCCCGTGTTTGTTTGACCCATCCATCCACCCCAACCTCCTCCCTACACAAACTCTCTCACTCTTTATACTACGTCACCTGACCAGGCAGCCCTGCACGTCCAGGCTCACAATTACGTGGGTTATATAGGAATTACAGTGCATTACATTAAATAAAAAAACTTGTGTTCATTATGTTATATTTTATGTGTTCATATTTTATGAGACTGTTGACCTTATTAAAACCGGTGGTGTGACTGACACATGCTTGTTTTAATGGATGGTGTCATTACCTGACACACGGGCCGTGACAGAAACAGGAAAACAGACTTGCTAATGCCAGCAAACAAGGATTATTTATTATGATGAAGAAATTAATTTAGGTTGTGAGGGTGTAGTGAGTAACACCTTTTGGCCTGGAGAAATGTACAGAGTAGTTTGTGGTGGGGGCAAGCTGCCAGCACAATGCAACAGCTTTGGGTTCTTCCTATATGACTGTACAACATTATTACAGCCTGAGGTGATAATTTATAACCATCCTTTTCAAAGTATTTTATGTTCATGATCCATTTCCAACAACCTTTACTTCTTTCACCTATAATGACACCAGCAAACCACCCTCAGTGTGTGCTGTTTTTCTGGTGCTGCTGCCACTATTTACACCAACTGTTTTAGACATTTTTCAGGAGAAATAGAGGCCCATTCTAACAGAGACATAAATAGTGGTTGCGTTGCCTAATGAGTGACATGGCAACATTCCCATGCTTTACACAAAACATTCAAACAGACTGGATACGTCAGAAAGGTCACACAGGGCCATAACTTCATGAGAATTAGAAGACGTCTTTTATCATCATATGTCACAGAGATAGAGAGCAGACATGGATGGCTGCTAGATAGCCATCGCTGGGTGTAAGTGATACTGCTGAGCGGAGAGTAGGTCATCCTCATGGCCTGCAAGTGATGACAAACAAGATGTCTGATGGTCTTGGAATGAGACCTATTCCCACACAGAAGTATCTTTACACAAACTATGGAAATAATTGGCCTGCGAGTATGAGCTGACGGCCACCGTGTGTGTTTTGGCCTCGTCCTCTCCGTGCTTATGGTTGAGTAAATGAAATTAGCGATGTGTGTTGCAGGTGATACGAGGTCAGCGCTGTGTTTGTGTATTTATATATGTGTATGTTTGTTTGGAGTGGTGAGTAGGGGAAGCCGAAAAATATCAAAGGGCTAAATGTCGGGCATTGGCGGCGCAGGAAGTCTAACGTGGAAATCAAACATCCCATTAAGTTGTCAGAGGCAGCCAAGTGCAATAACACAGCAGCTGGGCCGCGTCCGTGTAGATAGACGGTCAGGCAGACAGATAGACAGACAGGCAGACAGATAGAGAGTCAGGCAGACAGACAGACAGACAGGCAGACAGATAGACAGCGCAAACACATTCCTGCTTATAGGGCTGGCTGTGCAGAATCCAAAGTCTCTAAACTAGTGTCACTGTCCAATATTACCAGACTTATTTTCATGAAATTTGGTTTTATAAAGGAGACTAACCTGGTCCCTGGTCAGGTCACACACTGTTTTTTTCCAAAGGTCTTCCCTGAAGGTTCCCCTTTTAACTGCTGTACTGTGAACAGTACGTCGTATTTTCACATTTTGACGTGGGCAGAACTAATTGCATGTTTAAAATCTGAATTCATAACTGTATTTTTTCAGTTTAAAGTATCTGTTCTTAAACCAGGCTTGGCTTAGCTCTGACTCGGCTTTATGAAACAGTCTAATCCTATTTGTTGGGCTCATTCAAGACTAGCATTTCACAATAGGCCCTATTTCTCTGAGCCACCTCTCTGAAAAAAAAAACTAAATCGTAAAGTGAACCTTGTGTTTCAGATCAGACAGTGGAGATTTCCCATAATAGTCACAAAATATATATATTTGATTTGTGTAAAATTTCCCTTTTTTCGTGACGTTCAGCACGACTTTCAACAACATATGTTCAGTGCGATTCCTACAAATGTCCAGCAACACGTGATGCACGTGTCAATTTCTACTCCAGTCAGAATAAAACTACTTAGTTAGGTTTAGGAAAAGGTCGCGGTTTGAGTTAAAATAACTACGGAATTGTTGTAACTTAAGTACAGAAGTTGCATGACAAATAAATCAACGTTGACTTCTGGTTTTACACGGGACACAAACATCGGTCTTCTAGTTTCTCCTAGTTTGATTGCAGTAAACTGGTGATAATGGGAGGTCATCATTAAAATCCATTAAATCCGCTGATGAAAACAAAAAACAATCCGTTCCAGTCTCCTCCCCTCTCCATACCTGACACCTCTGGGGCTTCGGGTGCTTCCCTCCGGGGGTGCTGATGGGAGTCAAGCCCGGTGGACGGACAGGGTGAGCCAGAACACTTGCGGGGTCAATTTTGCATGTGACCGGTGTTTCGTATTTAATGAGAGCTGCTGTCACTTCGACTCAGGGCAGCCAGCGGAGAGAGAGAGGAGGAGAAGAGAATAAAGAGGGGAAGAAATGTTTGAATGGAAATGCAGAGTATGGGAGAAGAATCCAAGAGAACATTAATGTTATAGCTATTCTTTTAGGACACCACACAAAAAAAAATGTCCTTAAACAAACACCAAAGTGACATAACGCCTATAATCCCACCCCTCCTACTGTGCACCACCTCCCACCTACATTCCCCATATCCCCCAAAACCTCTCCCCGCCCCCACACTCCCTCCCTAGCAGACCTGGCCCACGCTGGACCCTCATTAGGTCATGTGTACTCAATCCTGTTGTTCCTGCATCCCTTAATTTCCACTGTTATGGGGACAAAGGGAGGCACAAAGCGCATCGCAGCCCCGGGTCCTTGCACTCGACCTCATTCGCTCATTACCGTCGCCATAGAAACTCGCTCCCCTCATCACCTCCAGGCGACCCCTCCCACAGTGTGTGGATGAATGGAATTTTTACAGCAGTTTAAAAGTGATGGGAGCGATAGGTAGGTGTGTGTGTGTGGGCTGAATCCTCTGATAACAGGAACTACTGTGTGACTTGATGATCACTCCAGTGTTTGAGGCCGGCAGCCGCCCCTGTGTGTGTGTGTGTGTGTGTGTGTGTGAGCAGAAGCGTGTGATATTAAGTGTGACGTTCCAAGACCTTTTCCTCTCTGAACTTTTGGGAGCAGGTCATTTCTGGCAGACGCAGAAATGCGAGGGCGTGGATCAGGTTTCTTGACTCTGGAACAGCTCCAGGCGGCAATACATGGAGAGAAAAAAAAAAGATCTTTATGATCTTTATGAAAGCACAAAAAAAAGCCCCACTCAGTGGATCGGCAAGCACAGCGAGTCTATTATTTTTGATTAATCTGGCCACTGGTATTTGCCATGTCAAAGGCTTGTGATGAGTGTGTATGTTTTACATATTAAGCACAGGGTTTGCCAAAAGTTCCCTCTTTGTAGCGTCTGGGAGAGATGTTTTCTTTCCCAGGCGTCACTGTGGTCGAGGGGTTTTGAACAGGGAACCATGCAGTCATGAAGCTGTGTCCACTGAAAGCTGTAATTTCTCTTTTTGTCCCACTCTGGATCCCCGCAGGAGGCTTTTATAGCGTCATTTGCAAAATGTTTGAAGATTAAAAATAGTGCAAGAAGAAGGTGGATCTGCTGCTCATCACTGTCTGCACACAGGCAACATGTACAGGTGTGGTTTTCCCTGAACACATCCTCAGCTGTAAGCTTTCTATAGCCACATGTACTGTATGCATAGATACACACACACACACACACACACACACACACACACACAGACAGAGAGACAGAAGAAAGGGCTCCCTCTGCTGAGCTCAAAGTCCACAGCTCCCTCCATCCCCCTCTCCTCTCCTCTCGTCTCCTCTCCTCTCCTCTCCTCTCCTCTCGTCTCCTCTCCTCTCCTCTCCTCTCGTCTCGTCTCGTCTCCTCTCCTCTCCTCTCCTCTCGTCTCCTCTCCTCTCCTCTCCTCACCTCTCCTCTCCTCTCCTCTCCCCGACAGTCTCATCAACACTCACCTGAAGTCGCTGCCTGTGTTAAGCTCCTTCTCTTGCACTGTCGCCTCCGTTCATCATCAATGGTTAAGTCACTTCCATCGCTTTGTTCTTCTCGCAGCATTCACAAACAGCCGAATGAGTCGACAGATAAAGTGTGTATCCTCTAAAACTCTGAACATAAACGTAAAACCCGACTCACTGATATTTTACATGACTGTAAAAATGTTATTTTAATAAGAGAAAATTGTTTAGAAAAAAACATTTTTAATCTGTATCTGGCACTGCATCAACATCAACAATTAATCTCTTACTCCTTGATCATGGCCTAATGAAGAGACAAACAAACTTTTTACTAGACACCACAAGTTGTCTACATTTTTTTTAAATTATATGTATTTTTTTAAGCTTTTAATTGAAAACAAATATTTAACTTAGACCCTGTTCTCCTCCTTCATGTCAAAGTTTCCTTGAGCAAGACAGACACTAAACCCCAAATTGCTCCTAATGACCAGGCTTGGGTAGAAAAGTGCAGTCCATTTACCATTAAAATGCAGTTTTGAAGCATTTGCAAGGAACACATTTTGGTGGAGAAATACTGAATCTTAAAAAAAAAATTAAAAAAATATAGTTAAATTTGAATATTTGCATGGAGTAAAAATTTAAATATTGGAATTGGTTAATAAAATACCTATAATGTTCAGGTTTTTAATTGTATAATGTAAACTCCCCCCACTCTGCTTACATTTTCACTTTACAATGAGAAGGAGAAGAATTTACTGTAGGACTATATAAAAAACACAACATCAATTTTACGTAACGCAGATGATAGGAAAGGCATTTGGATTCTTAAATGTTGTTAATAGATAGATGTTGATTTAAGATGTAGATTTTTTTGTGTGTGTGAGACTTTCTGGACTTGCAAAATATCTTTTAAAATGACAAACATCATATGTTTGATTCATGGTGCAATTCCCACGTGATCAAAAAATGAATTGTCTCTCGCCGTTACAGTTTTTCTCAATTGTTTACACACAAATACTGGTACTTGACACACAATGACCACAACATGTAACTCGTGCACCAACCCCCTGAACCAATTCTGCTAAACTACAAGCACAATTCCTGCTTTACACTCAAATTGCAGTTCTAAAACACACTTTTTTCAAAACACTACACACAATTCTCTGCATTTGGCACAATTTTCATGAAGAAAATCTCGTTTTCACAAGGAACACACTGTCATTCAAAATTCTAAAGACAATTGCCCTACTATGCACACTGACTCATCACATGGGCAAACACCTGTCACACAGTGTTACAATTAGCAATCAGTTGATGCTTTTCATGGCTGGATTCGACATGCTAAGCGATATTTCCCCCGCTGCTTGGCCAGGGAAAACATTGCTTGTGATGTGGATGAGGTGCTGTGGCCAGACCGAAACAGAAGAGAGGATGCAGCATAGTTTTTTTTCCCGTTTTTTTTTTTACTGTAACTGTATACAGTAAATTCTTCTGTTGTTTTGTATGTAGACCACTGTATGTACAACTTTGTGTTGGTTGGGATGTACACTGTGTACATTGTTTTTGTGGGGAAAATAAAATATATTTGTTACTGTGTATTTGTGTGTTCTGAGTATAAAAACAATATTCTAAAATATTTTACAACACACTTATGTATGTACTGTCTGTAGTAAGTGTAACACTGAACAAAAAAAAGGCCTAAGTCATTATGATGAATGGAGAAGAAGTGTTTTCCATTCATCATAGTGTTTTACATTGAGCACATCAGTGTTCAACTGGTTCTTATAAATGTCTATTCATATGATGGTTTGTGTGTGTCATTTGAAAACAAAATACCATTTTGAGAAGAAATAACATTGTTTTGAATGTAAAGTTTCATTTTGCAGGAGAATTGAGGGGTTTTGCCCATTGTGTGTGTGTTTTTTGATTTGTGTGTAGAGTTCTGAGAGTATGAGGCATGCTTTCAGAAAATGTGTGTAAACAATCGAGAAAAACTGTAATTACTGTACATGTTTTTCCAAAATAAAGTCCCATGGTGGTCCACCGGAAGGGGCAGGATTTTGCCTCTCTATTTACCCTCAAAGGACAGTAGGCTACTGTCTGGATGGCTTACTATATGTCAATGGTGCAAATTTGTGTATAAAAGTTCACCAGTGTTGAACTCACTCAAAAATTCATGTGGATTTACTACGGCCTGGCAAGCAAATCCACTGCTTGAGGCGATTCCCTTGGAATTAATTGATTTTGCCATGAAATCCTGCCATTTGAAATGCTGATGTGTCTGGGCTGTTAGAATGAGAGTGTGACTGTCGAGTAAGTGAGGCAGACCGTACAGTGAATGAGTGCATATGCGTGCAGCAGGGAGAGCAGGCCGGGCAGGCTGGGTATCAGCACATCACACAGTGAGGTCGGTCTGCCGGCTGTCTGCTGCAATAGAGACGAGCGGCCTGTACAGACTCGCCCTGCAGTCCCCAGGTGAGCCGGCTGCCCTCAGCTATACTCATTATTATCTCCCAGAGGAATGCCACCCAAGTCAGATGGAGAAACTGCAATTTGAAGAAGAATGCAGAAAAACATTCAAATAAGTGTAACGTATTGTGTGAAAACAAGCAAACATGACGAGTGTCCAAGTGCATCCTGACTTGGAGCCCATCTAACGCATGTAAATTACATATTAAAAAAATATATATATATATTCTTAATAAAGACACAAAACATCAGCAGAAAAATCTAATTCAGCATGTGCACACAGCACAGTCTCACGGCAGTTTGTGGAATAGTCACAAAATTTAATCTATTTGATTTGTGTAAATAGACACAAATTAATTATTTCAGTGACGCTCAGCACGACTTTCATAACGTATTTTTAGTGTGTTTTCCTACAAATGTCCAGCAACAAAATGTCTTTTCAAAATAAAACTACTTAGTTAGGTTTAGGAAAAGATCGACTTGGTTAGTGTGCTGGAAAAATATAAACATGCAGCACATTCCTAAGGTCCTGACAGGTGTCTCTCATTGCCCTTGAAGTCTTTTTCAGTTTCTGTGATGCATACTTAGTCAACAAACATGTAGTGTCTATTTGAGGCTTAGGGAACAAACTACTTAGTTAGGTTTAGGAAAAGATTGCGGTTTGGGTTAAAAATGACTCTGTAAGTGTCGTAACTTATGTATGGAAGTTGCGTGACAAATGTCGAAAAAGACAACTCTCACTTGTGGTTTCACATGAGACACGAACACTGGTCCCCTGGGCTAAAGTCCTGTTTTATTTGACCCAACCATCCACCCCGACTTCCTCCCTACGCGACATTCGCCGCTCTTTACGCTTCTCAATTATGTTGATTACATAGGAACTGATTTTGTGCTGACCATCACGAAAAAAAAAGTGAAATTCGTGTCTATGTACACTAATCAATACATTCAATTTTGTGACTATTTCGGGAACTGCTGTGCGACTGGGCTGGTGCACAAGGATGAGAAAAGAAGAGAAGTTGTACACTGTTTCACGGTAAGAGATCTGCTCTTCTATTCCTCATCATGACACAGCAGAATAGGAGAAGAAGGGAGGTGGGGGCGGCGATTCAGTGAAAGTAAATGAAAAGAGTAAAAGAGATCAATGTAATTTGGATGTGATCTATTTTTAATGAGGCTCCAGTCATGGAGGGGTTAGAGAGCAGGCTGAGCTGCAGAGCAGCGAATGGGGGGAGCAGAGACGAGGCAGTCGGGCCACTATTGATCAATGGGCTGGTGGAGGTAGGCTGGCTCCAGGACTGGGCCAGGGTGACCTGCACTGCTGTACAATACAGAAGCTCTGACAGGGAAACATGAAGTATGAGCTGGACTGAGGCTTCACCTCATGCTGCCTTCATGAGACCCAGGTACATGGGACTAAAGCGCTGGTTATGTACTGCGGTAGATTTAGGAGTAGTCCTTTTTCACAGCAGACGTTTTGTCTTTTCATAGTAAGATAAGCACAGGTGTTACTAATAACACTAAGGATGGCTCTGTTCTATTCAAGTGTCCCAGTGAGAGTGACAGTGTGACAGTAAATCAGCATGCACAACAGCTGAAACTGAAGCAGATAAGAGGAATCCAGCCATCATTCATTTTAGTGTTTACACCTGTGCTTTTCCAACACGTTCTCATCCCATCTCGTCACATACTGACGCTTTGTCAGACCCCTCAGCGTCACTTTTTCCGTCACACCAAACACAGCCCGGTGCATCTCTTACTGCCGCGAAATGGTGCCTTGTACAGCGGTATCGAACACCGATGGCCGGGACAAAGCGTCGGTATTTGACGCCCTGGGAATGAGAACATGCTGGCTTTTCCAACCTGATATCACGCCAAAGCGTGTAATAGACCCGCCTGTCCACCAGAGGATAACGTGTCAGTGTAATGTTTTGCCTCGCAGCAGCGTGAATATTACACGTGTGTATCAAGGTGCAGTACCAGCAGGGGGCAACAAAACCACTCACTTAGGTTTAGGAAAAACGTCATGGTTGGCCTTAACATAAGTACGTAAACTAAGTAAAATACGTATGGAAACAAACTAACATAAGTACAGAAAACACGTCACAAATGTTACTAAAAAGCGGCACTTGGGCGCCCTGGTAGCTCACTTGGTGGAGTGCATACCATTAACCTGAGTCCATGACTGAGTATATACTTGGCTGAGTATAAAAAGTTGATTTATAGTGACAAAAAAATGACTCTATTAATTAACTTGACTGAATGCACTTGAAAAACCGGGCTGGCAAATGCGGTCAGTTTCAGTTAAGCATTATCAAAATAAGAGAGAGACAAAACACAAACAGAACTTTCAGATTCTGGTCCAGAAGTAAGAAAACCACGTTCAAAATCACATTGAAACTCTTCTAATAACGCATATTACTAACAGAATGTTGTGTGTTCACTTCATCTGTCTAGACAGGGATGGCACATTTTTAGAAAAGACTTCAACAAACACTATTTCCCACAAGTACAGAAACGTCCAATAAGTTCTCAAAACTACATGACAAAATATGTCTTTTCCTCCCCTTTTCCGCCTTCAAAAACAACTAGGGCTGTCAAAGTTAACAAGTTTGTTTTAACGCCACTAATTTCTTTAACACATTCACGCAACTTGCAATTTTTAG
The DNA here is from genome assembly GCF_043250625.1 of Sebastes fasciatus. NCBI lineage: Eukaryota > Metazoa > Chordata > Actinopteri > Perciformes > Sebastidae > Sebastes > Sebastes fasciatus. The sequence continues at coordinate 17,955,011 of NC_133815.1, read as the reverse complement.
GTTGTAGCGGGCTCATTTTAAAGCTAGAGTGAAAATACCGGTATCATATGAAACTAGAAAACCTAAGGAATCCATTGGTACCAACCATGTCATACTAGCTTGTCGCGAAATAACGCTCCAAACTTATGCTATATTTTGGCGAGGAAAAACTGTCATGGCCATTTTCAAAGGGGTCCTTTGACCTCTGACCTCATGATATGTGAATGAAAATGGGTTCTATGGGTACCCACAAGTCTCCCCTTTACAGATATGCCCACTTTATGATAATCACATGCAGTTTGGGGCAAGTCATAGTCAAGTCTGTTGTTGCCTGTTGGGCTGCAGTTTGCCATGTTATGATGTGAGCATATTTCTTTATGTTAAATGCAGTACCTGTGAGGGTTTCTGGACAATATTTGTCATTGTTTTGTGTTGTTAATTGATTTCCAATAATTAACATACATTTGTATAAAGCAGCATATTTGTCCACTCCCCATGTTGATAAGAGTATTAAATGCTTGACAAATCTCCCTTTAAGGTACATTTTAAACTGATTACAAATGGGTGATTAATCTGCAAATAATCACTATTAACTATGGACAATTGATTGCAACAAAATATTTGAAACGATTGACAGCCCTAAAAACAATCCTCGCTAGTGTTTTCTGATCTACTTCCAAACTGATTACAGCACAAAAATGAGTCATGTGTCCTTTTCTGCTACCTGCAACAGTTAAGGTTTGATTCAGCTTAACCCCTGGACCACATTGCACTTTTTAAGACAGACGGATGAAAGACGCCCTCATCAGCTCATACAGGTTTCTGGGGCCTCAATCAAAATCAAGAAGCCGTGATGATGACTGGGATATAATGTGAGCTCTAAAGTGTCTCTCCAGGTGTGATCAAGACTTTCATGAAGGCTCCAGTGGAGAAGTCTAACAGCGTATCAGCACGGTGACAACGGCCGGTGTAACGGGGAGGACAGCGGCAGTAAAGCGCCTCGGGGTGGATTCTTGGCTTGTGTGTGACTCCAGGGAGGGTGTCACATCCTCCTTTAATCATTAAAGAAGCAGGAAGACCTCCACCTATCAAACCACCATTACCATTTAACCCCTCCACCTCCCGGCCTGGCCCGTCTCTCTCTCTCTGTAGCCCCCAGCTATAGAAGCTCCTCAGCAAACCAGCCCAGCCTTCCTCCCACCAGTGGAGACAGACCAGTGGCTCCACAGCGCCTGATAATCGATGTCTGCCCCTCAGCACCCCGAGGCCCAGGCCTGCCTCTTCAGCTCCTATTAAGACACACACACAAGCACAATCGCAGACATAAAGTATGCACTGCGTGTGTATGCGCACTTGAGTATGCATAGAAGAAGTACATTCAGACACACACAATGGTCCCCTGACCCCAGTAAGAGGGGTGCATTAATGCTGCCCACTCCCTGTGTGTCTCCAGCCCTCCCTCCGCTGTGCAGACACAGACATTGACTGCTGGATCACAGCCCCTTTACCTGAGTCAATAAAGTCCCTGCACAGAATTGATTTGGCAGGGGAAGAGAGTGGAAGTGGGGACAGGGGGGGGGGGAGCAACAGGACTCTGAAATCCATAGATGGATTTTTGCCTCTCCGTGGCCGGCGTTGTCAGTCATTCTCTTTTGTGTGCTGAGAAACCGGAGGGAAAGACTGACTCGACAGGAGACGGAGCAGACAGCGTTATCTATCATTATGCAGGACATCTGGCTTTTTGTGCATTAAAAAATATAAAATACACTACAAACATTTAAATAGTACCCTCTATAACCAAATAAGCGTATCCCTGCTTTCTGTTGCTTACAAATTCCACTTTTATTTTGACTAAATGTTATACTTTGCTGTAATTGAAATGACATCTGATCCAGAGTGCATTTTTTCAGGCTCTCCATAATCATTGCAACGGAAACTGGCCCCAATGAGAGTGATGAGTGAGGGGAACAAGGTATAAACCACCTCCTCACCCCTCACACATGGCCTCAGCCTCTTTTACAGCTCTGAAAACATTGCCGGAATGTCTTGGGGAATAACTTGAATGGTGGTCTGCACAGAAAACCAAAACTAACATAACCACGAAATTACTGTTGATTAATGCTTTGAGCACTTTTTCCAGTTTATGCATTCTATTGAATTTGTCCAAGATAAGTCAGATGTCAGCTGAGAAACTAAATCTGTACATACTTGGGCTTAAAAACACTGGTACTCATTATACCTGATTTTATTTTAAAATGTGTATCCAGCTGATGAGGCAATCAGGTCTCCCGCGAAGGCATATAAATACCACGACGTTACACAGACATTCCCATGTCATGATTACCCATTTTAGCCTTTTCGTGTGTCATTTGTATGCCACGCGATCGTCCGCAGTTAGGTTTAGGCAAGAAAACAACTAACTTAGGTTCGAGCAAGAGAACCACTAAGTTAGGGTAAGGGAAAACGTAATGGTTGGGCTTAAAATACTACGTAAAACACATCACAAATGTCAATACAAAATATGTGACAGTCGTCACACCCGACTTTTAACCAGGAGACTCGTGTTGAAGACCGTTGACCAGTATTTTGTTTTGTAAATTGCGTCGATGATGTGACAAAATCGACAATCGTCGAAGTTTGTTGGACCCATCCACCTCCTCACCCGCCTATCATAAGTGGTCTTTCTCACTTTTCATACTACGTCACTAACTCTTACCATAGCATTTACACGTAGATACGTTTACATTGCAGTCAGTACAGGATTCATGGCGTACAAATGACACGCGGAAATCAAGAAAGGCGTATTTTCTTATTTACGCCTTCTGCTGCGATCGGCTATCTCTTAAGTATGCCCTTAAGAACTACATGATATGAATATAACTTGGTGAATGATGAGAATGAGATTAAAGTCAAAATAAACTACAATGTATGTGTTCACAGTAATGAAGGAACATGTTAACAGCGTGGCTCATTGATGTGTTTGTAATAGTTTTTGGACAACAATGCAGCTCCATGGCACGGAGGAATATGATATATCAGGCTTTTTGCATTTCATTGGGTTTACTGACAATAAACATGGAGTATCACCAGAATTAACCTTTAAACTTGTGTGTGAATAGAAAAACTATTACCACAGTACACCATCTGTTACCACATCCAGGTCTTGTTTTATTAGCGTCAACATAATAGCTTGGTGTATGTATACAGTCCACATAGACGGGCTCTTTCCCCTAACTCCCAGCATGAAACCTATGAAATGACTTCATGAGTGGCGACAGCTTATCTCTCCCTGTGGATGGGATCAATAGACTGGCGCTCTCGCGTTCCTCGTTGTCGTGAAACCTCGGAGACCGGCTATCATATATAGCGCTGTAGTCCGCCTGCTTTGGGTAAACACGGGCCGTACACTTCCACTAACCCCCCCTCCCTACGTCAGGGACCGAGATGAAGCGCCTCTTTTTATTTACCCTAACATGACTCGCTGTTATGCATAGAAATGTTGTCATGCAGTCGTCAGCTTGTAGGACTGGGGCGACAGGAGGACACGGAGTATCCGCTATCAGTCCATCTCAGAGACGACCTATTGTGTAAACAGCAGGAACAACCTGTTGGCTGCAGGCGGCTCGTCCTCTCGTAGTAACAGAGACCAGCAGGGTGTCAACAAGTTGTGGGACGTTAGTGATGATATCATTTCTCTGTAGGGAAACGTGTTTAGGATGATGTCAGTTTGCATGCTAGAGCCTCTAGTGCATGAAGGACAAAAGTGATTATTGTATCTTTAGCAACAATTGTGTTGTTTATTTAATCATAATGCAATATTGACATAACTGCAATAGACCGGGACATATTGCAACAGATTTTGTTCACTATTGGGTCATTTGTATCTCATTTAGGGACTGTATGGAAATAATTGTTGGGGTGGGGAGGGGGCTGAACTTTATGTTTCACTTTCTTTTGCAAGAAAACTCAGCGTTATTACTATTCAGGGCTGGCCCTACCTCTTTTCTCTACCACTAGGCGAAATTCTTTTGAATTCATTTTTTGATTTTCTTTTTTTTTTTTAAGATTCTTTTTGGGCTTTTATGCCTTTAATGATAGAGACAGTGATAGTTATGAAAGGGCGAGAGAGAGGGGATGACATGCAGCAAAGGGCCGCAGGTCGACACTGACAGCTGTTGTTGCCTGTTGGGCTGCAGTTTGTCATGTTATGCAGTACCTGTGAGGGTTTCTGAACAATATTTGTCATTGTTTTGTGTTGTTCAATGATTTCCAATAGCCTAATAAGTATATACATACATTTGCATATAGAAATCATATTTGTCCACTCCCATGTTGATAAGAGTATTAAATACTTGAAAAATCTCCTTTTAAGGTACATGTTGAACAGATAAAAAATGTGTGATTAATCAAAATAAAATAAATATTTTAATCGATTGACAGCCCTAATAAAAATGTATTCATCTGTTATAAATTAAACCAATTAAATATTAAAATATAAAAGTTTATGTTGGCCCAGTGTGTGGTAGAAATTAATCTTTATGATGTAGAAATCTTGTTGATGTATTTAGTATAATCCCTTACAGCAGACAGGCTGCTCATATTGGTTACAAATCAAAAGTGTATGCAGAGCTTCTGTAGCTTATTATTGTATTCAGTGTACAAAATGAACCTTAAGTGGAAAACGAGTTAACTGTATCAGAATACATTAAAACTTGGAGTATAAAACTGTACAGATATTCCCATGCCAGGGTTTCTGGAAAGCTGTTTTGAAACCCCGACACCCTCCAGCATCGGAGCTTTCGCCACCTAACTCCAGCCCAATTCCAGGCCCTTTGAGTAAAGTGAGAAGACTTGCTGAAATCCTGAAGAAAAATTATATCATAATTACTCTGGCTGCTTTGAGGAGAGAGGCTCGCCTTGGATCCCGTGTGCTCGGCTCTCACAATAGGTGGCCACTTTGCCCGTCTGAGAGGGATCCATATCACACGGACCATTGTGAGCGTCCGCACAAAAGCCGTGGCGAGAGATACTTCATTACTCGAGTGCTCGCAGATCAGTTTCTTTTGTCGACTTTTTGCCAGCCACCATTTTACACCGCTGGAAAAAAAAAAAAAACACAGTTGACAAGTGAATTTGACTGTAACCCCTTGACCTGGCTGAATATACATTGAAGTAGTCGTGTCTGTTTACACAGACATACATATGCCAACACCCTGCGTAAACACACATAAAGGGTGAAAAGCTCTTGTGTCTATATGCAGAGCATTTAACGACGCTCACAGATGTCAACCAGAGTTTAACAGTTTGGGTGAGTGCTTACTAATTTATACGAGCACTCTGTGATTACGTTTCTTCGACTGTGGGTTTGGATGAGGGGAAGATTTGGACCGAGGACAAACTCTGAGGATGTTTTGGACTGTTTATCTTTTGGATGGCTTTCTTGGCTCTTTCACGTCAAAACAGCCTCTCACACCGTCTCTCACTGTCCTTAAATCTCTCTCGTCTGGGCCGAGTTGAAAGAAATATCGGCCTCTCTCTGCATTCTGCATCCATTGCACTATATCTTGGTCTTGGCGTTGAATACAGAGCCCTCCTCAAAGATAAAGATAAAACTGAGATATGGCAAACAAAGGTGTGCCCTCCTGTCTGACTGAAACACTGCTTATCTGTAACTGGGAGGTGAGAGCTACTGGTTCTGGCAGTTTTCTTTGTTGGCTGCACCAAGCACCAAGTTATTTGACATCAGTAAGCTTCATGCTTCAGTCATAGATTTCAAGAGGTGGGATAAAGTCAGTGTTCCATGTCAAGTCCAAGTGCAAGAAGTAAAAAAAAAAGTTAAAAAAAGTCATTATGTGCCTTTCACCAAATGTAATACCATTTTACATTCACAAACAGAGAAACAGAATAGTAAATTAACAGAAAAACAATTATTTTCATACTCAAGTCTTGGTATGTTATTCCTGGGACACAATTACAGTAATTTGTAATTCCAGAGCCAAATGTTCAGCCCGTTGTCATTCCCAGGACGTCAAATACAGACTCTTTGTCACAGCTGCCGCACAAGGCTCCCTTAAGTGCCGGTATGAAACGCACCAGTCGTGCCATTAACCCATCCACGGCAGTAAATGCTCCGAGAAAACCTGATTTAGCAATAGGACTGATAGCTGGCACAGCCAATCGTCAGTCGGGGGGCATGAAACCGAGGGACCAATCAGCATCCAGGAAGTGGCGCTGCAGGTGGAAGGAGGGTGTTTTAAATCTGTAGGGAAGCAGTGCAGCAGGATGCCAGACAAAAGGCCACGCTACCGCTGTTACAACAATGACTACTCACTGAAAGAGAACCTAATGGACACTGGTCAAGAAGATTGTATCTGGTATCTAGGGGCTAGATTTGGTTGCTGGGCGGAGTGCGGAGCGTCAGCTACCGGCCGGTAGCCAGTGATGAGAAAATCAAGAATACTGTAGCTAATACATATGCATGCAAAACAAACATCAAAATGAAGAACATTCGGGACGGAGACACACGTTTTTGGGAGGTCTCCATCATGCATCAACACACATATATATATATATGTGTGTGGCTTTGATATATATATATGGCACTCATTTCAGATATCATTATATGTCATGGATAGGATCAGGAACCATATTTTAAGTCTTGGTGCAAGTCATTTGTTTGTCAAGATATTCCAGAGTTTGAGGCATTTCTTAAAATACATGTGACCAGTAACCATGTGACAAGGTTTACTGATCACTAACATACCTGGAGAACACACACAGTTATTTTGTCATACCCAGAGGGCAACTCCGGGGTCTGAAAAGTGAAGCCAATGCTGAAGTGCCTTAAACTTGCATTCTTTCTAATAGCCAGCAGGGGGCGACACCTCTGGTTGCAAAAAGAAGTCAGATTGTATAGAAGTCTATGAGAAAATGACTTCTCACTTGATTTATTACCTCAGTAAACATTGTAAACATGAGTTTATGGTCTCAATCGCTAGTTTCAAGTCTTCTTCAATACAGCATGATGTTCATTTAGTAAATTATGGTCCCATTTAGAGTCAAATGGACCTTAAAGCAGGGTATGCTTTAGGGCGTGGCTATCTTGTGATTGACAGGTCGCTACCACCGCATTGTCTGGGAGTTGTCCGTGTTTTTGTCTTAGAACTTTAACCCTTTCACAGTGTGTTTTCAGTTCATGAAGTCAGTTCCTGGTCGCCTAAAAATGCCCTCCTGTCTCCTGTTCATACCTGAGTGTGTGTGTGTCTTCAGTATGAAAGGTGTATTAGCAACGGCCCAGCAAAGCATGTGTTAATAAAAGCTCCCAGGGCTCTTTGAAACCTGAATTAAATTCAAATTCAATTGCCTCTACACACCTCAGACCTGCTGTCTATCTTCCCATCCTGCTGAGTGCCATGCATTCCTGCACAGCTCAGCCTCTCATCCTCCTCCCACATCCTTCCTTGGGAAATCCAACAGAACGAGACAGCGAAAAAAGCGGATCATATTGACAATTATTTCTGTGCGGCTGGCTCCAGGCAAATTAGATTGAATGGGATGGAAAACAAGTTACATCAATCCAATTAGGTTATGATCAGTCGCTGCTATTGGGCAGCGGAGGCCACAGCGCAGGCTCCTTTGTACTGTACGGCCGATAGAGGAGACAGAGTCTAAGGCGAGAGACAGGCCTGGTGCTAATGTCTGCTCTAACTCAATAGAGCGGCTGCCTCGCTGCTTTGGCTCACTCTCTGTCTGATTGACCTCTCCATTAAAACTGCACTGACATGACCACTGTGTGTGTGTGGGAGGGTTATCCTTTAGAGATCAGACATAACCAAATTCATTTTGCAGCTGGGCCTCACATCAATCTATCTTAATCATTTAGAATCCCGCATTAAACGAACATAAAGTGCAGCGACATTTTTGCAGCAGCTTTGATCGAGCGCCGCATGTGCGTGTGTTCTGCAGCGTGCTCGGGAATGCACAGTTTGCATGTCTGACATTCTGTGCTGAATTCCCTGCTGTACTCAGGGTAAAGCCCGGGCGCCCTCTGCCCTACTGTCTCTCTCCACCAGTGGGATGTGAATAATGGAGTAATTACAGGAAGCAACGCCCGACCGCTAAACATTTTCCTAACCAAGAGGATCTGGGAGAGGGATTCTCCATTTGGAGAGAGGGAAGAAAAAAGGACAGAAAGAGCCAGCCGGAAAAGGAGTCTGCCTCTAATTTTCAATATCTGGATTAAAGATTAGCTACTTCTCCAACAGTTAGTATCAGATTGATGGACTGCGGGTTTTGCATGTGCGTAGTTACAGTGTGATTGCATGCATATGGATGTCCCAGAAGGAAAAAAAACAGTTGCAGAGAGGGAGGTCTTGTCTTACCAAGGTCACTTTAAATCCTGGGTTTTCAGCCCCGACATGCGCGGGTCTCTGAAATCAAAGGGAATCATTACATCTAAACACCACCGCAACAGCGTATGGAACCACAGGACGCTGCTGCACTCACTGAGACCTGATCTGGAGGAAATGTTGATTCATAAAAGAGTAAGTGGCAAAGATAAATGAGGTGGGAGACACAAAGGCGTGGAGTGGCTGCAATTTAAGAGTAAGATTATCCACTTCTCGTGGTCCTTAATTAGAGTGTATCTGCTCCTAATGTAACTGAGTATGTTTGCATGTGTTTATCCCTTTACAGAAGGGGCACATTTTCTTTTGCTTTTGTGCTTTTTCCCTTTCTTTTAGTGTGTTATATAGTTTTTTTGTCCATGTAAAAAGTCTGCAAAGTTACAAAGCCCAAAGTCCACGCCAAAGGGAATTGCTCTCCCCCACAGAAACAGTGCAACACACCTTTTCTTCTGTAACGTGGTGATGTCACCAAGCAACACATTTGCATAATACCTGCCCAGTGGCTAGTTTGGCATGCCCTCAAACAAGGCTAATTAGAGCGTAGCTCAAAAAGAGGTGCTGCAGCACAGCCGGTATGAGAGAAGTAAAGCGTTTTTGAACATTATAGCATGTAAACATGTTCTAGTAGAAACCCGAAATACAAGTATGAACCTGAAAATGAGCATAATAGGTCCTCTTTAAAGCAATAAATCTCCTCCAGAAAGAAGCTCCTCTAGTTCCTCTTGCTTATCCACTGTTTTACTGTTACAAAACTCCCCATAACCACCCTTTCCTTTGATTTGACCCCAGTGGTGAACTTACAATTAATTTAAATAAATACTGGTCAAATTGGACTCACATGAAAATGTGTTGCAGCCAAACACAAACCTAAAGTTGGGAAAAAATGCCATTTGGAGTCATTTTAGAAAAAGTGGTCAAATGTTATTGAAGAAAGAAAGAAGAAACCTTTATTATTATATGTCATATACGTACATACAGGTACATACTTGAAATTTGACCTCTGCATTTAACCCATCCTAAGTATTTTAGGAGCAGCGGGCTGCTGCAAGCGGCCGGGGAGCAACTTGGGGTTTAGTGTCTCGCTCAAGGAAACTCCGACATGCGGTCTGTAGGAGCAGGGGATCGAACCGCCGGACGACCCACACCACCCACTGAGCTACAGCCGCGCCGTATTGAGGGTACTAATAAATCAAAATGAGTCAAAATTGACCACAATATGTGGGGGTGATGTTTTAAGGAATTCTTAAGTATAAATTTGTACATTGTTCTTTACATTAGGGATCTGAATATACTTCCACTACTGCTCTAAACAGACACACACACACACACACACACACACACACACACACACGCACACACACACACACGCACACACACACACACACACACACACACACACACACACACACACACACACACACACACACACACACACACACACATCCCTGTGTCTTTTTGAGGACACTCATTGACATAATGCCCTAATCTCTATAAACAGATTCTGCATTCACATGTAGGATCTGTAGGCAACGGCACAAGATTTTGGAAGCATTCTGGTTTCAGTTTGTAGTCCGAGTAGTATTGACCAATCACGTTCGCGCAGGCTTTAGTTGAATGTAGGTAAACAGTTCGTGTGGAGAGCAAAAGAGGCGGAAAGCAGTCTCGGAACCCACCGGCTATCGTCTGACAATGATTTAGCTTTTTATTAGCTTAAAATGTACTTGTAAACTGGCTACTCTCTGAACTCCAACTCCAGTCTTGCGTCTGAAGTTGCTAATCGGACTGATGAACAATGAGCAGCGCACGGAAAAGGAAGTTTCAGCCCAGATATCTGCTGGCTGCTCTGCTGGAACCCCAGAAATATAACCCCTTGCCCCCAAAGGCTTACGTGTCGTCAGACCGGAAGCGATGGGTTCTGATATTGATAATGCCCTGTAGCCCCGTAACACCCTAACTTTAACCGTCACAACTAAATTCCTAACCCCAGGCGTTTGAAGAAGTGAGGACCAGCTGAAATGTCCTCACTCTCCAAAAATGTCCTCACAAAGTTTAAAACTCAAATTGGTCCCCAAAAAGACAGATGTACAAGTACACACACACACACACACACACACACACAGATCTGCTCTCATGCAAATATACAGTAACACACAGAACATAACTCAGTGAAATAAAGGCATTGCCAACACAGAAAACAACTGATAATATATTATTGGCCCCTACAGCAGCTCACCTAGGGCTCTAAGATGTTAAATATCAATAATTCAGGGGGCCTCTGTCCAGCTCTGCCTCCACTGAATCTTTTCACATACCCACACTGAAAGTTCGTGCTCTCTGACCTCGGCTGCGGTGCCCCGCAGGGCCCTGAGTCGGCCCTGGGTGTCCCTGTCGGCGTGGCTTCGGATGGGTCAGGAAACGGTGGACTGCTCCCTCCCCGCTCCCCAACGACCCCTGAGGACCCAGAGGTGGCATTTCCCCTCCGATTAGAGCTAAAAATACTGAGGCTGCTCCAAGGGCCGCGGCCCCTGGGTGATCATGATGGAGGGAAGGAAGGAAGCAGCTTTTCCTGCCCTCCTCTCTCCTCATAAGTCATTTGTCATCTCTCTCTCTCTCTCCTTCGTTCGCTCTCATTCTGTCTCTTCTCCGTGTTTTTTTGTCAGATGGAAAACTTTTCCGGACAAGTAAAAAAACACGAACCCGCTTCACCTCTCCCAGGACAGGAACACCCATGACATGGAAAAGTGTTTGAAACCAGCGTTGCAACGAATAGGGGGGGGCTTCTTTAACTTCTGAATCGGACTTGAGCTAATGTGCCATTAATGCCCAGACACACTCATATAAACACAACATTAGCAAGTTCAATGCCCGGTCCAAAAAGGGTAGAAAAAAAAAGGTTGGCTCGCATTAACATCAGGCTAATCATCCGCTACGCTGAGTAAACACTGAGTTTGTGGGCCTGAATTAAAAGATTTCCCTCCTCAAACAGGATGGCACAGAGTAGCCTCAGCTTAAAGGGAGAAAACAAGCCTTGCAGTAGGTAAGAAAAACAAGATTAAAACGAAAAAGGAGATGTAATTACTTTAGGGAAAGCATTTATTTGACAAAAACATCCTCTTGTACACTATAAAAGATGACTCCCATGATTGGATTATTTTTAAAAAATCTAAAAATACAGCACTTTTTGGGCAATTTGATTGAATAAATGTTTGCAAATGCCATTTCCTCATGTGAAAATGCCTGAGTAATGTCAGCTACAAGGCTGAAATGCACTCAGTGTTGAAAGAAAGATTTGAAAAATGAAGTATCTTTTATCCAGGCAATTGATCTCACACTCAAATGCCCGTATTAAGACAACCCTCTGCCACGAAATGTTAATGGACATCTTAGTAATGTTGTTGACTGTGAGCTTTATTTTGAAGCCGTGCATGCAAGAGCTGTTGAAGTGTGTGAAACGTAGGGATTAGCGGCAGGGATTTGATTGACATGTTTACAATGGAGCAGGTGCACAAAATGATGATTCTGTGATTCTGCTTTTATTCAATGCCCACGCTCCTCCCAAAGTAACAACTTTGATCCACCTTTCCCAAACTGTCAGAGCAGTCGGCACTTTGAAGTGCGGCGCGCATGAGGGATAATACAGGGAAGAATGTACACAATGTACCCAATCAGGAGAGGGCTGTTTATTGTAGTCAAATATCTTAGGGACATGTTTTATGATCTAATTAAATAAAAACTAAATAGCAAAATGCTTAAGGCTGAAATGGAGATTAAAACAATTCTCTTTTAATTTGTTACAGCTGTGCAGCTGTGTTTTGTACGAACTGAAGGTGTGAAACTTTTTGGCTTAACCTTGATTACAACCAATTACAATAATCAAGACATGATACGCCTGAGGGTGCTTTCACACCTGTAGTTGAGCTTGCTGGGTCCAGACCAAGGGAACAAAATGATGCATTGTTGCATTTTAGTTCTGCTCCGGTTCCTGTTGACGCTGATTTGTTACAAATGAACCAGAGGAGTAAATATGAAGTTATACAGACTGACAGGTAACCCGTTGATTAGACAGTTTTGGCGACTGTCATCCTGCGTCCTCAGGACTCACGCGGGGAAATCAAATTCCGGTGACTGACAGAAGATTACCCAGCACTTTAAAGCTTCTGATGCTTCCGATATTAATGTTCTCTTGTGTCACAAAGAGTTCATGAAGAAATAACTGAATATATATATGTTATGAATAATGACTAACAGATAGAGGCAAGATGAAAAGGAGGCATCTAGTGCAGTAATTATTTGGGGCTTATTACTGTGGGATCGTCACACACTTAATGAACTTAATGTACTGACAAAGTACACATAGTCGGATACAAGCACAGCAGTTTTAACAGCTTTTGACCTATTAATCAGGAAAAATACCTGCACTGACGCGCATACGTGTTACCATGGCAGATGGATTTATTAGTCTTGGACCTTTTCAAATGGTCTTGCAAAGTCTTGGTTGCACCAGGGTTTGACTGACAGCATTCACACCAGCCAAAACAAACCGTAATAACTGGGCAAATGGTTTTAACCGAACCAAATAGGTTAGGTGTCAAAGTACCCTAAAAGTCCAACACTTTCTCACTCCCAACTCGTCAAATACTGCCGCTTGGCCGGTGCCCCTCAGCATCGGAGACCGACGCACGGGGTACCCCTATTGCATTACGTTTGGACGGACCGGGGACAGCATGTCAAGATACGCTCATTACATGCATAGTGTCCTTTCAAAATAAACTTCTGTTTTCACAGGAAGTTAGGTTTAGGCAACACAATCACCTAGTAAGGGTTAGGAAACGATCGTGGTTGACGTTACCAATCGGCAGTATTTGACGAGTTGGGAGTGAGAACGGGTTGTGCAGACGTGTCTGCAAATTGGGGATGGACTTTGGGGGACCAAATCTGATTGATTTTAATTTAGCTGGAGAATGTTTTGGAGCATCCAACAATTGATTTCTGAGATACAAGACATTAGGTAATGTAAACTGGCTTCAGCATTGTTTTTTAACGTAGATGTTAGCGTGTTCAGTATTGCAATGGTCATGAATATTGTGTCTCCTGATAGAAGCATGTAAACAGAGAACAAAAGGGGGCCAAGGATGGAGCCTTGGGGAACATTGCGGGTCAGGTGGGCCACCTGAGAGGAGGCATCAGCAGCAAAACGTTCTGCTTAACAAAACCTGTCTAATGCAGTTTCCCCGATGCCAACCCATTTAAGCCATTGATATCCAATATCCGTATTAAAACACAAGTTCATGACCTAAAAAAAGTCCTACAATATGCCAAAGTACTGAGCAAAAAGTCTTATTCCCTCTGCTCTGTGTTTGAATATAAAATCTCACAATGATGCTTTTGGTCCACATTTGGATTATAAATCATAATAATTATGGTTTTGGTTATGCTAAGCTGCTCTCTGACTCATTTTCATGTGTGATATTTCTCTTTTAAGGCCTTGTTAATACCTATGAGTCATATTTTCAGCTCTTCAATAAATTTAAAGCTGGCTTTGTCAAAAGAAATTAAAGTTGAATAAACAGTAGGCTCTGCTGTAGATTGATTTGTGATGGCAGAGCTGACTTGACAAAATAAATCCAGGTCAAAGGGAGAGAGTTTTTAAAAAAAGATTAAACTTTAATATATAGATGGCTCATTATGTCTGAGGCTGGAATGGAGAGAATTTGAGAAGGAAGAACTGATTGTTGGCTCCTTGGAATATAAATGAATGTTTACTGCTCATTTGCCCGTACAAGCTCTCTCTGTCTGCTATTTCCTTGTTTGCACTGTTTCTCAAACATTTTTTCTCGTGTCGGATGTCTGCCTCTCGTTCTCACTCTCACTTGCGTTCACTTTGTTCTCTCCCTCTCTCTTTCTGCTGCCGTCTCAGCTGCAGGCTATATGATCTCTCAGCCTCTGTGATAAGTCCATTTTGTAATTCGCTCTGTTTTCAAAGCCATTATTACAGCGTATTTATATTTTGAAGCTGACTCCTGGCCCGGCCATGTCAGAAGACAATTACTGGGAAGCCCATTTTGTGGAGCCCTGTCTGGTTCTGTTAGGAAACTGAATAATAAATCATGGTGGAGGCAGACCAAGTGGTTAATAGCTGGAGTCACACACACACACACACACACACACACACACACACACACACACACACACGTGCACACTATCTTTTTAAACAACATATATTGAGTGAACCAAAATGTGATATATGGGCTGATATTTTTTCAACTGAAACACACATTTTTATTAGGATTAAGGATATTGAATGTGGTTATCAAAGAATGAATCAAAGTATGTATTAAGTGGGACATTTAACTTGATAGTGCTCTCTGTTGGACAAACTATGTATTTGCAACAATATTTCTAAATGACCTCAGACATATCTTTGGCGTTTCTGTACCAATAATATCTACCCAAGTTTTGTACATTCGTGGTCCCCAGAGGATGAAATCTACCGACTTTGGTGATCGCCTGACTTTTCCTCTAGCGCCACCAGCTTGACGGTGATGATAGAAATGAATAATAAAATTGTTGGTGAAGCTATTAGGCCAGCCATTTAGACTGTCGTCAGGTTATTAAATAGGCGTTATCAATCGCTATAAGCCCCATAGATGTGGGTCAGTAGGGGCCTACTACACCCACTAGTAGGTTGTGTCATCTATTCACATGGTAGATTACTAAAAGAAGATATAAAAGAAGACGACAGTGACCTCTAGTGACCATAGTAATTATGAGAGGAGCAGAAGCGTAAGTCAGGCGCTGTAGTGTGGACAGTTTGAAACGCCATAAGGGGTGCATGTTGGGGGCGATGGCTGGGACACAAAATACAGGGTTTTCACCCAGGACAAACCAACAATGTGTAGTTGTCTTTGCGTTCGTAGTAATTTTAACCCAAAACACAATGTTTTTCCCTAAAAAGTTTTTTTTTTTTTGCCTATACCGAAATAAGTTGTAGTTTTGTTGTCTAAACCTTAAAGGTCACCTGTTATGCAAAATGCACTTTTCCATGTCTTTTAAACATCAATATCTGTCCCCAGTGTGTCTACAGGCCACCATAGTATCATAAAAGACCATCCTCTCTCTTTTTCTCCTCCTCCGTTTGTCCGGAAATGGGTGCAGAAAAAAAAATCGCTTTTTTTCCTTCTCTTCTGACGTCATTAGAGAAATGCAAGCCATGTAAGGGTTTCCTGGTCGAACCAGAGAGAACCTTCAGTAGCTGACCCCGCCCCACAGCGCGTCACTGTCTCTCCTCCTCAACCGAACTTGAGCAAAGTAGCTCCTACAGTTAGTCTGCAAGAACCAGCAGAACAGGCTTCATGTACTCCCATCATCTAAATATAACATGTTCTTTCACAAAGGCTTTATGTAATTACACTGTTTAAACAGATGATATTTATATATTATATATATTTGATGTCATGCATGTAGCAGAGTACAGGTAGTAAATAGTGACTTGTAAGCAACACAACACATTTCTGTTTCACAGTCAAACTTTATTTGAGTTGACAGATGACAATATTAATTATTCACAGCATTTGTAATCATCTCACCTGTTAGTTAGTTATGTTAACATGGTACAGGAGAAAGTCTTCAGCTCTGGTAAACTATGGTAAGCTAAGCTCCGGTGGTCTGTAGTCATGGTAACACAGAGACAGCTACTACTGTAACTAATATACCATTACTCTGATCTTCCATACATTTATCTTTTAGCAGAAATAATGAACTGACTACTGTTTCACATCTTCTATTTTCCACCCTGATGGTCGCTGTGTTTACACACCGTGTCATAGCGGTAGCATGTAGCTAACCCGTTAGCATTTAGCTACATGCTAACGGGTTAGCTTTGTATCTCCATGTAAACAGAGCCATCTGCCCACAGCTGTCTGCTCTCCTCTGGGATGATTCTGTCGGTCATTTCTCACAGATGGATCTGTAAAGACAGACGTAAAACAGAGTGTATGTTTACGGTTTACAGAGTTGATGCATGAGGTAAACACTGAGCTAACTAACAGAGCTATAAACAGCATTATTTACCTGAGAGAAACCGTCAGGAAAACCTGAATCTGGACCGCAGATGTTCATCATGTGTCGCCGATTTCTGATCAGATTCCTCCGGTAACGTGCGCTGGGTGAAGTTTCTGGTTTATAAACTTTAAAGTGGTTTATAAGCTCTATTCTAGCTGCCTCTCCCTCCACTCCTCTCTCTCCACTCGTCTCTCTCTCCAGAGCTGCTCCGGGAGGGAGGGGGAGGGTGACGCTGTTGTTGTTGAGATTGACAGAAAACGCTGACCAATCAGAGCAGAGTGGGAGGAGACAGGCTGTGAATCAGTGGTTTTCAGACAGAGGCTGAATTAGTCTCTGAGGCAGGCAGACTCAGGCTGCAGTATGAGAAGAATAAAGGGTTTTTTGAACATTGCAGCATGTAAACATGTTCTAGTGCAACATTAAAATACATCTATGAACCTGGAAATGAGCATAATATGTGACCTTTAAGAAGTTTTTTTGTTAGCTTTCAAAACGTGACATTTCATTCAGTTTGAAAACATGATAGAATGTGTTGCTTTTAAGTTTCACTTTCACTTTTACAACGTAGTAGGCTCCTAATGACCCACATCTATGGTGCTTACAGTATAGCGACTGATAACGCCTATTTAATGGCCTGATAACAGTCAAATCAGGTGGTTAGGCCTACATGATCACATTAATCTGACACTATTTCTACTGTATCTCACATCACAAATGTTCACATCATATCGTAAGTGATGTGATAACAGTGTTTCCACTGTAATACATTTCCAGAAAAAAACATGAAATTACACTTTTGCTAACAATAATGTTAAAATGGTAATGATGTACAGAATTAATGTGGCCCGCTTATCCAATGTTTCCCACATAAACAGGCAGAATACCAAGTTATAACGGACCAGACAGTATAAAGCGTGTGTTCCATGGGTGTACTGTCCATATTCTAACATAAATTAGCTTCTACAGCTCTTGCTATTAGAACTTGGACCCTTTGTATAGTTTCAGTTTCACTTTAGGCTATTTCAATTATCACAAAACATACCTTTTTGTTATTTTAATAGCACAACACCAGTCTCAATCACACTCAACATAGAGTGCGTTAAAGAAGTATCTGAGGGCACTTAAAGGCATCACATTGATGATTGTGGTGTCTGTGTTCTAATCACTGAACATGTAAACTGACCAACTGTCCCATCTCATAAACCCCCGCTGTATTCCGCTCACATATCTGTCCCGCCACATCCCCAGAGCGGCAGCATCCGTCTAGAAACACAGGCTGTTTTTTGTCCTTCGGGACAGGCTGGTGCCAGAGAGAGCGCTGTGGGTAAACCTCTCACTCCCCCCACCACCCCGGCAAACAAACCACAAACAAACCCGCCGGGGCCCCCGGCACCAACACAACCGCCGGCCCCAGCCCCTCAGTCTGCCTCAGTCAGCTGGCTGTCTCTCTGTGTGTGTGATTGTTTGGGGTGAGTAAAAAAAACTGTATGTATATACAAGGATTTTCATTCAAATGTCAGCAGCCAAAAGACATATGCACTTTTGTGTTAAAAAGGCGTCATGTGAGGTTGAAGATATTTCTTAAATCATAGACAACCATAATTGTCATCAATATTCTTGAATCTCAAATTCAACCTTCAGTGCAGTCAGTTCATTAAAGCATCAACGGGTGTCTTGTGCGTTTTTCTGGGACACATTTTGTGGAAGAAGTGATGTATTCTGTTTCCAATTTGATTGTGCCGGTATTTGACAAGTTGGGAGTGTGAATGTGTTTTGTTTTCATCCTAGTTTACATTTGCTGATTAGCACTAAGCACAAAGTACAGCTGAGGCTGATGGGAATGTCATTAGTTTTGTAGGTATTTGGTCAAAAACCAAAATATTGATCAACTTGTAATTTTTACCTGATGATGGGATCAACAAAGGAATTAGGAATCAACACATACATGTCTGTACAAAGGTTCATGGTTATCCATCAAACAGCTGTTGAGATATTTCAGTCTGGACCAAAGTGGTGGACCGACCAACAACCCCTAGAGACCCATGCCACAAGCTAACTAAAAATAATGTGTTTTTGCTGCGTCCAAACTCTCCGACTTACAGCTAAACTGAGACCATCTTGCTCAACTCCGTGGTTAAATAAAAGCTGAATTACAGTAGGTGTTTACTTTACACTCTGCTCTGCTGTAGGCCAATAAAATTAGCAGTTCCATTAGAAGCTTACATGCCTTTCATGAGTATCTTTATATGTCTGACTGCGTGAATGTGTCAAGCTTTTAAAAGGGTTTAATTTAAGTCGTGTAAACTTGATAACATGCCCTCTGTTATCACACTGTATGTGGGAGACGTTTGTTTAGTCTGACTGGTTCCTCAGCACTCTTTCAGGGTGGGTCTAGTTAGCGTCTTTATTGTATATTACAGAGAACAAATAAAGTGTAATTGTGCATGTCAGTTAAAAGGCCACCAACTGTGCTGCCAACACACAGTTTTGCTTACTTAGTTTTGCTTACAGTTCCTAATTTATACCCAAAAAATAATTACAGAAAGTTTCCAACTTTGATATTTCCTGCAATCTGTTTTCATTGCTGACTCAGCTGCCCGCTGGGTCTTTAGGTTTAAGGGAGGATGCTTCAGCAGGGAAGCTAAATGTGTTCTTGGTTTGGTTTGTACTATGATGACATCTTACAGTTACCTTCCTTCTCTATGTGTGAACTTTGAATTGTATCTGTGCATGTCCCAACTGGCGAAGAGACGCTGCAAGCGGTGATTAGCTCTAACGAGAGGGGAGGATAATTAATAGAAATTACTTCTGACAGTTGCTCAACGCAATTTCTTGTACAAATCGGTGCAGGAAAACACTCCCAGGGTGACACACATCAACAAAGAGGAGACTCCGGGGATGGTACTTCCTGCGGAACAAAGGATACCACAGTTCGCCCAACCATTTATTAGCTTTAATGCAAAATGAATACTTTGAGTCTATGTGTTCGTGACATTCAAGCAAAGGAATAAACAATTAGGTTTTTCTGCACACACAATCTTTGTCTGTCCATATAACACAGGTGGGCGTGCAGCCAGAAACAGACTTCACACCCACACTCCAGTGCCTGGGGGGTGAGAGGGCGAGGAGTGATTTTGGAAACTAATGTTCACTTGGCCCGTCTAATGAAGCATTTAATACATAGCCCTGGGAATGCAGAACAAGCATGATTCATGCAGCAATTAAACTGTGCTCCAACATCTACTGGAAAGTAAAAAATATATATATATATAAAATGCTGCAGCTCATACTGGACCTCAGAAAGAGTCAACAACATGTCAAAGAAAAGCTTTATGTGCAAAAGGCTTGATGTAAAAATCTATAGGTGTGTATGGAATTGATGTTGTGTTTGCAGCTTTTTATGACGAGGCGGAGTGCAGAACTGGGTCAATAATAATTGTTTTGTATTTGTTTAAGCCTGCTGGATGGGAGTTGCCATGTTGAAGAACAAAGCCAGTGCCAAAAAAGTTAGAGAAGCATATGAAAAGCATTTGAAAACCAATTAATATCTGTTCTGCACTTACCTAATGCTAATATGTCATTCAATTGGAGAGAAATTATGGGAATGGGAAATGTTTTACAATTCATCCTCTGGGGACCATGAATGTGTTTACTAGATTTCACTGCAATTCATGTTAGATTTGCCAATAAAAACTAAAAATGATAACCTCATGGTGGTGCTAGAGGGAAGGTTAGGGGATCATCAAAGTCAGAAGGATTCATCCTCTGGGGATCATGAATGCGTTTACCAATTTTCACAGCAATTCACACGATAGTTAGATTTACCAATAAAAACTAAAAATGATAACCTCATGGTGGCGCTAGAGGGAAAGTCAGTGGGTAATCAAAAAATAGCATTTACAAAGTCAGAGATCTGGTTCACAATTAAATGAAAAACATTCTCAAGAGATTCTCAGCTATGATTGAAATCTTAAGTGTCTCTTTTTTATATTGGTTCAAAAATAGTCCCAAGAGGAGAGCCCCTATTCCACACTACCTTTTAATCTACTGAGCATAGACCAGTGGCACCAGAATGGGTATGAAGTCAGGGGGGGCATAAAGTTTTGGATGACGCAATACAGTGTCAGGATTTTGTGAGAACATTTTGTACATTTTAAAGTTAAATGCATCAATCTGGTGCACTTTGAGAGCAAAATGAAGAGGCTAGATCAATGAACAACGTTGTGTTCGTGTAAACAATTTAATTGTAAACACGTTGGTTGTATAGATATGAATGACAACGGTGAAAAGTCACACCCACAAAGCATGGTAAAAAAGACCGGGGTCCATGTTTCAAGATGGGTGGGTTGCCAACATCGTCGTAGACACCCGACGCACTGAGGACAGTCCAATCGCCCTCCGCAGGGAGAGAGGGCGCAGCAGGCTCTAAGTCCGCGGTGTGGTCTGGGCGAGGGGTGCTGTAAGCCACCTTCACCCCCGGCCTTTCCCAGCCGACCGAGAGCCGGTCGCAGCGCACCAGAGGAAATGCGCCCCCAAACGCCGGGGAGAGGTCCCACGAGGGGATCCTCCCACTCTGGGCAGACACCCTGAAAATATCTTTGGCTCATTATGAAACTGTGGCTGACTGCATGTCAGGCTGGATGTCATTTCACTTTCATTTCATTTGAATTAGGCTACACAATGGTTGATTATGATTGGATAAAGGTCCAACATGTTAGACGCCATAGGCTCAGACATTATCGGCAACGTTCTATGACGTACTACCACTTTATTACCATAACACCTGAATGTGGAGGAACAAAAAGTCTTGTTGTCCCCCATATTCCTGCGCCAGCTGCATAGACTCATAGGATCTCTAACAGTGTATTTACTTAATCTGTCAGATCTGGAGCTTTGGTTGTTTTCAAACGCCTTCAAAAAAAATTCTGAGGATTGATATGTTTGGCGTTTGATAACTGTTCCCTAATAATTATAAATGAGGAGTCAAAGGGATTGCTGAACCAAGCCTTGTACATTCCCACATTACTTACTTACAAGTTCATCATTCATAATTTTATTTTTCTACCACGATATTCAACCGTTTCCCATGTTCCAGTTTTTTCCCCAGATCTCTCTGCCATAGCAAATTTACCATTAGATGAGTCATTATTTATGAAATTGTTGGTTATTTTATGAAATTGCTGTCCTGTGGCAAGTCCTGGATGTTACACAAGTTCTGTGTAAGAATTTTGCCCTTGAGACCAAATTGTTCAATTAAATCCCAATAGGACATAAAATAGTATTTATGCCAGTAGAATGGCATTGCTTTCAATATACTGTTGTCTTTCCACACTATGAATAATTGACTACATCGACTCTCAATCACCACAAACTTCACCACGGTGTGAATTCCCAGTGAGAAAACCCGAAAGGCCAGATCGAGTCTAACAATAATGAGGGGAGTTTTTCAAGTGTAGCAACAGCAGGACTCTTTGGAGAGAAAACATTATGATTGCATTAGATGAGCTGGCAGTCCGGAGTCAGCACTTCTCTGTGGTTTTTTGTTGCTTTGTGACCAAGCCTGTTTACGATCTCAATCCTGGCTTCGACTGCAAGCCAACGGCGTGATCTAAACATAAAGGGTCTGCGATTCAAACCGGCACGCCGTTTATTCAGCCAACTCACTGTGTATTGTTCCTGAGCAATTACACGACCATCCCGTGTAGGACACAATGGAACCAACACAAACAGAAACCTGATATGCCTTTGAGTGGTTCACCGTCCATTCAGCTCGAGGGAGGGAGGGTGTGTAAATGTGTGTGTGAGTGCAGAACAACTTTATATTTCATTCCACAAATGATTCCTGTTGTCGCTTAAAGAGCAAGAGGAGCTCCGAAAGGAAAGGAATGCAGGACTATCTTATCCACCAGTTGCTATAGCATCAGTGACGTTATGCTGACGTGCAGGGAAATGGGTGCATATTGGACGTCAACCATGCTGGATTATTGATAATTGAGAAATATTTACAGCACTCCTTGGCCCTAATGAGTCAGCTTTATTTACCTAGCGATAAGTCTTTATTGCTTTTATGGTAGGGAACTAAAGCAATTACCAGTTGTAGGGCAAACAACTTGCAGGACCCTCCCTGTGTGTGTGTGTGTGTGTGTGTGTGTGTGTGTAGTGGCCACAGACCTCAGCTCACCTGCCAAATACCATCTGTCATTCCACATGTTGAGGACTGACATTTCACTTAGTGGTTCATGAAAGTCAAACTTTATGGATCTGTTTAATGTGCAATCATCTTCAACCGGCTCCATGGTCTATTGACCTTGTTAGGAGCATTTTCCTTGGTTTCCACCATGTCTACATTTCCCACGCAGCACAGGCCGACATGCTAAGACGCTGTTTTTGTATTCTGGCTGATTTTTTAACTTTCATTCTTGAGTTTGGAAACATCAGTTTGCAAAAACAGTCTCACCTCAAGTCATAGGCAGCGCTAGGGTGGGGCCACATGGGCCTATAGCCCCACCTAGTACTGCAATAGCCCCACCAAGAAATGACCACGTTCCCATTGTTCACTTGATCCAATCTAATAGCTTCCCCAACTGCCACCTTCTGTTCACAATGCTCATGTCATGGGAGATGTGCTTATTTTAGTAAACTGTTATTCAGTGGAGTACATTAGCAGTGAGATGAAAATGTGTTGTTTCGTCATCAAACGATCTTGTCAAGAGGAACCAGGAACTAGTGAAAATAAAGAGGAAGTAGGCATCAAGAGTTGGTGCATTGCGGGGAGAATTGAATGCCATCAAATTAATGTAAAGGTTGCAGCAACACAAGGTTTAAGGTACTATTGATAACATTCAGCCACTCGATGTACCAATCTCTATGAGGGGGTGGAAGTAACCAAAAAAAAATTATGAAAATGCATGTGAATTGAAAATTGGAGCCATGAAAATGGATGTGAAATGAAAAGTGATTTGATTAATTTAAAGCTGATTTGACTAAAACAATCGTGATATGATGAAAACAGAGCCTTGTTTCATCATTTTCACCATCTTATATTCAACATTCATAACACAAAATTGCCATTTATCAATTAAGAAAAAGTGGTAAGTGGTAAGTAATAATAACAAAAAAAACTTCTGCCAAAAAAGGTTAATCAAAAACCACGCCCAATGACTACAGACAAATTTGCTGATTTTCAACCTTATATCGCTCTGTTTGAGTTAGGGATTTAGTGTGAAAAACGCCTGCAGTTGTTTGACGATGTTCTCAGTGTCTCTGGGGCGCAGCTGCACATAAAAGGTGCCGAATTTGCCTTTAAGGCTTCAGCGGCAAAATAAGTTGGAAAATCCATCAGTGCTGCCGCCGTGAGAGAACAGAAAACACTTCCTCACTTTCATAGCCGTTGTTTTGTTCTCTCTCTCTCTCTCTCTCTCTCTCTCTCTCTTTCTCTCTCTGCCCCCTCTCCAACACCAGAGGCCTCGAGCTGCTTTATCAACTCTCATCTTATTCATGGAATCAAAAGGTGACCCCACAAATTGTGACGTAACCCAATTTCCCCCTCGGGGATCAATAAAGTATTTCTGATCTTATCTGAACAGTCACAGTTGCGTGTATTTGAGCTAATCTGCACAATAACAGTTACAATACTGAGTGTTATTTGTCAGAGACGCTGACATGAAAACCAGTTTGGTGCACTTGAGTTGAATAGAAGTTCTCTGTGTGTGTCTTTGGGCTTTTATTCCGACAAACCACAGGGTACATTGCTCAGGGTGCCTGCCTGCCGATGAGCGTTTCATTTTAGGGTTTATGTGTTTGCGAGGAACAGCAGGAGCGGCAGTTTCACGCTCAGCTCAGCTCAGCTCAGCTCAGCGTGAGCGGAGGGCCACTCAGCTCTAAAGTGCTCTCCCGACCACACTAACGCACCCAATATATTTTTAGACGCTGTGGCTTTTTCAGAAAGCTTCTCTCTGATGTATGATGAGGGCCGGGTCGGACAAATATTTAGATTTGGACCCACATGATACCCAATCGCTGCAAAGACCCACTGTCCTAATGCTGGCGAAAGACTGATAAACACTAAAAGGAAGCTTTCCCTCCACGTTAGCCCAATTGCTGCAACTCTTTTCTCATCAAGAGTCTACACCTATAATGCAGTCCAGTCGCACAGCAGTTTGTGAACTAATCGCAAAATTTGATGTATTGTCTTGTGTACATAGACAAATTTCCCTTTTTTTTTGTAATGGTCAGCAAGAAATCAATTCGTAAGTAATCCACGTAATTGTGAACCGGGAAGTATAAAGAGTGGTGAATGCTGCATAGGGAGGAGGTCGGGGTGGATGAGTGAGTCAAAAAACAGGACTTTCACCCAGGAGTCCGGTGTTCGTGTCCCGTGTGAAGCCACAAATCAAAGTTGATTATTTCTCATGTAACTTCCGTACTTAAATTACAGCACTTCCGGAGCTATTTTAACCCAGACCACGATCTTTTCCTCAAGCTAACTAAGTAGTATTTGTCACGCAACTTCCACCCGATTCATCTGTTATCAGGCCATTAAATAGGTGTTATCAGTCGCTATAAGCACTATAGATGTGGGTCATTAGGGGCCTACTACGCCTACTATGTTGTAAAAGTGAAAGTGAAACTTAAAAGTAACACGTTCTAACATGCTGTAAAACTGAATGAAACATCACTTTTGGAACACAAACAAAAAAGCTTCTTTAAGTATAGGCAACGAAACTACAACTTCTGCAGGTTTAAGCAAAGAAAAACAACCACTTAGTTACCTCATACCACCTCATACAAACACAGATGCTGCGTTAACAGACTGTTTCTAGGAGCGGACGTGACCAAGGCAGGCGGGCTTTAAAACAAAGACGGTGTAAATGTGCGAGCCAGTTATCGGCTCCAGCAGAGCTATGCGAGGCCTCCAGACAGGCCTGCATTGATGTGAAAGTGTTGCCCCCTCCTCGGTGACCAGGGAGCAAAAGGGGGGGTCAGGAGAGGGCAGGCGGGGCACGCCGAGGGCCCAGGGTGCGATGGTTATCTCTGGGGTAGAGTTACAGCGAGCGGTAAGGGGGCGTTGGAGGGTGGTGGGCGCTGGGAGTCGCCTCTTGTCTGCTCACAGAGGGAGCCACTGTTTCTCCAGGGGTCCCTGCTTTCTGCTTGTGCAGCCGCCCTGCCCCCCACAGCCCCACCTCCCAATTCACCTTCCCGTCACACAGCCACATTCTGCTCCAGGGAAAAGAGGAATCTGCACCAACTGCTGCCTCCAATCCAATCACCCAGCGCCGCTTGTCTCACACACACTCAGACAAGTACAGACAAAGAGAGCAACATGTCACAAGTCATTCAGTCTTGAATTCAAAACTAAAACCAAATTGAATTTGGAATCAGAATCAGAAAAACTGGTTTGATCCCCGGGGGGACGTTGTATAAACATAAGAAATGTAAGAAAATAGAAATAAAGGAATGTAGATACATAATGCTACAATGTGTACATAATTCTACAATATAAACAAAATATATGTCTTATTTGAAAATAAGAAAAAAATAAGAATATAAAAGATGTGAAATATGTACAAATATTTGCTTTTAGTTAAAGGGGAACTCACATCACACATCTTTTAACAGGTCTTGGGGAGTACGACTGCATATGTGAAAAAAGTTGCATAAATTCTTTTGTGTCTCCAGGGGGGAGCTGACGGCTGATAAATGTCCTCAAGTGATGTCGGTTTGGGCCAAAGACTACAAGTTTGAGAATGAAAACAATCTGGGGGTGTGGAGTTAGAAAGAAGTGATCTTACCAGGCCTCTGTAGCCTACTCCTCATCTATGCTGGAGGCTTGAGGTTACAGGCTACATTAGCCGCAACTAGCCGAATCTCCGACTGAACTGTCAGCGCTAGATTTGAATTGTGGGTAATGTAGGCACCAGGTTTTGACAAGGAAGAAGAAAGTATGGAATAAAAAAGATGATATCTCTGTTTTTACTGCATCCATGGTTTTTTAATAACAGTCCATCATGAGTGCAATGTTAAATCGCTGGAACATCTGTTCCTTCTCTTAAGGGTACAGTGTGTAAGATTTGGCGGCATCTAGTGGTGTGGTTGCAGATTGAAACCAACTGAGTACCCCTCCACTCACTCCTCCCTTTCCAAGACTGCAATAACGTGAGCCGCCGAGTGCAAAACCGTGGTAAAGCAGTCCGCCTTGCTCAGGGGCCATCCTTACCATAATAACACTACTACCACGGTTTTACACCCTGCGGCTCGCCTTATTAACGTTACAAGTGGGTCGGAGAACTATAGTGGCCTTCAGGTAACGTAAAGGCCTTCTCTACAGCCAGTGTTTGGTTTGTCCGTTCTGGGCTACCGTAGAAACATGGCGGACTCCGTGAAGAGGACCCGCTCCCTATGTAGATATGAAGGACTCATTCTAAGCAAATGAAAACACAACGATTCTTAGTGTTAGGTGATTATACACTAATGAAAACATGGTTATGAATATTATAATCTATTTCTGCTAATAGATCCTACGAAATGTTACATGCTGTCCCTTTAAATTGTTTCACTTATATTTAAATAATTGAGTATTAAAAAGGTTTAAGGGGTGAAAACTAGACCAAGTGGTTTGGTAGGAAGTGTATTGTTCACAGTGCGGGCTCATAGACGGGGCACGTCAGGGCCTGTCCGGATGGCCAGTAGTCTGCGGCTTCTTCCTCATCCTGAGAGCGACGCGTTATCTCCTCTCCCATCACAGCTCTCCTCAAAGGAAACTGCTATCTGCTGGAAGGAGAAGGGGGGTTCAGGGCAAGGAGCACGTCTGTGTGTATTACGTGTATAAGGACGCATGGGCAGGAACTTCTTACATATATAGCATACACACAGTTTTTGTGTGTCTTTCTTTTTCAGGAAATGAATCCTTGAAAGCCACTGTCTTCCACTGTTATATCAGTTTGTGCTTTTCAGTGATATCTTGTGATGTCTTGTTGGCCCATGTTGGTCAGTTCGACAGTTCGATGCAAAGCAGGATATCTCGACTACTGCTTGGTAGATTATTATGTGTGTGGATATTCATGCTCCCCAGAAGATACTTTTCTGTATATCTGTTATCTAATAGGCCTATCACTATGGCATTTGTGAATATCCGTCTTCAAGAATGAACTTTCACACTCATTTATTTTTATATACTGTAAACGACACAATGGTCCTCCCTCTAGTGCCACCTTCAGGACAAAGTAGAAAGTGAACTACTTCAAATATTTGTTAGAGCGAAGATGCACCTTTTTTTCCATTTTTTAACCATTTTTAGTTCTGAGCTGATGTACCTGATTAGACTGCACAAACAATGGAGGAAGAAGGATGAATATTTGTTGAGAATACTATTGGTAGACTATAAGAAATTCCTCACCAAGAAATAAAAAAAAGGGAAAAAAGACATACCTAGTGAATGAATTGACTTGGTATACAATATTTATGTAATGGAGAGAATGACTTTTGACTTGAGAACCTAGAAGGATACATTTACTGAGAACTGGACAAAATGGAAAGTGTACGTCTCAAACTTTAGACCTGATTTTGTGTAAATAAGCATTAGAAACATAGCGTAATCATTATTTCCCAATTGTCTATGATGTATACTATATATTGATCAAATTTTGTATTTATTTTTCTTCTTTTTATACATTTTATTATTATTATTTGTATAAATATTTTTTATTCATTTGTACTTTTATTATTACTATTTTTTTCGGTTTTCGTGTTCATGTGGTGTTCATTTTCTGTCCATTCTGTATCTCTAGAAATCAATAAAAAGAGAATTACAAAAAAATGGCTTTTAAAAACTGATTTAAAAGAGGTCACTGATTCTGCAAGCCTTATCTCCCAGGCAGGTCGTTCTAAAGCCGAGGGGCCCTGCTGGCAGAAGCACGGTCACCTTTAGATTTAAGCTACGACTTTGGAACAGCAGAAAGGCCCCACCTGGGGATCTAAGGCTGTGAGCTGACTCATATTGGGTCAAGATTTCTGCTATGTAGCTTGGGGCCAGACCCAGATGCTGGGATGCTTTAAAAGTAATTAGTCAAATCTTAAAATCAATTCTAAATGGAATAGGGAGCCAACAGAGAGAAGCCAGGATTGGGGTCAGGGTCTGAAATTAACATTTTTCACTTCCTGCCACTGTGACAGGCAAGTATTTTTTTATGTCTGCCACTCAAAAATGTTATCTGCCACTTTGGAAATCTCTGCGCTAAATGAAGGAATAATATTTTAGATCTGATGTCATTCAATGTTCAATATATTTGACATAATAAACATTATATGCACGGTAAATTACAGTGTTCGATTTACACCGTGGCTTCCGGGGAGGCCCTATTTCGGGGCATGGAGGGTACTGTTCACAGTACTGTACTGTACTTTCTTATTGTCATCTATAGTGGTTGTTTGCATAAAAACACACAATTCAAATGACTATGATTATTTAAATATTTGCTTTGATTAAAACAGGTCATAATTCCCTTATATCTATTTTATATTGCTGTGAAAACATATCCTTCATACAACTGTATTTATTCAAGTTTCTCGCCAAAACTGCATTTTACGAGATTACATTTGAACACGTCATGATAACGTTGTAATTTACCTTCGCCCAATAGTCATTTTTCCTGAGCAGAGTTTGAACGCCTCATAATAATAACTCAATGGCACCTCCGTTAAGGTTAGTAGCTCCGTTATTTAACCAAGCTGGTCTGTGCTGCCCACCTGCTTCTAACAGGTAACGTTACTAACTCTCCTCCTGCTGATTTCAACACAGATTTGTTGTTCACAGTGTAGCATTGTCTGGGAAAAAATAGGGTGCGCCCCTCAGGTTTAGTAGCGCCATGCCGTTGAGTGTTTTTTTTTTCTCTCCGTTGTGGCTCCGATCCCAAACAAACTGAAACATTATACAGCGTGCGTATGCGTCATTGTGCATGTGTAACTGTGGGAAAGCATCAATACAGAGGAATGGATAGTCACAGAGGCATGAGATGACAAGGAATCGGACGGGAACCGGTTCTCTATTCCCATCTCTAGCGTTTTCCCTGTCTGCCAAAGTGGTGGATGGCCTGACGATTTTACCCGCCAATGCCAACAATTTACCTGCAGTTGACAGTTTAAACCAGTGAGAAGCCTAGCTGCTGCATTTTGAACTACTTGGAGGTGAGAGAGGGACTTCTGGTTTCACAGCTGAAGGAATTTTGAGACCCTGTAAATCAGTTATAACTGACGGAGTATAAAACATTATATGCTTGAGAAAACTACTTTACTACTAAGTAGTGTTGTACTTGTGCTATTACGGCCAAATGGAAAAGTAATGCAGCACATTTATATCTTCATCCGAAACTGGAATGTGTGAGAAAAAACTGTAAGAGACATTAAGGGAATAGACAGTACAGTTTTCAAGTAAACAGTATACAGGTTGTACTTTTCCTCTCATTCCATTGCCCAGTTTTAGTTTCCTCTTTTTCCATTTTAGCTGCACTGGGAATATCAAGATTAGACATCATTCTGTCTATGTTTGGCACTGAATAAAATGATCCGGGGAATGTGATTTATATCAGCATTATCTATTTTTAAAAGCCTTAATTGTAAAGAATTTTCCTTTTAACCAATAACCCTAAGTCTAATTCCAAACCAGGCGGCAACCTGGTAACCGGCTAAAGTGAAGCCAATGAGGAAGTGCCTTAAACTTGCATTCTATCTAATAGCCAGCAGGGGGCGACTCCTCTGGTTGCAAAAAGAAGTCTGATTGTATAGAAGTCTATGAGAAAATGAGCCTACTTCTCACTTGATTTATTACCTCAGTAAACATTTTTAACATGAGTTTATGGTCTCAATGACTAGTTTCAAGTCTTCTTCAATACAGCATGATGTTCATTTAGTAAATTATTGTTCCATTTAGAGTCAAATAGACCATAAAGCAGGGGATGATTTAGGGCGTGACTACCTTGTGATTGACAGGTCACTACCATGGCGTTGTCCGGTCTGGGAGTTGTCTGTGTTTTCGTCTTAGAACTTCAACCTTTTCACAGTGTGTTTTCAGTTCATGAAAGTTAATTGTAACACTTTTGGTCGCCTAAAAATGTCTTATTTGGCGTTTGTTGTACTTCGCTCCACCCTCTCGTGTGACTTCTGGTTGCAAAAAAACAAGATGGCAACGGCCAAAATGCTGAACTAGAGGCTTCAAAACTGTAGTCCACAAACCAATGGGTGACGTCATGGTGACAACGTCCACTTCTTATATACAATATATGTTCCAAACCGTAAACCTACCCAATATACTTCCAAAGATATGTGAATCTCTCTCTCTCTCTCTCTCTCTTTCTCTTTCTCTCTCTCCCTCACACACGCACGCATGCACACATACACACACACTGCCTGTTGCTGTGACCCATAAGCCAGAGCTCGTGACCAGAAGTTAGTGATCTAATGAAGCCTGCTCTGCTTGACTGGCCTGTAAGTGACTGGAGGTGGCGCAAAGGCCATCATCCCATTGACCCGAATTCCACTTTATGTAACAACATTTACTCTGATGACATTTACAGCAGCCTGTTAACATCAACACGCAATCCACTCCAGCTCCTGAATGATCCTGCTTCCACTTGCTTCAGAGTTAAATAAAAGAAAACATGAATCACTCCCGATGCTGCATGGCTCTCATTAAGAAATAATGAACTGAAGAAAATTATGTCTGTGCCAGAGCCCTGTTTGTCATATCCAGACTGTCCCAGGAAATAGACTTAGACGACAAGCGTCAGCCAAAATATGTCTTGGCAGCGATACAGGGAGTGTGTATAAATCTAATCTGTCTCAATGTGGTGCACGGAGCCAATGGTTAACCAGCCCGTTGTTCAGCGACAGCCCTCAGATAGGCCAGGCTCGCAGGAAGCTGATTAGATACACGAAGAGTAAATAGAAGCAGGCCAGTGCTCTCCGGCACCGAGCTGCAATTAGACTCTCAATTATCATATTAAAAACACAAGGAAGGAATGTGCCTCCCATGTCTATTTGCAGCTATCTGCACATGGTACTATCTGCTGGATACTAAAAGGCTGAGCTGACGTTATTGTATGATTGCATTGATGTCATGTCCAAAGCTGAGGATTCCTAAAATTACGCTCAGTGTTGTGCAAAGTCTTATCTGATACAAGGTGTGTTTTTGTATTAGGGTATGACCATTACATATTGGCTTTTTACTGAGATAACGTAACAGCCAATCAGGGCCTTTTCCCCAAAACATCTTAAGGCTAAGATGATCTTTGTCCCATTCTAAATCTATGGGTTAAGATTATCTTAGTTGTATGATATGATAGACATTATGTAATTGTTTGGTTATTACTGTACGATTTAAAATCAGTCCGTCCAGGATCTCATGAATCCTGTATTTTTGTGATTATTTTGCCCAGAACAAGTATTTGAGTTTTCCAAAACTAATGTTACAATTTGTGGCCAATTTTGTATCTTATGACAAATTGCAGTAATATTAAAGGATCAACGTATAATCACCTGAAACTAAGAATTGCGTTTTTGTTAACGTAGAATGAGTTCTTCGTATCGACATAGGGAGCTGGTCCTCTTCATGGAGTCCACCATGTTGCACAGCCATGTTTCTACAGTAGCCCAGAATGAACAAACCAAACACTGGCTCCAGAGAGAGCCTCTCACATCTTCACTTTACCTGAAGGCCACCATAGTTCTCCGACATGCTCGTGAAACTGCGGTAACGTGAGCCGCGGAGTGCAAAACTGTGGTACTGCCAGCCGCTGTCTGACTTCTGTTGACAGCGGCTGTGGACGGCTTTACCATGCTTTTACACTCATTGGTTCAGGTAACCATAGTTTCACAAGCGCGTCAGACAACTATGGTGGCCTTCAGGTAACGTAAAAATGGGAGAGGCTCTCGCTAGATAGGGAGTCTTGTTAAGGAAGGCGTGAGCGGAGGTGTATTCTGTTGGTTGCAATCTGCAACCACACCACTAGATGCCGCCAAATCCTACGCACTGTATCTTTAAAATATGCACAACAACAAACTTCCAATATGTATTTATAACATGTAATACGTTACAGCAGGGCCGGTTCAACCCACTAGGGGGCTCTGGTGCAAAATTATGCTGTGGGCCCCTATGGATGCCCTCTGTTTTTAGTTTTTTTACATCATCTGTGGTACTAACAACTTCTGGAGTACACTTTTACATCACTGCAGTAAGATGATAAGTATGCAAACACAAGATTGCAGGTGGTCATTTAAGTTTTACTGGTGCATACAATATTAACAAACAACTTTGCAATTCATTAAATTACCACAAACTAAATACCACACGATAAACTTGGAGCCCTCGGGCCTCCGAGGCAGTTGCCCATTTTGCTCAGTAAGAAATCCAATGTTTTTCTGCATTTCTGTTGATAGCCATTAGCATAACAGTTAGCCAGGAAGTTGCTTCTTTAACTCTATTTTTCCCTGAATTGAGTATATAAGGTAGCTTTGTGCTTCCTTTCATGCTTTGTAGTTCTGCCAACATCCTGCTAGGCATAAGATTAGAAATGCTTCAGTTTTGGTTACTTGTATAATGTCTCGGGGGCATGCGCTGTTTGAAGAAGACAGCTCAGGGAAACAAAGTCTTTCCCACCAATTTAGCTCTGAATTGAATTATTTTTATGTGGAAAACAGCAGTGAGTGGTGAAATTGGCGAGCATTCCTCCATCCAGTTCTCAAAAGTTGCAGGGGTTTGAAGAATACTTTGACTGGGTGAATTTGACTTAATTCTACAAGAACAAAGATTCCTTGTGGGATTGTAAAATGTCACATTGGTTATATTGGAAGCCCTGAGCCTGAGTTGATTATGCTGCATCATTTAAATTAATAAGGACTCCACATAAGTATGCACGTTGTTTGTGATTTCTATAACTGGGCCCAGTTTTAGCTGTTTCAAAGAACCAGTTGAACCCTCATTTTTAGTGTCACGTCCTTTGGGAGCTGACCCGTCCCTGCAGCCAGTCTTATTAGGAACCCCACCCTCACCCCCTCTGGCAGTCTTGTTAAGAGCTTTCTTTCCATCCCCGGGGCCTCTGGTCCCCACGGTTTGACCTGGCCTGCCACTTTTCTGCCTCATCTCCCTTCCTATCACTCTCCTCTGTGACCTCTCTGTCAGCCGGGACCACAGGTCAGCAGTCACTGGGATAATAGCCTTGAACACTGCAGGGAGCACAAGAAGAGACTGGGCTTCTTCTTCTTCTGCCTCTGCTGTGTGTTCCTACTTACTGTGTGGTTAACTTGGTGGCAGCAAGGCTACTTTGAATGTGTTCCCCAGATGTCCCCGAGCGAGGCGAGCGGAGGAAAGCCAGAGAGTGCAAACAGGAAGTGGAAAGCATCACACGGGGCCGTGGAGACATCCTCCCAGTCCTCAAACGGGGTTCAGCTAATTGGCTTGGCGGGTTAACGGCTTTTAGCACATGGAGAGACTGGAGACCTCCCGATAACACCGACTCAGCAGACACTCCAGCGTCATTACTGACAGGCAGATATGACGGCCGGCCGCGGTGCCACTCAAACACTTTCACAGTCGCAAACACCAATCATAGCTGTCTCACAGCGTCAATTATTTTCATGTTTGTTTTAACTGGCTCCGACTCCCCCCAGACAGTTTCCATGTCGGGCCGGGGAGCTATTCTCTTTTTCCCTCTCGGTATTTTGTGAGCCATCCAGGGCTCCTAAATTAGACGCTTCAGACTGGTTTTACTGCGGCCTATCATCTCCTCTTGGCATTGTTGCAGACGTCAGGCCTCGTAGTTCTGTCGAGATGAGGCGATGCTTTTGGAAGATTCTCTCCCCCTCTCTCTCTCCCGCTTAAATTTCATCATTCTTTTGGTTCAGAAGCCACAGCAGCTGTTTCGGTAGGCACTGCGTTCTGGGCCCGAAATGGACTTCCAGGATATGGTCTTCCCACCAAGAGATCTTTTTTCTTCAAATGACATATCCATGCAAACCCTTCCTTTGGTATTGTTCCCACTCATAATACCCCATCTGTCATGTCTGGGGCTTAAGCGCTAATTTGGAGGTGGGAGTGAATGATGAGCTGGAGAACGGGAAAGAAAGGAAGGAACTTCCATACAACTGTCTGAGCACTGTGATTATAATGTGTCATAAACAACAATAGCAAAACAACAGTTTAGGCATATGCATAAATCTGGCTGCCAGGGTCCCATGGTTGAGGCCAGAGTTAGGATTCCGGTATGTACGGTGGGAGGCACAAAGTTAGAGGCTGAAAGGCAGAGATAAAGAGCCGAGTGGTAGATAGGGTAGAAATAGAGAGGCAAAAGAAGGAAGATAGATGCGGAAGGTGGAAGAGATAGAGAAGCAGAAGGAGTGTGGAGTGCTGGGCAGGAGAGATGAAGGAGCTTGAAGAGGAGGTGGAGGTGGAGGGAAGACAAGGGGAAGCAGGATGCTGGCTGCTACTGTCGGTCTGTTGAAGCTCAGTAACACCCGCTCCAGACAGCCTTTATCTCCAGATTCCCCCTCCCCCCAAAACCCGATAAGCATAGCTGCTACTTTCAGACTTCTTTGCACGCATCAAACTCACAACTGCAGGCACAATTACGTGCACGTCCACACCATGTATACTGTGCACAGGGTGTCGCCAAGCACATGCTGTATGCACAAAGTCTGAAGCTACCATGTGTATTTCTTCTGTTGTTTCCTCTGTTGTTTTGACATTTACCGATTTTATAGAAGAAATAAATCAGTATAATAGCTTTGACCTGAACTCACCGTATTACTGGGCATCATGAAAAGAACTAACCCGTTCTCACTCCCAACTCGTCAGATACCGACGATTGGTCAGTGCCCCTCGGCGTCTGATACCGACACACCGCCAGTTACGTATTTCGCTTACTTATTTTACGTAGCCTACTTAACAGCAGTTACGTAATGCGCTTACTTATTTTACGTAGCCTACTTAACGCCCATTATGTAATACGCTTACCTATTTTACGTAGCCTACTTAACGGTAGGTGCATAATGGGATTACTTATTTTACGCAACAAACGTACTTATTTTAAAACAAATCAAGATTTTTTTCTAAGCCTAATCAAGTATTTTTTTTTGCCTAACCCTAACCAAGTAGTGTTGTTGCGTAAGTAAACTTAAAAAACGAAGTACACCTACATTGGAAGTTAATTTTGAAAAGAGACTTTATGCAAGAAACGGGCGGAAACTGTATGTTTCCTGTAAACATTGAAGTTTATTTTGAAAAGACACTATGTATGTAACGACGCCTGACTCGCTGTTCCTGACATGTCCGAAATTGACCGTTTGCAGCGTAGGGTCACTGACCAAGTTACTGTATTTGACGAGTTGAGAGTGAGAACGAGTTGCAAGAACATAAGAATCTATACGTTTTTCAGTTGCATGTAAACTAAAATTAATGTAGGGTTTTGCAGATTTGTCCAATATCGACGTTCTTGACTGCTGATAAGGTTGACAGATCTTGGTCGCACTGATCAGGTATTAGTGACAAATACAGAGATATCAAGTGTTGAAGTTGCTTTTTTCCCTGTTGCTTTAATGTGACAGGGAGAAAGATCACAGGGGCAAGACCAGTAGCTCCTTCCACAGACCACTTACTGATGTAGTTACAGTAGAGTACCAAAGATTACATATGCGTCTTGGAGAGATGGATGCATTTACAATACTTCAATTGGAGGGCCTCTCAAACCAAGTTAGTTTGAACTATTAGATTGATCTTTAATGTGGTTATACTTTTTTTTTATATGCAATATCTGTCAAGGCTGTGCAACAAGATGCATGAAGCATGTAAGTGTAGACTATGTTGGGTAAATGCATATGAATAATGGACGGAGACTTTACACTATGTAACTACATGTTACAGACTTTTTCCTCGAGTCAAAAACGTCTACACCGTCCTATGCTATATTAGAGATATTTTATAGCCATTTCCATAGTGAACACACTTGGATGTAAACCCATAGTACTGTAGCAAACTGATATTATATCCAGCTCCATGCTCTGCTCCACGGGCCCCCAGCTTGTCACCTTCCAGTAGGTATGGAAAAATGAAGGCACCACTTTAGCCATTGCATCATGCGTCGACTGTCGGGATTCATGAGCACGGGGTCATTTACATAGCGTCTAGAAAGACGTCTCTTGACATTTTACGGCGAGCGTTTCAGATTTTTAAAATTCATTCATTTATATGTCAGCATTGGCCACCCTTACTGATGTTTTCTTAACTGCATTTATACGTGAATGAATGAGGAAAACGAATGCGTCTCTTAAGTGCCAGCTGGAGGCCATTGGTGGAAACTTGGCAGTGGCACCCAGCCTGGGTCAGGGAGTGACAGGGGGGTGGGGACTAACACGGCACCAAGCGGGTCAATTCTGGTGGTGGTGCTGGTGGACAGCTGGCAGTGCCACGCTCATTCCATCCCTCCCTTCCTGAAACGTCGTCTCGCTCTGCTTTTTGGCTAACCGAGTGCAGGAAGTCCCCCGGACGGGACTGAACCGTAGCTTTAATGAATGTCTTGGCCCCTTTTCCTGTTTACTGACGGGCTGACCGCAAAACTAACCGTAAACACACCTCTCTTTCAGCCCTCTCTTCCTCCCTCTGTCTATCCCTCCTTGCCTTGAGGCTGTTCTGGCCTCTCCCAGGGACATCCTGATTTGTCCCTGGACAAGACTGCAGTCAGCAAAACGCTCTCAGACGAACACCTCGGGCATCTCAGGGATAAAGAAGAGCACATGCAGTTAGTTCTGAGTTCTTAGGCTTAAAAGGCAAAGATGTTTATGTGATTTAAAGCAGCAGTAGGCAGAATATGTTTGGCGTCATCGGGCAAAAATATTAGCAGAATATTAATTCATATTTGATCAGCGCTGCCAAGTTTGACCGTTTGATCGGAGTCTGCGGGTGATTGACAGCTGCTCAGAGACGGCAAGGCTCCAGCTCGGCTCTGATTGGTTGTTTTCCTCCGGTCTGTGAAATCTTGCAGATGCCATTAGGAGCACTGGAGGACACAGAGGTGTCGTTTTATAAAAAAATACTTTTTTTAATCATATCGGCTCCATTCTACCTACTGCTGCTTTAACTGTTGCATTCCTTTAGTGCTGGTATTGCAGACTATACGAATAAACAACCAGAAGACATTAGAAGAGATAGTGAATAAGAAACAGAGAAAGAAAGAACGCATACATTCATGGATTTATATTTAGCTGATCCAACTAACTCCTCCCCCTCCTCTATTCTAACCCCAAGAAACCCAAATCACCCAGAATAAAAATAATTGGTTGTCTCGTCTCCAGTTCTGACTGGAATGAAGTCTGTACGGAGGAGCCGCAGCTCCTGGCAGGCTTCCCCGCTCCAGTCTTATCCCAAGGAAGAGGAGATTTGGCCCCAGAATGAGTAAACATGCCGCGGTTTTAACCTCTGTCACCCAACATCCCCTGACATGGCTCTATCAGAGCACACCAGGCAAGTTGCATTAAAAGCCACAGGGCGGATCGGTGAGCACAGGGAAACCAGGCATCCTCCAACGCTTGACGTGTCAGACTTTGCTTAACCAGGCAATTTTACATGCTTGTGAAACCCGGTGGCATCACTAAATCTTGTCAGGATCTCCCCTCAATTTAGGGCTTAATATTAACCTCATTCAAAATGTTTGCATCTGTTAAATCACTGATGACTGTTGGAAGCGTAACGTTGTTGAAAGCCCTTGTCCTCCTCAACCATCAGTGCTGGGGCCCCCTTCTCCGGAGGGTTCATTTTAAATGGCAAACCTTGTTATAAGAGCAGTATTGCACTGAGAGTTGGGCAGTAACTCTGGATCTTAAAAGCAGATTATCCTCCAATGTGACTGGGTAAGTTTGCGTCAGAGGGTCACAGTCAGCCACGGTTTAGGCAGAGGATCAGGTAGTGGTGTGCACACACAGTTCGACAATTTCTGATTTCATGGCTGAGAATATTTTCATGGCACTTAAGTTGAAACATTATACACTTTGCTTTTCATGAATTTTTTGGAATATTTCATGAAACATGAAGCTCTAAAATGGCATTGAGCACATCTTGACTTTGTTTATGCGTACATACAAAATCTGTTCTCTGTCAGATGTAAAATTAAAGGGTGTGTCGGAGGGCGGAATTTCTTTTTCTTCTGGGGATAGGGGACTACTTGTTTCCCATGCTTTTCTAAATTATAGGTTTTTTAATACCAAGTTTTGTCTCTCAGGAGGTTCTGCAGACACTCCTCAGAAATAATTTAAAAAAAGCTAACTCTCCTTTTGCATGTTTTTGAAACAAATACAATTAAATAAAATTGCACACAGTAATGCTGGATTATGTGCATGCATCATTCCCTGTGAATCCCCTTTGTGCGTGTGAAAGCAATTATAATCCTGCATGGGAATGGCGGATCCCGACACTAACAACACAAACTGCTATATAGAGAGATACTGTAATTACAGAATGTAAAAACATTGAATGGCTGTTGCAGAAAAAAGCACAGACCATAAATGGTATCAAAATTGGAGTTCATGAAATTCTAACTTTAAATTTATATTTTGATTTACAGCTGACAATGCTATGTTATTTTATTTTTCCAATCAAAAGACACTATAATTTTTAAAACTTTTGTGTGTTAGAGATGTAAATAAAGCTTTATCCTGCCAGTTAAACTATATAATTTTCAGGCTAAGTGCAATAATAATACAGAAATGTAGGCTGCAATTCTTTTGTTAGTCTTATGAAAGGCACAGAAACCGATTTCATCATAATGTGTTATTTTCTATTTTAAAGCAGCAGTAAGTAGAATTGGAGCAAATGTGATTAAAAAAAGTTATTTTTTTAAAATGGTCACTACATCCTGACAGTAGAGCACGAGACAGATCATCTGAAAAAAATCATGTTCCTTTGTCTCCTCTGGTGCTCCTAATGGCAACTGCAAGATTTCACAGACCAGAGGAAAACAACCAATCAGTGCCGAGCTGGAGCCTTGCCGTCTCTGAGCAGCTGTCAATCACTCGCCAACTCCGATCAAATGGTCAAACTAGGCAGCGCTGATCAAATATGAATTAATATTCTGTTACTGTAATGCCTATTTATTGTGTAAAATGTTTTCAGAAACATCTTGTAGTGTACTGTTTAGCTGTAAAATAAGAAAGTTTGCGACCCAGCAGCCATGTTGAGGTCAGTTGAGGAAATACCAAACACCGCCCACCAGCCGGAGCAAACTTTTCCATTTTACAGCTAAACAGTACACTACAAGATGTTTCTGAAAACATTTGAGGCGAGAAATCGTCATTACAGTAACAGAATATTGATTCATATTTGATCAGCGCTGCCTAGTTTGACCATTTGATCGGCGTTTGCAAGTGATTGACAGCTGCCTCTGTTGAATGAACAGCCAATAGGAACGCTCTCTCTCTCTAAAATGACTTTTGATTGGCCAAAGTCTCCCGTCACAAGCTAGATTTTTTAAAGCCAGAAGTCTAGTATTTTTCTAAAAATGTTAACTGAGTGTACAATATGTAAAATGTACAAAGAGAATGGTAATAATGAGTTGGATTTATGAAGCACACTAAAGATGAAGGGGGACAGTCCAAAAGTCACTTTTTAGTCCAGTATCTTTGGAAAATGGAAACTCTCAAATTCTCTTACAATATAAAACATATTACTCTTAAGTCTCCTGTTGATGTATGTGCTATTTCATGAATAGAATTGTATGAACTACTGTATAGGGTCATTGTTCATTCAGCCGACTTCCTTTCCATTCATAATAAAAGAGTGAAGAACTGAACATAATTACTGGTTAGGAGCTGAGAGAGGCATCATCAGAGAGTCAGGGAATAGGGTGTGGAAGTCTGATGATGTGGAGGTTTCGACACACACATGCTCACACACGCACTCACACCCCAGCTTTTCACCAGTACCACCATCAGTGTGTATTGAACTGGGAGCGGTGGTAGTGGTGGCGGCACATCGGATGGAAGGGAGGGACGCCCGTAGGACTTATTACAGCGTAGCGTTCAGAGAGTCTG
Source organism: Sebastes fasciatus (assembly GCF_043250625.1). Lineage (NCBI taxonomy): Eukaryota > Metazoa > Chordata > Actinopteri > Perciformes > Sebastidae > Sebastes > Sebastes fasciatus. The sequence goes on along the minus strand of NC_133815.1, from coordinate 17,914,503 downwards.
ATGACAAGGCTGCTGAGACATTTAGAGGAGGGTTTGTGCTTCAGGGATAAACCAGATTTAACCAGAGTCTCTGTGAAACTTCAGCCAAACCTCTCATCACCGCACCACACTCTGCACTTTAGCTCTGTGTGTGTGTGTATTTGTGTGTGCTGCGGAGCATGTGCAGTATGTGTTTAAGCATTTCAGAACAGACTTGTATGAACTTGTGTCTGCATCTATATATATTTAGCATGACTTTGTATGTGGGTGTTTCTGCTTGCGTGTGTGTGTGTGTGTCAGTTTCACCATCCAGCCAGGCACCAGAGGAAAACAATGGATTTTCCCTGAAGGAGGTAAAACAACAGTGGATTTATATTTCCCCCCCTCCCTCCCTTCACCGCCTACAACATATTACTTTCATTGGACTGGAACGCTCTCTCAATGTGAAAAGGCTCTGGCAAAACCCTCCCGTCTCCCTTGTGCAGAATGTAGCGAAACTTGGACGACTCCCTCGGCATTAATGCCGCCACACACAACGCCGGGGGGGAGCCGACCCCTCGCTGCGCTCCCTTCTTCCCCCCCCCCCCCCGCTGATGTTAAAGAACTGATGACTAAACAGCAGCAAGCCTTCTTATTGTGTTAACTACCTGGGGCTGTCGTTGTTTCCATAATTTGGCTGACATTTATTTTGTGTTAAAAGCAACTTTATGGGTTTACACGAGGCCAAGCATGAAAGCTGCCATGAGGAAATATGGCATAAATCAGTATGTCATATATGTGTTGGCGCCCACAGGTTTTCGCAAAGTGTTACAGCCGGTGGTAAATTTGAAGTTTACAACACTATGAAAATGTAAATGTCTGCAAAACACCTTCATTACTTCATCCCAGAATGAAACTCAATCCTGGAACCATGACTTTCAGAACCTAGGGCTGTCATTTGTTTAAAAAATGAAATATGAACTTATGAGGAATTCTTTTATTCTATTAGACATTTGTGTGAAATTGTCATGATTGGCATATGAATTCTTGAGTTATGGCCGAAAATGTGTTTTTGAGGTCACAATGACCTTGACCTTTGACCACCAAAATCTAAACAGTTCATCCTCAAGTCCAAGTGGAGGTTTGTACCATATTTGAAGAAATTTCCTCAAGGCATCCTGAGATAACGCGTTGACAAGAATGGGAGGGACGTGAAGTCGCAGTGCACTTGACCACCACAATCGAATCAGGTCATCCTTGTGTCTAAGTGGACGTTTTTGCCAAATTTGAAAAAAAATCCATCCAGGCGATCCTGAGATATCACGTTCACAAACGGACAGATGGACAACCCAAAAACAACGCCTCTGGCCACAGCTATCTCCAGCGCAGAGGCATAAAATGTTATCAAATGAAGTACTCTATTGGTATCAGTATCACTTTAAGGGTACTGGTATTGTCATTTTTTAAACAATGCTCAGCCCTACTGTAATTTTGCATTAGCAAAGAAAACTACAATAGCCTAATTTACGGAGGTCATGCTATGGGTCAGATGAAGAGTGAATTTTATGAACACCCCCAGTGTGAGTACATGCGCTAACAGTAATCATTTTTTCTCACGTTTGAAGGTTAGTTTGAATTTCAAATAAAAAGTGACAGCCTTAGAATCTACCCAACTGGCACTGCCAAATATGAAACCCAAAACCTGCACGACATTATATCTGTTTGCGTGCTTTAGTAATGTTGCAATAACTCCAGTTCTCTTCTTCAGACAGATGCATTCTCACAGGGTCACAGTGGTTTGCTGCTCTGCACCATGGTCTGAAAGTTTTATTTGCTGAGTTACATCTCTGTATTTAGGCTTGACATTACTTTTACAACAGCCTTAAATTGACCCAAACCCGACCGAAAGAGTCCCCAGAGCCTAAAGCAGGTAGTAAACATGACACACGTTGAGTCAAACACACCTTCACGTCTGAAATGAGGTGATACCAGTAGATATAAAAATGACTCCCCTAGGGACTGAGTGAGCTCATCACCGGGCAGAACCGCCCCGCGTTAGTGATTGCGAACGAGAGGCGAAGAGTCCGGTCAGACGGCGTGCATTAAGTAGCTGTTGGCCTGGTGAGGAAAAGCCCCTGGCAGCCAGGCTGTCTGGGGTTGAAGTTTCATTATCATCTGCTATCAAGTGTCTTCCATTGAGCCCGATGAATCACAGGATTACAGGGGAAACAGTCCATTGTTGTCTGAAGGCGTCAGTGCCTCTGATCCATGTCTCTCCCCCCGCCCACCTCTGCTCCCCTTTACCCGCCCTGGTCATAAACCCAGGCAGTGCCCCCCCTCTCGCTCTCCTCTCTGCTACTATGTCTGTGTCTACCTCTCTCTGTCTCCTTACCTACCTCTGGTCCTTCTGTCTCTCTCATGATGTCTGCCCCCTCCTGGAGCGACCGAACCCTCCTGATGGATCGTGGGCTGCAGCGCCACATTGACACACACTGGACTAACCTCTGTGCCGATGGCCAAGCTTTAATTAAAGGCATAAATCAGCAGAATTTATCAATTAAGATGAGAAACGTGGGTATCTGCAAGACTGCGGCTTTATTACTGCACATGCACAATACATATTCTGTATTCTGAGGTAAAACCAGCAGCCCGGTCTCACCAAATGGCGTATGAATGACACATCATTTGTGAGTCATTTTCACATACAATAACAACGCCAATGTCATGTGTACGCCATGTAGTCTGTACTGCTACGCTCAGAGCTAGTGAAGTAGAATAAAAAGTGAGAGAGACTGCTCACGGCAGGCGGGTGGGAGAGGGTCAAACTAACAGGACTTTCATCAAACAGACCGGTGTTGGTGTCCCAAATTGTGTGTCCCAAGAGTTATTTTGAAGTTACGTTAGTGACGTGTTTTCCGTACCTGTGTTATGTTGTTTACGTACGTATTTTACTTAGTATGTATTTATTTTAAGCCCAACCATGTTTTTTTTTCCTAAACCTAACTAAGTGGTTTTGTTGCCTAAAGGCTGGCCCACACTAAAAACAATTTTGAAATCTTAACAATGTTGAAAATGTGAGACTTCCCACACATAACAACATGTTATGTTAACTTAACAGTTTTGTTCCTATAGTGTGTGGTGAGGAACAATTTGGCCAAAACAGCACACCACACACTAACACATTCATGAACAACAAGAGTCACGACTACAAAAAAGAACAGAAATCTCGCAAAATCTCTCGCGATCAAACGTGTCTTTACTGTACACAAACATGGCGGACGACAGGCAGGAAGAAGTAGTGAGTTAGGTTTTACTTTGTACTGAAAATTCATGGAGGATGGATGGATGAAGTCATGGAGACACGTTAAATAAACATTTGTGTTGTTGCCACAAATCAACAAGTTGGTCCTCCGTTTCTGAGGTCCGTGTTACTACCACTATATGCTTCACGTTTTGCATTAGCGCATGCATTTGCTCATGCATTAGCTGCGGCCGCCATGGCGGCGGTGGTTGTCCTTCCGCTTCAGTCAGCTTGGTTGTCAATTGGCTTTCGTTCTTTCCCACGTGACTGCGTCATCGGCTGTCACGTTCCCCACACACAACAGGATATCCGATCGTAAATACTAAACATGTTTAATATTTATGATTTGTAACTGGTGCGGCCTGGACTTCCGAGCCGATCGGGTATGTAAGAAACACTCTTAACATACCTCACACCACAGGAATATCTGGAAGGATAACTTTTAGAACAATCAAAAAATCGGGGCTTTGCTGATGATTGTCAGGAGGGGGGAATCGGGCCCAATATTGGCTTGATTCGCATGTAGTGTGTACCCAGCATAAACCTAACTGTGGATGTTACTGTAGTTTTGTTGCCAAAACATAGCCGTGACCATTTCACGTTAACAAAATGGTATTAAGTGACATGCGAAAAGTTGTTTCACAACGTTTAGCCCGCGGCGTATAAATGACTCTTGGAATGTCCTTAAAATGTCAAACTATTTATACGCCTTCAATGAGATCGGGTTAATTTTTTTTTATTTGTCACTAAATCTGTACTAATAACAAAGAAGGGGATAAAGAGAAGAAGACATGTTAAAGCTGCATTAATTGACATTTTGGCCACTTGGCGGTAGCTGACACGGAGCAACATCAGCATTCATTTGAACTTACCTGATAAATCTCTTTTAGTCAACCAACCTCTGACAGAAATGTGGGATCTGATTTTCCCATCTCAACAGGGCTGAAACAATCTAAGGAAGATTTATTTTGTGAATTCATCTTATGTATACACACTCTCCGCCAGCCTGTATGGGTGTGCGTAAGAGCCTGAGCATAAAGCACGGGCTTGTCAAAGGAGGCCGGTAAATGGAGGTGCTCTGTTTCATGAACTGTGACTGAACTTGTTCGAAATGGGTAGAAATGTTGGACAAATATGGTGCCTGAAAACCTCAGAAACGTCGTTCTTCCGCCCCTGCCTCAACCCCCCCCCCTGACCCCTCCTCCGCCCACAGCCCTTCATCCCCTGCCAGTCCACGGCCTGACATTTTCCAACGCTGCCAGGACAGGGGCCTGCATGTAAGAGAGAGAGAGGGGCCCCTTAAACTAGATTTACAGTACGTTGGAGTTTTTTCCTCCCCCTGAGCTTTTCCACATTGCGCGGTTCAGAAAGGTCATCAGTGGGAGCCTCACTTTCCCCTTCTTTGTCTTTTTTTGGTAATTCACTTGCTTTTTTCCCTCCACACTAAAAGCTAATATGGATGGTTAAGATTTTTGCGGTGCATTAGCCAGTCAGTCAAAAGCGGATACCATCAGTGACAGTCTCGACAGCACTATGTCAAGAAACCACACACATAAGTATGGTAAATCACCCTTGTTGTTGTGATTACGGTTTGTTAGTCTACTGTAGTGGTAGAAAGACCCTCCTCACCCTACAGCGACATGAATAACCCTCTATTACCCTCCCCTCCTCTCCCACACACATAGCCCCGCTGACAAAGACGCCCATTTTATGTGCCATGTTTGATTTGATAAGTGGCAAACCTGAGTGACGGGACGCCTTTGTGAGACAGAGATGGAAAAAATCCCCCGCTCTGTTGGCAGAGGACAATTATGACTAAGGGACTTCTGTGAGGTTTGCAGTGAGAAGGGAGTGTGTGTGTGTATGTCTGGCGGAGGGAGAGTAAAATTTAGATAATAACCCTGCCTATTGTCTCGCATTCAATTACCAGACAAAGGTGTGTCGTTGCCAGGGATGGGGATGAGCGCGGCGCTGCCCGAGGCTTCTCACGGAGCTGGATGGCGTGTAATGGACTTGAACTGTGGTTGTTTGAACTTTAACTTTTTGAAACGAGAAGAGTTCACACGGAAAGGTACACAGTGATTACAATAGACCTCAAATTATGTTGTTGGACCTTTGTTCACTGACAATTGACCGTTCTCTAAATCCTTCCACTGAACAGTGATTGTCCAGTCATAGATTAGCAAGGCTAGCTTGGCACGGCAGGGCTTAAACGGCGTGTATGGGATTGTAGTAAGAGCGATACATGTACAAATGTCCGGGACTGTCCCGGTTTCAAACTGGATGTCCCGAGTCCCGACAAATCTGTAAAACATTCAAATGTCCCAGTTTTCAACAGTCACTAACAAATTGTCCCGGTTTTCGCCACAATTGAAAAAATTATAACAATATTATACTTAAATTGACGTTTACTATCATGTTCTGTGCCACTCATTCATTAATTTGTGTGCACGAAAGAAGTATATAGAAAGCTAACACAGTTGCAATCTCTCTCTCTATCAAGCCACAATTCCGCACTGGCACAGCAGATCTGCTGGTTACAACTTTTGTGCAACCAGCATCAGACTGTTGAACCAGAGCCACCCGTGCTTATGCACATCAAACCTGTCGTTTTGATGAATTATTCTACACTCTTCTGAGCATCAACATGCGTGTAGGCAAAACATTGTGAATCACTTTCCATCTTTCGCTCCGCTTATAACTCCCTCAGGACCGTCCGTTCCTGTCAGTCTTTAACCCGGTATCTCCATTCTGGCCAAAATGTCCTCTGAGCTCCACATTTCAATTATAATAGCCTGTGGCTTTGGCGAGCAACATGATGTGATAGAGATGGTTCGGGTTCAAAATTAAAGTTGAAACATAATTTCCGTAGTCCCAGACAACAATACGTTTCCTCTGAGGAAAACTCTCTACAGGATTCCCAAACTGTCAGTGCGTCATGAGGGGAATAGCCCTGTGATTAATGGGGGAGAAAGCCACAGGTGAGCCAAGTTATCCATCCTGATGAAAACGCATATGGTGTGTGCATATTAGCGCATGCACGTGCAAGCGCATAAGTGTGCGCATAAGCACACGCATAAGCGCGTGCATGCATGAATGTGCAGTACACTTGAAAATGCAAACAACAAAACATGACTCAAACTTCCGTGTTGCTTGTCTTTGTATATTTTTCTAGTAAACATCCAAACAGGGTGTACAACACGTTCTCATTCCAACTTGTCACATGCTGACGCTTTGTCACGCCCCTTGGCGTCACTTTATTTTTTACAACAAAACCACTACAGTTAGGTTTAGGAAAGAACTACATGGTTGGGCTTAAAACTACTATGATTCTACAGTGAAAATGACACTGTACGTTGTGAACACGGGACACAAACAGCGGTCTCCTGGATGAAAGCCTTTGTTTGTTGGATCCATCCACGTCCCCTCCCGCCCGCCCAGTGTGTGTCTTTTCGTTCTTTAAACTACGTCACCACACTCCCGGCGCACTTTCTCAGATCGTTTACTGTCACCGCGGTATTTAACACCCTGGGAATTAAACGGAGTGTAACGGAGGTACTCTCAGTCTCTGTTACATTTCTTTAGAGCTTCCTTATTGGCGAAGCATTTGCATAACATACTATGTCATGCACAGTAAAGCATGGTGATATAAATGCACAGGAAAATAATTGCACATGATTTTTAAAGATTATAGTCTTTTCAATGCCTTTATTTATTTATAGTGGGAGAGAGAGATAGTAATGGAAGGGGGAGAGAGAGAGGGGTATACATGCAGCAAAGGGCCACAAGTCAGATTCAAACCCTGGGCCGCTGCGTTAAGGACTCAGCCTTGGTACGTGGGATGCCCGCTCTACCAGGTGAGCTATAGCGGCACCCCTAATTGCATGTAATTAATGATGAGACAAGCAATTGGTATGTTTAAAACCTTCATTGTATGGTCTGCTTTTAACAATCGGGTGTACTCTCCGGAGGCAATCTAATGTTGTTTATTCCAAAATGCTGGGTGGTTGGATTGGCCGCGTCACCTGTGGAAAGATAATTACATGGTGTGATTGGCGGAGGTCGGAATGACTATGAATTAAACTACATAGATGAATAGAGTCTCCAGGGATGACGTATTTTATATCATAGAACAAAACGTTAAAATCTCTTCAGCTTGTGTTAACCACAGACCTTATTTCAGGCATCTAACTTAAAAACCCATTCAAAAAACCCATTGACTTCCACACGAAGCATTTTAGTGCTAAAATGCTAACTCATTTCTGGGTTTTAGGACACATTGCTGTAGCACTCTATTGGGTGCAGTTATTAGTTACAAATTAGTGAACGTCATGTCATGTACTACATTAAACACTTTGTCAGGGGTCAGTTCTCTCTGTGGTTATGATGTTTGTGTTCTGTAGGTGTCAAAACTAATTGAAATAAATTGAAATTATAATAATGAAATGTTACTGATATAAATGCTAGCACAAATCATATTCCTCATAAAGTGCAATGGTCTAATCCATTATAATGAAGTTCTTCTGGTTCTGTAAATTCCAAAAATGTGCATATCTGACAAAAAGCCAATGTTTTCCATTCATAAATTCCTGACAAGTCATATTACATGTCTTCTTTATTTTGTCTGGTAACATTTCCTAAGAGAAATGTTTTCCCACAATAAATGCAAGTGGATCATGTCAAACCCACTTAGACAGCAAATACTGCTCGGTCATTAGTGCCGTTCGGAATATGAGACTCAAAGCTCCTGAAGCGTACTGTAGCTGTCCTGTGTTATTGGAGGAATCTTAATTCTTTTTTAAGGGAAAATCATAAAAGGTCATCCGTTCTGCCACACAGCCCATGTAATGTCCTGTGTAGGACCCATTCTGAAAGAAAAACAACAAGGAAAAATCAATTTCCTTGTCACATACCTTGACCCAAATCGGTTTGAAGTGAGTTACATGATCCGCAAGTTTCCTTCTCCAAACAGAGAGACCTACATGGGGGTGGCAGAGAGAGAAAGAGGCCCCTAAAGAGCCTCAGCCAAGTAAATACTTTGTTTCGGAGAAAGACATTATGGAATAGGAAGTGTTTTGTCAATTCAAAACCTAATTTCCTGGGACAGAAAAGCCGCCACAAATGGAAATTCTTTGTATTTTATTCTACAAGTTTAAAGAGGACCTATGTAATGCTAATTTTCAGGTGCATACTTGTATTTTGGGTTTCTAAAAACAAATGTAAATAAATCCCAACATGGTCTGAAAACTACAAGTGGCCTACAGATCGAATCTAACAGGATGTAACTTTTTCTGTGACTTCCTGTAAATTCAGTGAAGGCTGCACGAAACAGCTGGAAACTGTCCGACTTGACCGCAGCTTTTAGTCTCCGCCCCCTGCTGCTGCTGCTGCCGCCTGATCTCGTCTACTTTCCAGGTGAAGAGCTATTAGTTGCTCACCTTGAAATATTGTTGGCATTCAAATGTTTGCTACAGTATGGTCCTATTATAGGATCAGATTTCAGTGGGAATTTCCATCTCTGGTTTACCTAATCCCCATGCAGAGGTTTAGTCCAATTAGGTTGGAGCCAGGAAGGGTATATAAAGCCGGACTTTCACCTAGGAGCCTGGTGTTTGTGTCCCGTGTGAAACCACAAGACAACTTTGAATTATTTGTCATGTAACTTCCGTACTTAAATTACGCCACTTCCGGTGTTATTTTAACCCAAACCACGATCTTTTCCTAAGCCTAACTAAGTAGTTTGTTGCCTAAGCCTAACCAAGTCAATCTATTCCTAAACCTAACTAAATAAGTTTTATTTTTAAAAGACTGGAGCCGAAATTGACAAATGCGTCACACGTTGCTGGACATTCATAGAAAAACACTCAAAAAATATGTTGTTGAGCATCGGGAAAAAAAAGGGAAACTCATGTCTATGTACACCAATCACACAGATTACATTTTGTGATTATTTCACGAACTGCCATGAGACTGTTGAAATATGAAGCATATAATGGACATGCCATTTGATAAAGGGGAAGGTAAAGCACTAATCAAAAAGACAATATTGGAACATTGGCAGAAAACATATGTACACATGTACTACATATTAAATACAAAAGACAGTTAGAGCACATCGTGTCTGAGGTTCTAGGGATTCAGAACAAACGCTCTCCCTCTCTGTGTTAATTTTCCTGGGACTTTTGTCCTTCTCCTCTGTTTCATTGTGATTTTTGGTTCGTAAAAACACCCCTTTTTTTGCATGTATTTCTGCCTCCTGAGCCATTCTTCAATTCAACATCTCTTTTTTTCTATAGTGCCAGACAGTCTCACTAAAATGTGTACTGTATATTTGGTACAGTATATCCAGTTCAAAGTTATTTTTATTCACTTACAGAGACTCTTATATTCTTATCATCATCAATATTTACTATTTTATGAACAAATCTTTTTACCTTAAGTTTGTAATCAAAGAACCAGATGTTTTCCTACACGGTTGCTCATCATTTGTACTGATGATTCAGATTCATGCCAATCCAAGCAGACGTTGTATGCAGAAAATGAAAGGGACTCCTACTCCTGGGGCTTTTTTCTTCCCTAAATGTCTGTGTCCCGATTCCAGACATGCTAATTCTAACAGGTTGTGAGTATATGTTCATACTGGAAAATGTACAATATAAAGTAAAATCAAAAAGTTGGTATGCTCACCATAGAACATGTTTTTTGAGTGTACTGTTGTTGTATACTATTGTCCCACAATGAATTGCACAAAGGAAATAGAAGTACTTACAGCTGCAACAAATTAAAACAAATTGCGGGTGGTGGTGGTGAGACAGCTACAGAAAATCTTGGAAAACAACAAAAAAAATATTACATCTTCACAAACATTTTTCTTTATTTTTGTGTAGTTTTCTTTCTTTTGGTGTAGTTTAATGAGCAGTGGCAAGTCACAGTTTGATGTCCACATATATCATATCATATCCTGTTAATTGCTTGTATACTAACTGCAAAAACAATGTAAAATGTATTTAGTTAGTCTGCCGGAGGCCCTACTGAGTAGATGGTTTTATTAAATTTTATGCTTTAAATCACAGTTGTGGCTGGACCAGTGGGCAACCTCCTGTTCTGAAAAGTGAAGCCAATTCAGAAGTGCCTTAAACTTGCATTCTTTCTAACAGCCAGCAGGGGACGACTCCTCTGGTTGCAAAAAGAAGTCTGATTGTATAGAAGTCTATGAGAAAATGACCCTACTTCTCACTTGATTTATTACCTCAGTAAACATTGCAAACATGAGTTCATGGTCTCAATTGCTAGTTTCAAGTCTTCTTCAACACAGCATGATGTTACAGTTGAGTTATTAATTTTGTGAACAACATGAACATGAGTCAGCTTGATACCACACCTTCCTCCCGTCTCCCTCTCTCACTTGGAGCTGGACTGTAGATTCATGATGACTGATGGGCGGTGAGCCTCTCTGCTACACTTCTGTCAGCTGCCCTGCGCTCGGCTGCAACCAGACATGCATGGCGGAATATGCCACACATGCACGCTGTGCTGTGTTGATGCTGACCAAACGACCCTCCACTGTATAACACACTCATTGTGGTGCCCAGGAACACACACATACACAGATCCCAAGGTGCTCCATATGGACTCCAACTACTCTGGGCTTTATTTACTAACTGAAGAGGTAATGAAGGAAAATTACACAAAAACCAGAGGTGGTGATGACGGAGGAGGAGAGGGGATGAGGAGATTGACTAATCCAGTTGAGGGGAAACAGGACTGTGATTTGTTCTTGTGAAATGTGAAATTAAATAGTGCTTCCCTTTTGCTCGGTCCCATTGAGGGTTTTTGTTAGCGGATATGTGGGATTGAGTGTTTGTTTGTTTGTGCGGGTTAGAGGGTGTGGCGTGTGAGGAGGCCACGAGGAAGCAGAGGTCCAGTTAAGTTTTGGGGGGGCGGCGGTGAGGGTTGTGGATTGGGGAGGTTAGTAGCTGTGTTTTGGGTTGAACGCCCAAAGCACAGCAGTGCGTCATCAGCGTCTTACTGGACCCTCTCCACCAGCGCCATTAAGAACAAAGAGCAAACACACTGATGAATCACAAATGTCCAGGCAGAGCTCCAAGAAGCCTTCCCGGCCACAGAGACAGAGAATCAGGAACACACACACCAGCGATTACCGCAGCCGAGGAGGAAAGACGGAGGGAGGAGAGAGTTCCTCTGTGTAGGGAAATTAGGATTTGTGGGAGGCTCTTGTGCTCATCCGCATGCCTGATGAGTGTGTGTGGGTCGGACGGGGAGGAAGCACGGATGGACGGGCGGATGGATAGAAGAGCTCCAGAGAGCTTGCAGTGTTTCTATGCCAGTTGCTATCAATGCACTGACTCATCCATCTTCACAGGACCAGGCCTCCGCGCTCACCGCAGGAACCATGGAAAACAAAGACTCGCCTTTTTATGATGGAAAACTCAGTTTAATGTGGATAACACTCTTCTGTTTCAGCCATTGTTTAGAGCGAGAAGCGGGGTCATTGCAGCGCTGCAGCCAGGCATTTTGAAAGTATACATAGATTATATAAATGTGTACAGAGCTCACATGGGTACCGTTTCAGCGCTCTGTGGGTTTTTGGGACTCAGGAAACATCACATTTCATCAAGCAGTGTTGCGGCTACTTCAGTGATCTCAGAAAAATGAGTCCTTGGGAACAAAATACAGTGTTTGTGACGCACTGTGCAAAGAATAAGTTGCATGAGAAAACCCACAATTGCATTCAAAGCACGTTTGCTGTTTTTTGTACATGAACATATGAAATATCTCATTTCCCTCATGAAAATTAAATTTCCCCCATGTGAACTTTTTGGCATGAGAAATTAAAGGTGCAATGTTGAATTTTTTTCAATGCATAATTGATACCTGACAAACGTGTTTAATGCATTTCCTTCCTTATGCAGCATTTGCAAAACCAATTTTTTTAATATTTGGAAACTTGCATTGTTTACATTTATATTTGCTAGCTTGCAGTCTTCTTCTTATCTGCCTTTGGTTGGTGCATTATTACATTTCCTCACACACTACTGCCACCAGTTGTCTCAGTATCAGTGGAATAGAGTGAAACCATTAGCAGGACTGTGTATCGCATCACCAGCATTCTCATGTGCCTGTGCGTCCTCTTACACGTTATGCCGAAATCACACCAGAGCAGCGGCAAAGTGCTGCCTACGGCGAGCTGCCATGCAATACTTATAGAAAGCTGTGGCGGCCATGCAGAGATAACGTTTAGCGACAAAGTGCCAATCAGTAATTAGCCAATCACTAAACAGATCCTGTGACTCCTGTGACATGTTCACCTATGTTACAAAGAAATTCGTCCCGCCTGAAACACATGAACACGCCTCCCGGACGCATAAAATTGTAATTATTGTGGCCAGCTGCACTGTGCTGCTGCTTGGTGTGTTTTTTCGGTAATGGATCTTTTTACTAGTTCCTCATAGCTGAGATCTAAGCTGGGAGTGGTTCAGGTTTAAATTGTACTCAATCTGGGTTGTGTTGGAATTTTGTCGTAGTGGTCCAATTTGCAGGCTACATGACACCCTACAAAAGATGCACAAACATTACCAAAGAAATAGCTGTAAAACAATAACTAAATTTTTCTTATCGTCACCAACACTCTGAAATGACTTGCAGTTGTTTGCATAGTGTAGAAAAGATAAAGTCTCAAAGAGCTGTATCATCAACTTCTTTCTATGTCATTCATGCAGGAACCAGGCGGCAACCTCCAGTTCTGAAAAGTGAAGCCAATGTTGAAGTGCCTTAAACTTGCATTCTTTCTAATAGCCAGCAGGGGGCGACTCCTCTGGCTGCTAAAAGAAGTCTGATTGTATAGAAGTCTATGAGAAATTGAGCCTACTTCTCACTTGATTTATTACCTCAGTAAACATTGTTCATGAAAGTTAATTGTAACATTTTGGTCGCCTTAAAATGTCTTATTCAGCGTTCGGTTGTACTTAGCTCCAACCTCTCATGTCACTTCTGGTTGCAGAAAACCAAGATGGCAATGGCCAAAATGCTGAACTCGAAGCTTCAAACGGCAGTCCACAAACCAGTTGGTGACGTCACGGTGACTACGTCCAGTTCTTATATACAGTCTATGGCAGGAACTCAGCCAGGTTGGCTCGAGATAGACTCTAATTGCTCGATGGGCCCGAAAATTCGGAAGTCTGTGGAAGCCTGAAAAACATTTTTTGGCAATAAATGACAGAATACAACAATAAATGAATGGGATGCCATGTTGAACCACAGTATAAATTTCTCTTAATACGCCTATGAACTGGGTATTGTCTTGCTCTATTGTCATGGGTCTTGGATCTCTTTGTCAACAGGAATTAAGTTTTTCCTCTGATGCATAAACTGATGCAAATTACATCAGAAGAACAAATGTGTCTTGAGCTCCAACTTTAATAACTCTGTAATAGTATACTGTACTTGCGGAAGTGTTTGTAATTGTGCGTCTGCGCCTATTCCAGCTCATATGCTAGACATTATCCCTCCCCTTTACCCTTATAAACACAGCTTCCACAGCAAAAGCGAGCCCAGGAATGACAAGACAAGCAATTTACTCAGTTCACAAATTGGTTGGGGCTGCTGTGATCTCGCTGCTACTGTGTCCAATTAATGCTGTGTTCTGCTGACGCCGACGAGGACTGAACTAATGGCCCCTAGGTATGCCCTGGCTCTGCGTCTTCATTCCCAACACACAGCTACACACACACACACGCAGGCACGCAGACATACACCACATGCGCCCTCGCCACCGCGACCCGGCAGTTTGGCACCAGTGTCCGCTGGAGGGGGGAGGGAGGGTGGGAAGAAAAAAAAAAGGAGGAGGAGGGTGGGGGGGGGTAAAAATCAGCTCAGCATAAGTGCAGTTGTTCTAACACGGTGGCCCCTCTCTCCCTTTCTCTGTCTTGTTCTCTCACTCCCAGTTCTCCCCATTTGTCCCAGTGGAATTGGGGGGAATTGAAGCTGCCTCGTCTGCTCAGTTACTCTGTGCTACTTATAGTCAGTCCTATAGTGATGGGGAAGTTTGTGGTGGTAAACACTGACCATTACCCGTCTCGCTCCAGTCTCAGAGACGTCAGTATGGCTTGGAAAGCCTCTCCGAAATGCAGGGAATTATAGCCCTGTGTGTCACTCACTCGACCCGGCCGGAGACTTGCACCATTGTCTCTGCTTCACTGTTTTTAATGGTATTGGTTAGTGTGCGTGTGTGTGTGTGTGTGTGTGTGTGTGTGCGTGTGTGTGTGTGTGTGTGTGTGTGTTTGTGGTGAAGAGTTCATTTCATGTGAATTTCGTGTATGTGTGTCTTTGCTGCTGCATGCATTTGATCCCATGTGTGTTTACTGTTTGTGGTGAAGTGAGCGCTTACGCATGTGTGTGTGAGTGTGTGCGTGTGTGTGCGTGTGTACGTGTGTGTGAGGGAGCAGCTACTAAAAAGCTTCTGTTTTATGTTTGAGTTTCCATTGCCTATTTCCCGATCTTGTAAATTAGGTTTATTCACCAAAAAGGGCATCGTTAAAGCACATCCTATTTTCCCTCGCAAACACTTAATTTGCCCCAAAAAAACACCAACAGCTTCTGTTATATTGATAGATGTTCACCCGACCAGAAACACAGAGCTGGGTGACATCTGCACAGGCTTTAATTGGCTGTCCTGCCAGGTGCGAAGGACAACAGCGGTGCGGAGATCTACCGAAGCGATTGTGCCACTGAAAGACACAGCTCGCCATCTGTGTGTGACGTGCCACCCCGCCTTTCACGTCGTGTGTTTGTTGCCTGCGTTCGAGCCAAAGCAAACACAATGCTCTGATAGCGTCTTTATGATTTGCTGAAGCAAAGAAATCCAGAGCTTGTGGCCAACAAGACAGTTCCCTGATCCCAAAACTTCCTGTTTTAATTAGATGTGTCCCAGTGCAGACTCCTCTCTAACTGAAAATACAGGGCCATTTTCAAAGGGGTCCCTTGACCTCTGACCTCAAGATTTGTCACGTTTGCCATGTTATGATTTGAGCATCATTTTTATGCTAAATGCAGTACCTGTATGCGTTTCTGGACAATATTTGTCATTGTTTTGTGTTGTGATTTGATTTCCAATAATAAATATATACATACATTTGCATAAAGCAGCATATTTGCCCACATGTTAATAAGAGTATTAAATACTTGACAAATCTCCCTTTAAGGTACATTTTGAATAGATACAAAAATGTGTGATTAATTTACATTTATCTGAAAGCTTTAGTTACTTTACAGGTTTATATTTTGTAGGGCTGGCAATCGATTAAAATATTCAATCGCAATTAATCACATGATTGTACATAGTTAATTGCAATTAATTACTCAAGTAAAGTACAAGTACCTCAAAATTGTACTTAAGTGCAGTACTTGAGTAAATGTATTTAATTACATTACATCACTGCTATTGGGCAGCTAGCACACCTGAACTTTCCACTTAACTCCAATGATGAACTGAGCTGAGGAGCTTCTACTGTACCACTGGCTTTTAAACAGGAAGCTCCACCTCCAGACAAACTAAAGCTATTTCATAATCAATTAAACCATACAGTATAAACAACATTTCTCTCTGGAAACAATATCAATGTCTACACCAGACCACAACCACCCAGCCACAAACTGTTCTTCCTGCAGGCCATACAAGTGCTGAACTCTGAGCTCATCTCTAATGTCACTTCACCTTTAAACCGTCACTTCACCCTTATATACTTTTACTTACTTGTTTTACAACTTTTTACACACTCTACTCTCACTTCAACTTGCACTTGCGTGATATTCTTTTTATAGATATTTAATGAGAATTGTTGAAAAGTGCCTGAAGCCGAAGATTTTCATCGCCAACGACTGCTTCTCTGTAATTGTTGTGCTCATGATAAGAATAAAGAACTTGAACTTTAATTACACTAACATAGAAATAGACATAAAAAAAACACTTATCTCCTGACACAATAACCCCCCCCCCTGTACTCCAACCAACATAAATCCCATTGGATGCGCTCACTTCCTGTTTGGCAGTTTGGACCCATGACCAGCAGGTATAATGGATGGAAGCACATGCAAACAAACAACCGTTTCAGTGATTGAAATGTAATAAAACCAATAAATGAATGTGGGTTAAATGCATAAAAGATTAAATTGAGAGTGTGTGTGTGTGTGTGTGTGTGTGTGTGTGTGTGTGTGTGTGTGTGTGTGTGCGTGCGTGCGTGCGTGTGTGTGCGTGCGTGCGTGTGTGTGTGTGTGTGTGCGTGGGTGGGTGGGTGTGTGTATGACAAATGTATGTGTGGTTATTTCATTAATAATGTGAATGATGCCAGTATGCATACTGAAATGACCAGAACTCGTACTCTATACCATACTATTTAGTATGCCAGAAAAATATTTAGTATGTCCCAATACATAGTACAGTATGTCAAATGCACAATGCCAAAAATACCAGGATGTCCTACTACTACATCGGGTCGCATTTTGCAGTATGCAAGCCAGCATGCTTTTCCTCTGCGCAGCGGATATATGGACAAGAGGGTCAAAGTTCAAGGCGCAATGTTATGATGAATAGTATGTCCCAAATGTATGCGTACTGCATGCAACAGTACGTGCTTTGTAAGGGCAGCTGGAGTATTGATGTCTTTAAATGAAACTTGTGAGCTTGTGTTTACGATATGAGAAGTCGTGTACACAATATGCTTGGCGTTCAAGTGGTTAAAGTCGTGAGCAATATTGACGTTGCTGTTGGCGTCTAGAAGCCACAGAGGCTAACAAATTTAGCAGGCTAGCAAGTGGGTAACATAATGCAGTAACTGCAAAGGCATAATGACAGAGGAAAAAGATGAGGTCATTGGGAATATCAACATCATAAAATTACGAAGAAAAACAATATTCAACTAAAATTACAATATATTCACTTATGATGCACCAAAAATTAACTTCCGTGGCCTCTGCCATTTCTGACAACGTCAACAAACACATCACAACTTCAAAACTCTGAGCTTTCAGAAACTTTCCACTTACGAGGTTGTGAATACCACAAGAGGGGGGCGTTCATATGGACTCTTCTCGTGAACACGGTAAACACGACCCCATTTGAAGGCACCATATGTACTAAAAGTAAAAAGAAAAAGAATGCGATTTAGAACGCAGCTTATGTGTTCACTACGCTAACTCATGGCCTTAACCTACATAATGCAAAGAAAGGTGGTGCAATGATGGTTGCCCTAACCACACAACTAGAACTACAACTATCCTATATTGCAGGTACTATCTGGGCAATGTGCAAGAAGTGCTGGATTTTCTCAATGAACACTATAAAATGTGAACCGGATCAATAGATACTGAAATAAAGTTACTGTACTAACAAAGAAAGTTGTTTTCTTTGCTACAGTATCCTTCCACATAACTGCAGAGCATGTCTTCTTATGAATGAAGTGTGATGCTAACATTACAGAGAGGGAAAGACAGAGGAGACAGGACGGGGGGGCTTATGGTGGACTTTATCATGAAGAACAGGGTGCTGTCTGATGATAAGACCATATGCCTAATACCATAACAAATGCTCTGGCTGCCGCAATATTTCATTTCATAAGAGAGCCTGTGTGGGACAGGAAGTGCGCGTCTCTTCTGGGTGATGCTGTGCACTATTAAAAGCCTGTACAGTTGTCAGGCTGTGGATCACTGCTGCTGATAGGCCGCTGCGTGTTCCTCAGCCAGGACAGACCGAGGCTTGTGTTGGCTAATGTAAAACATTAGCAATATCCTGAGTCAACAGTCCCCCGCTCCGTTTGTTTGACTATCAAATTTCCCTGGCAACTGGATATATTGTCGAGGATACGCTGGAAGGTAAAAGCAGCGCACTTCCTTGCTAATTGGTTGAACGAGAAAGACCACCACTGGAGCCTGAAAGTTAATTTGACGCGAAAGTAAATAGAGGTGAAGGGAAGGGAAGAAGACCAGGCTGTTATTGTTTGCACCGTGGGATGGGGAGGTGGAGCCGTGACGGAGGAAAGTAGCGGGCATCAATGAGGAAGTTTGCTCCGGCTGGTGGGCGGTGCTTGGTATTTCCTCAACTGAGGTCAACATGGCTGCTGGGTCACAAACTTTCTCATTTTACAGCTAAACAGTACACTACAAGATGTTTCTGAAAACATGTGAGGAGAGAAATAGGCATTACAGTAACAGAATATTGATTCATATTTGATCAGCACCAAAAGAGCCAGCACTAACGCCAATCACTGCAAGTTGCTAAAAAAATCCCCTTTTATCTTTACAGGTTACAGGAGCAAAGAACAACATGTGTCAGTCGCATTGCTTGAGGATTAAACAAGACTTGAGCAGCTGTGCCCACTGACTCATTTGGAGCGATGTTCTACCAACAGGAAACGGGAGCCAAGCACTTCACTAGACAGGAATGCCGGGCGTAATGCTGTCATTGGGTTTCCAGCGAGCAGAGAGGGTGGTGATGGTTGGGGATATTTTCATTAGCGATGGGGTTGAGAGGAAGTGAGGGAGTTGGAGAAAATGGGCCTCGGTTTACAAGGTTCAGTTGTTGATCCAACAAATTTTCTCGTATAATCACCCTGGTGAGCCGTCGACCGCGTTTAGCTTGTGATGTGATACATTTTGTGCGAAGATTTTTGGAGACTGTATCCCAAACTCATTACCGGTAATCAGGAGCACTTATTTAGCTTGTGCTGGCCAATCCAAGAAAAGCATCATGAACCATTTACTTCTGGATTAAATTCTCTTTAATTCAAAATTTGAAATCAGAGCCAATTATGCTCAGAACATTCATGTTACATTTCACTGCACACTAACTCTGATACATACACACTATACTGTAATGTTGACAGTGTTTCACTTTTAATATGATGTAATGTGGAGGGAAACTCTTCATTTCCATCACATGTATTCTAATGCTATTTTACAGTATTTATACATCACTGTCCATTTGTACAGATGAACACATTATCTGACAGTTTTCTCAGATGACAGATTAACCAGTACTTATTAGGGCTGTCAATCAATTAAAATATTTAATTGTCAAGTATTTGATACTTTTATCGACATGGTAGTGTGCAAATATGCTTCTTTGTGTATATAAATATATATGCTTCCCAAATGTATATATAGTATATATTTATTATTGGAAATCAATTAACAACACGAAACAATGACAGATATTGTCCAGAAACCCTCACAGGTACTGCATTAAGCATAAAAAATATGCTTAAATCCCAACATGGCAAACTGCAGCCCAACAGGCAACAACAGCTGTCAGTGTGTCAGTGTGCTGACTTGACTATGACTTGCCCCAAACTGCATGTCATTATCATAAAGTGGGCATGGCTGTAAAGTGGAGACTCGTGGGTACCCAAACAACCCATTTTCATTCATATATCTGGAGGTCAGAGGTCAAGGGACCCCTTTGAAAATGGCCATGGCAGTTTTACCTCGCCAAAATTTAGCGCAAGTTTGGAGTGTTATTTCACCTCCTTCGCAGCAAGCTAGTATGACATGGTTGGTACCGATGGATTCCTGAGGTTTTCTATATTTAGTTGCATATGGTGCCAGTATCCTCACTAGCTTGAAAACTTTCTAAAAGACAGAATAGCGGCCGGGTCCACTGGTAGGTTTAAGGGGTTAAGACCCCCTCACAAAATGAACAACACTGTTAAACAGAGTAGTTGTGTATACAGCTCAGGAGTCTACCTTTAAAACGGAGCGTGCCCCAACCTCGATCGATTGTTGCGTTAAAGAAATTAGTGGCATTAAAAAGATTTTGCGTCAACACGTTAATGTTGATCGCCCTGATAAAAATGTGTGAATGGAAACGCAGCTATTATCTGCATCTTCCAGCCATCTTTGCTTCTTCTGTCCTTCAGTCCAAAGTAGAATTGCATAAAGTATCAGTACCCTTCGTGTTTGAATAAACCTTTTATTAGAATTGTCAATGGAAAAACCACTACCAGGATCGACCATGGAATGACACTATTATCACTTTCATATTTGACACTGCATTAGATGCCTTGGCATCTGTGGGACTCTGATGGTACTACGTGTCACCACCTGTGGCAGGTAAGGTTTCCCCAAAGCTCCCCTGCCTAAACTCTACTGCTGTTCTTTATTCTAAGATATTCTGCTGTGAAAACCCCTTATGTGTTTGTTTATCATGTCATGTAAAACCTGACAGTAAAATGTTGTGAAATAAAGGTTTCATGTAGGTTCATGCTGTGTTCTCCGCTCTGTCTCCAGAGACCAAAGATAATCTGTCTGATCTGCTTGGCAGTTAGTTCTTGCTGCTGGAGTTGTGACAAGTCTGATATCAAGATATTGTCCAGACCACTAAAAAAAAAAAACGTTGGTATTTGCATCAATAAAGAAAGAACAGTTGCTCTGCTCTTAACACTTAACAAATATCATTATTTACAACAATCTTGTCCTTCCAATATTTTTTCTCCATCCAGGCCAGAACAAACAATTCACATGATGCAGATCAGTACCTTCTATCACTATCCAGAGTGCATTAATAGTGTCAGTTCCTGCAGATTGCATCCGTAGAGGGAGCCTAACTGCACCGAACACACTGCGTGACTGAGTCCACTCAGCGCTGACACAGCATCCGAGTGATGGAAAAGACAAGTAAGTGGACGGGCGCCATAAACAACGAAAAAGCGGCGGCCCTCAATCAGAAGCCATTCATTTTCGACCGCTGCTCTGCGTTTATTTCATTTCCTGTCTCACTTTGTCTTCGCAGTGGGAATAATGGGCTGGGTAATAAGAAGGGACTGGGATAATGGGAGACTCTGGCCCCTGCCTCTGTAATGAGACTGTGGGATCTGAGAGGGAGGGAGGGAGGCGTGCCAAATGCTGGAAAAACCACAACCATGGGGATATTGAGAAGTGTTGAATGCTGGTGTTAGCTTGTTATTGTTCCACAGATGGAGAAAATGAGGATGGATAGTGTGCTCGAGTTACCACCTTGTGTACGACGTGAGAACAAAATGATGATGTAAATATATCACTTTCACATTTGACACTGAAGTGTGTGTAAGCAGGATTAAGAGGGAAAAACCAGAACGAAAATCCTTATCTGAGCTTACGTTTGACCTTTTGTAAGAATGTTTGTCATGTGTTCGAGCACATGAGCAGCTCCCTTAATAGATGCAAAACACACACACACCAGAGTGGAACCATTTCCAGGCAGGACCATTCATCTTCATGAATAAAATGAATGAGCGCAGCAATCCACCGAATTATTTTTATGAATGGGCATTGAGAATTGGACGACTGTGCAATGATTTTTTCATTTAATTAAATCAAATCACTGTCTGCCATGAGAGCTTTTTTAGAGCGCTGTTTCTCCAAGCTAACGGCAAAAACACTTCATGTGGCACAGTGACTCATTGTCCAGCAAACAAGGCAGAAAAAAGGATATTTTCCACAACTTCTTTAATAAATCAACTCTCTTCCTAGTGGGGACATGTGGCCTCGCAGAGCTGGATCCTGTTTCACTGCCTGTTATTGTATAGACAGATTTTTAGCAAAAGGGCACACGCATGCATTTCTCCAGGGTGTTTGGATGTACAGGTTATAAATGTATAAGTTTTGCAAAACTACCCAATTACAGCGGTATGGTCTGTTTCCTTTTGGGGATATGTGATGTGACCTTGAGTGTATGAATGTGTGTATAAATAAGGAAATGTGGCCCCAAATTGTCTCCATGTGGGTCTGATTAACGCCAGTAAGAGGGGTAAAGCAAAGAGCCAGTGTCCCGTGGCAAGTGTCCCACCGTGGGTCCCCCACCCAGCCACCACAGGCCTCAGGGAGCGGGAAACACCCAAGGTGGCACCTTACTGGGGTGTAGCGTCTCTTCAAGCCAAAGGCAGGAACATTTAAGCAACCTCAGTGTTCTTACATTTGTTCTGACTGTGAAGTCCTAATCAAGTCCCAAGTTGAGTCCAACAAGTCCTAGGTCAAGTCACTAGTCAAGACCAAGTCACAAAACAAGACCAACAAGTCCCAAGTCAAGTCCAACAAGTCTTAGGTCAAGTCCAACAAGCCCAAAGTCAAGTCCAAGGTCAAGTCCTAAGTCAAGACCATGCAGTCCCAGCAAGTCCCAAGTTAAGTCAAACAAGTCCTAGGTCAGGTCCCTAGTCAAGACCAAGTCCCAATTCAAGACCAACAAGTCCCAAGTCAAGTCCAATAAACCTGAAGTCAATTCCAAGGTGAAGTCCTAAGTCAAGACCATGCAGTCCCAGCAAGTCCCAAGTCAAGTCCAACAAGTCCTGATCAAGACCAAGTCCCAAGGCAAGACCAACAAATCCCAAATCAAGTTCAACAACTCTCAGGTCAAGTTCAACAACTCTCATGTCAAGTCCAACAAGTCCAAAGTCAAGTCCAAGGTCAAGTCCCAAGTCAAGACCATCCAGTCCAAATAATGTTTTTAAAGGAAGATTAATTGTATGTTATTCCTGTGACTAGGTTTGGGGTTCAACAGCATTTTATCAACTCTGAATCCAATTTCAAGTCTCTTAAATTCCTTTTTTGACATTCAAAACAAAAGTTTAGCTGGGACACTCCCGTATTTGCTGCACAGTTCTTAATAACATATATGTGGGCTTCAGGAAGATATCAAGACATTCCAAGTCAAAAGACTAAAGCCCAAGGGAAATCACAAGCCATTGGTCTCAAAGTCAAGTTGCTGATCAGATTCAAATAGGATACGACTCGCGTCTGACTCGAGTTGTATCCTATTTGCTTTCTGCAGACCCCAAACTCACAAACAGATCCCTCATGTCCAACAAGGCCTCCCACTATGTTCCCATTACCTAATCAGTAGCTTAAATAGTCTGCCAAGTAGCCAGCACAACTGAAATACCAGCGCATGTTTTAATCCTGTGAGAATTCAAGAGATTTAGTCTAATCCTTTTGTGTTTGTGGGGAGGAGCCGAGCCGGGCCGTAGCGTGACAGCACCTCTGGAGATACACCGATATCTCTACGTTTGTCTTCCTCCATTTTTTTCTTGAAAGATGTTGGTTTCTTAAACATGCAATCACGTTCCACAGCAGGATTAGACACATTTGTTCTAGTTTTTGTTTTCATCTACGTTCTCAGACATCAGGTTTTGGGATCTCGTTGATAAAAATGTTTCTGTCTGTCACCAAGACTTTCGTGTTGGTCTCGGAAGGCTTCTGATCCTCAGAGGATCCAAGGAAGAGGAGGGGATGGAGGGAAAGAAGAAGGAGGCGGCGGTGGTGGTGGTGGTGGGGTTGATATGAAGAGGAGAAAAGAATGCGTGAAGGCCACATGTTTTGACAAATATCGTGTGCTGATGTGTGTCGTACCAGATACAATCAGGGGACTTGAGCCTCTGCCAAAATGCTGTATCATGGAGATAGTAAATCAGAGACTCAAAGAGAGAAATTACCCCATAAATTCCATTCTAGGGATGACACCATGTACTGCATGTTGGAAGAAAGAAAGACAGAAAGAGTCCTTCCTTTTTTTTCTACTGCAGGGTTTCATTTTTGCATTGAAGTGACAGCTCATTACACTGAGCCCTCTCTTCCTTTACTTGTAATCTCCGAATCGGAAATCGGGATGGTCTGGAAAAATGGAAAATGCAGACTAATAATTTGCATAAGTCAAGCAAGACCTCT
This sequence comes from Sebastes fasciatus, assembly GCF_043250625.1. NCBI lineage: Eukaryota > Metazoa > Chordata > Actinopteri > Perciformes > Sebastidae > Sebastes > Sebastes fasciatus. The sequence goes on along the minus strand of NC_133815.1, from coordinate 17,890,538 downwards.
GGTGAAAGAGAAGAAGGATAAAGGGGGGAAAAAAACAGTGGGGCGGAATAAAAAAAGTCTGAGGCAGTGTGAGGAGCGGGTGGCTGGAGGTGGTTTCCAGGGAAATGAGGCCATATCTGATTCTCTCTGCTGACAAACATGCTGCCAGGTTGAGGCCTGTTCTTAGGCAAGACCCACAGAAGCCACATCTCGCTCTCCGTTGTTATTTGGGGGTTTTCTTGGCAGTGTTCAGGCACAGGATGCAGGCCATTTGCTGCAGGAAAGTATAACCGCATTGTCTGAGCTTGGACGGCCTAATTGCCCCACAACAAACAACGTGTAAACTGAGGCTGATTATAATTTGAGCCCTGGGCCTCCGTCTGCTGATTGTAGAGGGGGCCTCCAGCGTCTATTTCATTAAGTCCCCGGGGGCCGCAGACTAAAGGGTAGGATCCCTTATGGATATATATTTACCCACATTTCTTGTGGTGTGTGGTCAAGTGAGGTTAGATCCAAAATGAAGGTCTCTTTTCATTCCTTGCAGCCCTGCAGTAAATAACACAAGCGCCGGCACACAGACTGTAATAAGCCAGCCGCAGTGCGCTATATGCCGCGGTGCGTCCGAATGCGGAGGTGACACTGATCCAGAGCAGTGGCAGCTTTGGCTCCAGCTTTCTGGCTTCATCGCTTCCTCGTGTCCTCTAATGATCAACATCCCAAAACGTCAAGCAAACACTTCACACGTCTTTTCTTTGTTTCTTTCCAGCTTGCTTTAATGGTGTCCTTAATGTGTTTGTACAGTGTCCCAAAAATAGCAAATACTTCCCAAGTCATGGCTCCCGTTTTTAAGTCAATCGTGATCGCCATCTGAGCCTCGAACTGTAGAGCGGACAAGTGAAAATAAACAGGATGTCCCATAGGTTTGTACATCTAAGATCTGTTTGTAGATGATAATCGGAGAATAAATCAACATATCGGTCAGGATATGACCAAACTTTCATCACATGCCATTACACTTAGTATGGTTTTCCAAGTTAGGGTTTATTTTCTCAAATTGCAGCACTGTAACATTTTTTAATATTAAGTAAAGTTTCTTTTTGATCTGAAATAGGGTCCCTCTCCCTCTCAAATGGTCCGATACATATTTAGATACACAGTTCACGATATACAGAGACGATTTGATACAATTTGACTTAGATGTGATTAGAATTTGATATTTGCACCTTTTTTTTAAGATTATTTTTTAGGCATTTTATGCCTTTATTTCATAGTGATAGTGGAGAGAGATAGGAAAAGTAGGGAAAGAAAGTAGGGATATCAAACCAGGCATCCATGTATGCACTATCGGGTTGCCCTGTACTTTTTTTTTAAAGAGGACCCATGCTCATTTTCAGGTTCATACTTGTATTTTGGGCTCTACTATAACATGTTTCCATGCTTTAATGTTCAAAAAATGCATTATTTTTCTCATACCAGCTGTGCATCAGCACCTCTTTTCACCCTCAATCTGTTTGGTCTCCCCATTACAGACATGCCCACTTTATGATAATCACATGCAGTTTTGGGGCAAGTCATAGTCAAGTCAGCACACTGACACACTGACAGCTGTTGTTGCCTGTTGGTCTTCAGTTTGCCATGTTATGATTTGAGCATCATTTTTACGCTAAATGCAGTACCTGTGAGGGTTTCTGGACAATATTTGTCATTGTTTTGTGTTGTTAATTGATTTTCAATAATAATATATACATACAGTTGCATATTTTTGTCCACTTCCATGTTGATAGAAGTATTAAATACTTGACAAATCTCTCTTTATGATACATTTTAAACAGATAAAAAATGTGTGATTAATTTGGATTGATCGCAATTCAGTATCGACAATCATGCAATTAATTGCGATTCAATATTTTAATGTTTAATATTTTGACTTGCCTTGTGATGTCCGCTCCTCTCTGTAACTTTACTGGCTGTGCACGTCACCTTCTTTACTCACTTTCTTGCAGAGACGTTGATGGTGCTCTTTAGTTTCTTGTGTTGTTTTTCAAATACATATTGGTTAATATGCACACCCCTAGACAAAAAGAAATATGTAAATGATGTATTGCATATATACCCAATATAATAATACATTGCAGTGTAGTAGCAGAGTCTGCCCTCCTGACCTATGGAGGACATGTACCAGCCAGCGAGGCCCTCTTGTGTTACTTAGGGAGGGACGATGTTTGTAGATCATGTCACACAAACTGTCCCGTGTGGATGAAACACAGAGAGAGAATTTTAAGTGGGGTGACGATGAGAGTGAGTAAGCAGAGAAGAGAAAATGAGACTGCAGCACAGAATACACAGCAGCTCAAAGTCCTCTTCACTCAGAAGCTCGTCTCTGTCCCCCCTCCTCCCTCTCATTCTCTCGGGGGGTTATTATTGTTAATCATCTTATTACTGAAGCCCGAGCGAATCCCAGGTTCTGGGCCAGATGAAAGGTCAGCCGCTGAGCCGCGCAGACACCGAGCCGTCAACAGATCAAAGCCGATGCTCTCTGATGAGCCCACACCATATCGCTTTGATACTGTAGCACACAAAGCAGCGTAGGCCTTGGCTGGATGACAAAATTTGATCGCACTTTTCAACTGATACCTTTACCCTCTCCTTTCAAAGTCATGCAGTGTGCTGTCTTCATAATACGTCTCTTTATGAGCCAATGTTTTGTGGTGCATGGGCAGGCCGACGCTCCTCACTCACCTTGTTGTCATGAGAGGGGTCCTGAAATATACGATCGTGAAAGAGCTGGATTGTAAAGCTCTCTGTGTCTGTGGCTTTTGAAATCAGTACTGTAATTACATGTGAAACTTTTACTGGATATTTAGTCCTTTTTGTAAGTTCTGGGATGCATACAATGTTCAGCTGTTACCTGTATCCATTCTTTGTTTTGCAAAGTTTTTTTGAATAGGAATTACATATACAAAAAGTTTGGTCTCTTTGTCAGTCCACCACTTTGGTCCAGATAATAGACTGTATATAAGTAGTGGACGTAGTCACCGTGTATGTGGACTGACGTTTTGAAGCCTCGAGTTCGGCATTTTGGCCGTCGCCATCTTGGTTATTTGCAACCAGAGGGTGGAGCTATGCACAACTGAACTCAATAAGACATTTTCAGGCGACCAAAAATGTTTTAATTAACTTTCATGAACTGAAAACGCTCTGTGAAAGGGTTAAAGCTCTAAGACAAAAACACGGCTGATTCCCAGATTGGACAACGCTGTGGTAGCGACCTGTCAATCACAAGGTAGCCACGCCCTAAAGCATCCCCTGCTTTATGGTCTATTTGACTCTAAATGGGACCATAATTTACTAAATGAACATCATGCTGTATTGAAGAAGACTTGAAACTAGCAATTGAGACCATAAACTCATGTTTACAATGTTTACTGAGGTAATAAATCAAGTGAGAAGTAGGCTCATTTTCTCATAGACTTCTATACAATCAGATTTCTTTTTGCAACCAGAGTCGTCGCCCCCTGCTGGCTATTAGAAAGAATGCAGGTTTAAGGCACTTCTGCTTTGGCTTCACATCTCAGACCCTGAACTTTCCCTCTGATCCAGATTAAAATATCTCAACATATACTAGATGGATTGGCATAAAATTTGGTACAGACATGTGTGGTCCCAAGAGGACAACTCCTACTGATTTTGGTGATCCCCTGCCTCTTCCTCTAGCACCAGCAGGTTGACATTTTTGGCTTTCTGTGGTGACTGCTATAAGTGATGTAAAAGCTATTAAAGGAACAGTGTGTAGCATTGAGGGGGATCTATTGTCATAAATGGAATATAATATTAATAAGTATGTTTTCTTTAGTGTATAATCACCTGAAAATAAGAATTGTTGCCTTTTCCCCTCTCCACGGAATTCACCATGTATCTACAGTAGCCCAGAGCGGACAAACCAAACCCTGGCTCTAAATAGGAACATTCGTGTTTTAATTTTTTCGTGAAGTATATTTTTTGAAGAAGTATTAGTATATTTCCTGAAGAAGTTTCAGTTGGTTGCAAACTTCAACCTCACCGCTAGATGCCACCAGATACTACTTATTGCACCTTTAAGTAAGTCTCTTTGATGTGAAATTGAACAGCTTTTGTGGAACAACACAACTTAATGAGATGACAGGGATTTTGGAAAGTCAAGACTTTTTGACAAAGTTTTACAAAAAGCAGACCCAAAATGTCTTCAGTTATGGACAAGATAAAAACTGCAGTTGCAGGATGAGTTGTGGCATCTGTCATCAATATACTGTATGAGTACATTTTAGCCCAGGAAGTTGTAGTGCTTATTCTTTTAATTGCCTTATCCCATCACTCAGCTCCTAGTTATTGTCTTTGCCCTCTGTTTGGTTTTCTTTGATAAAGTATCTCCTGTCACTTTATAAAATCTGTTTTTTTATAAGCTCTGTTGGCTACACAGTGTCCACAATAAACATTAGCATTGCTAGATAACACATCAAGGTAGATCGAGTTCTCCGAGGCACATACTTCACTGTCTAGACTCCCGACAAACTTGATATCTGCCATGATACCGCTGCCTTCACTCTGCTGTCTGCTTTCTCATACAGCGGCTGCTTAGCTACCGGAGGCTCACAGACACCCGGCGGGAGGCCGCCTCCCCCCGTGGCGCAGCGCTGTGAGGTGTGAATGAGTTTCTGTTACGACCTCCTGACCTCTTCCTGTCTCAGGACCTGCAGTCAGTTCAGGGTCAGAGGTCATCTCTTCCATGATAAACCCCCTGAGCGCTGGCTGCTTCACACTGCCTCCGACTGGACACGGAGTGAGGATTAGCCTGCCTTTGATCGATTAGCCTCCCAGCTCAGGCAGGAAGCAGGAGATATGGACTCTGATGCTGATTGGACGAAATGTGCTGTAACTGGTTTTTCACTTCTGTTTATGTTACCCGAATCTCCTGAGATAAAGGGTTTCAGTTTGTGCATGACTGACAGTTAAGAATGGCATGAATGTGAAAATGAAGTAATAACAATGACATTTATTTCAGTTAAATGAACACAGAACAAGAATAGATTTTGACTCCAAAGAAAATCTGATATGAGCATCAGCAGTCGGCCAAAGAGACGTCTGGCCTGTCAAAAAGCTGCTGGCGTTTTATTTTGTACACATTCTCCAGAACTGATATGGAGGCTGAGAAAGTCCCCTTTCTCACAGGATACAGGATCCGCTCATGATCGCCCCTGTCAGGATGGAGAGATGAACTGCATGTTTGATTAGGGACGCTCTCCTTGTGTGTGTGTAAAAGGAGTCTGGTAATGATTATCCTTTCACCAGTAAGATAATTCGTATCCTTACGATTTTAGGGTGAGCAGGTTTATTTGTCCAGCTCACGTACTGCCAAATGATGACACGCATGCCAGCAGCTCATTCGGTAGAAGGCAGCGGAGCATGACTTAAACATATTTCGCTGAACAAATATCTATCAGAGTTGGATGAGTTTTGTCAACAAATCCTTTTGTTGCTTCGTTAGAAAGCAAAAATCAGCTCCACATGTACGTGGTAAGATCTTCTTCTCCCAAAACCATGACCTCAGCCTTTGGCGGGCTGACCTGTTATCTTTGTAACCTCAGAGAAGACTTTCATGTACAGAATGACCAGACCGAATTGGCCGCCTTGACCTCCGTCCACTCCCCAAGCTGTCGAAGACAAAGCCATAGCGTGACAACAGTGACATCAGTGATGCTGACTGTATGGGACTGTATTAATGCGTGTAGACACATCAGCAGGTTCTGAGGTGGAGACAGCTTGGTGGAAAGAGACATATAGACAAACAAACAGTGAGAAAGCCCCGAGTATTGACTGTACAAAGTCCAGTGAGAAAGCCCCGAGCATTGACTGTACAAAGTCTAAAGATATTTGTCAAGACAATTTGAAGGTGACAGACACACAGGCGGGAGACATGCCTGGAAGCATGTGATCTGAAAAACATACAGTACTGTAAACACACACAGGTAAGCAGCCATAATTGCATTTCATTTCTACATAGAAAATGGAAATTGTTGAGTGGGCTGTTCCTTTAAAGCTGCACTAACATACATTTAGCAGCTAAAGAGCCAGATATTGCCTTTTATACCTGTCTCTTTATATTGATATTGTTGGAGTTGGTGGAGACCAAACTAGTGATAAAAGACGTGAACATTGGTCTAACGTTCATCGCGTGAGCAGAAGCATGCACCCATTTTGAATGTTATCAGCCGATTGATTGGGCGTTATCAGTGGTTATCACTACCATTCTAATGCTTCAGACGGGCCAAACTGCACCTACCACGTTGTGAAAGTGAAAATGAAACTTAACGTTGAGAATTGAAACAAAACAACTTTAGGTTTAGCCAACAAAACTACTTGGTTAGGTTTAGTAAAAGATTTTGGTTTGGGTTAAAATAAGTAAGTTTGTGGTGTTAGCATAGACTTTATATAAGAAGTGGACGTAGTCACCGTGACGTCACTCATTGGTTTGTGGACTATGATTTTGAAGCCTCGAGTTTGGCATTTTGGCCGTCGCAACTTGTTTTTTGCAACCAGAAGTGGCCAAACAGATAGAGACAGAGCAACACGACCTCCTCTTAATACCAAACAGGTAGAGCCAGAGCAACACGACCTCCTCTCCACCCCAGATAGATAGAGCCAGAGCATACGATTAATCGCGATTAAAATATTCTAATCGATTGACAGCCCTAATGTAAACATGTTCTTGTATAAAACTCAAAATATAAGTATAAACTTGAAAATAAGCATTATACGTCCCCTTTAAATGTGTTTTTTCCAACACTGAAAACAAGTCACTTTGTGACTACCACATGGCACGACACCGTGCATGCAGCATTAGATCATCCCACCCTGAGCTAGCAGGATGGACTCCCTATCTGCACTCCCCTTAATCCCCCGAAGCTCTCTCTCCTCTCTCAGTCGGACGCCTGCCGTCCTAAACCTCCCCTGCAGCTCTGCTCCCTGACCCAGACAAGAGAGGCTTTTAGCAGGCAGAGATTGGGAGTTTATCTGCGTGCTCGTGTCTGACGTGGAGCCCTCGACCTCATCAAAGAGCACTAATGTCTTCAGTGGGGGACACTTGCTTTAATGAGCCAACCCCTGTGGCCTGAGGATATGGAGACACTCTGTCCCTCTCCACATGAGGCACGCATTTACTGTAACATCTTATTACGCATCGCTATCTGGCCGTGGGAGTGTTGAGAAGACGGTCTCTGTCCGCTTGTTTGTCTGCGCTGCCTACTTTCTGTCTTTCTGTTGTCTCTCTTTTGCCCTTTGTCCAATTCTTTTTATGTATGGCACTTTTGTTCCCTTACCACCCCTTTCTTTTCATCTTTCTTCATCTTCCTTACCACACAGCAGCTGCAGACATGACGGTATCCCACGCCGTATCACCATGACGCCTGACCTCCTGGCTCTCCTCTCTGCTCGCCGCCTCGAAGACATGACGTTACTATAGCAGCAGCACTCAGACTCATATCTTGTCTCCTGACGGTCAAGGACAACACATTCCACACTGTCTCAACCTTTATGTTTCCATTATGGCAGCCTCAGACCACTATAGTTTGGAGATCTTGTCTTCCTTAGCTTTGATTCAGGACACTATAGGGCCAGATTTGTGTCTCTGACCCCTTTTGTCTGAAAGCTGGCCCACACTAAAAGATTTTTCAAATCTTAACAGATTTTGAAAATGTGAGAGACCCCAAACATTACAACATTGTTGTTCCTATAGTGTGTGGAAAGCAACGATTTGGCCAAAACAGCACACCACAAACTAACAGATTCATTCATGAACAACAAGAGTCCCAACAAAAAAACTGAAATCTAACAAAATATCTCACGATCAAATGTGACTTTGGTGTAAACAAACATGACAGGTGACAGGCAGGAAGAATTAGCGATGTTAGTTTTTGCACTTTTTTGTACTGAAAATTCACAAAGGATGGAGGGATGGAGACACGTTAAATAAGCACTTGTGTTTTTGCCACAAATCAACAAGTTGGTCCTCCATTTCTGAGGTTCATCTTACTACTACTTTATGCTTTGTGTTTTGCAAAAGCTCATGCATTAGCCGCGGCCGCCGTGTCCTTCTGTCAGCTTGGTTCACAATTGGCTATCATTCTTTCCATCATCGGCTATCCTTGAGGTTCCCAACACACAACAGGATATCCAATCGTAAATATTGAACATGTTTAATATTTACGACTTGAAATCGGTGCGGCCAGGATGGACTTCTGAGCCGATCAGGAGATATAAAAAACATTCTTAACACCTACTTGCCAACCTTGAGACCTCAAAAATAGGGAGGATTTCAAAACCAAAGCAGAGGGTCTGGGGGTCCTCCCAGAGAAAAATTTGAGTTTCAGAGACTTTGTTTCCTGCATGCTGGTAACTTTAAAAGAATGAAAATAATAAAATAATAAGTACACTGCAACAGCATTCTTATGTCAAATAGGCCTACTTTTAATTTTACTTTTAATTCTCTGGAAAGAAAACTGAATAATTCGCCCCTCAGGTGTAAACTTGAGTGAATCTCAAACACGTTATTTCCAATGGCTAGCGCCACGCCACGTCGGCTTTGTTGTGATGCTGTGATGTGCGGCGAGCACAGCTCAAACCAATAGGCTGTGTCGCAAGCAGCTCTCTTCCGCTGGGAAAAGGCATTTGGTGTAGCTCTAATCTGTCCGGGTGGAAACAGTAGGGCTTATGGCTTATGCTGTACAGGACCAAAAACAGGTTGAGATAACGAAAAGGAGAAAAAAGGTGTGAAAAATTGCCAGAAATCGGGAGAAATGCGGGCTACAGGCCCCCCACTGTCCTCACAAACCTCAGTAGTAGCCCTGGATCCCGTCAGCCCACCTCCAGTCTACACGCTGACATGTTTATACCAAGTGGTAGTGTGATTTATCTCCTCTACCGCAGAGGCACAACAGTGACAGAGGGTCACCACAAAGAGTTTGTGGAAAATGGGGCTGTACTGACTGAACAAAGCTGATCTGTTCCTAATGGGAATAATAGAACTGGGTTAATGCAGCAGTTTCAGTTTGGGAGTTTTTTGTGAATGGCGGGGAGCTGCACGACTGTACGTATGGGAGACTGTGTGTGGCGGAGCTGAAAAATGGGCTGGGATAAAGGAAAGCTCAGGTGGCCATGTGGCAATTTATATACACAGACAGGCACAAATGCACATTCATACACACACACACAGTACACACACAAGGGAGTGAACGGTATGGGTTGCATAGATTGAGGAGCCCCAGCTGCCGAGGCCCCCGGTGGGGTGAGGAGGTCAGGAACATTACCCACCATTTGTAAAGGAGAGAGTAGGCATGTCCAACAAGTCCCACCTGCCGCTATATTTATGAAATTACTCATTGCAGCGTTTGGCTTCCATCAGGCTTGACAGTGGGAACGCCGACCGCCTATTAGTCTGGACCCATATCTACTGTGTTGTCGGCCGTTTAGAAAAAACCCAGAAGTCCGACCCCACCCCCCATCTACTGTACACCCGCACAGGCATGCTATGGTATCAACAAAATAACTCACCTACTGAGGCGGGTGATACTGACTTTACTATCTAGAGTCACAGGTTGCTCAAGACACTTAGGTCAACATGTCACAGGAGTCACAGGATCTGTTTACTGATTGGCTGCAGGTATTCTCTGGCTGCACTTTGCCACTAAAAGTTAAACTTTTCCCAACTTTTGTTTGGCCGCACTTTTCCACAGAATCAAACGGCCACACTTCGCCGTTGCTCTGGTGTGAATTCGGCGTGAGATCTGAAAAGTGATGTAAATTAATAAATTAGCTTAGTCACTGGATAAGAGGGGAAACAACGTCCCTAGCTCTATCATAGTTATATGTGGTGTAACAGCAATTCGATTTTTATTGCCACTTGGGGGCAAAGGGAATATAGATATAGTAAGTAGGTTAATAAATAGATCAGTAGATACATAGATAAACACATATGCAAATAAGCAAACGAGCACACTCTGTCAAGTATACCTACTTGTGTGAGAAAAGTAGGCATTATTATTATTTTATCAAACTTAGCAAGATTGGTTAACTTTTTGATATTTGTGGTTTTGAATCATTTTTAATTCTATTGTTTTGTTTAATTGGGAAACACTAGGAAAAAGCAATATATAATATTACTCATGGAGATATATTGTTGACCTTCATATTTGTCCTAAAATATTCTAAACCTTTTTTTCCAGAGCTTTCAACCATATCCCGCAGCCTCCTTTAGCGAATGGAACCCAGTCGTCATCATGTGACCTACGTTTGATACTATGGTCATGTAAAGACACCTGAGCAAGTTACTTTGACTGGAGGTGGTGATGAACCTTGAGTTTAGAACATATCACAAATAACATACATGGTCTTGGAACATAACCACGTAAATATCTCCCCTTTCAAGTTGGTAGATCTTGAACAGATCTTAAACAACATATAGTTATTAATGTGAGGATAACTGTATATTCCATCATGCCAACCCTGTAGATATCTGTCCGTAAGTCTAACATGAAATTTAATGTATTTTTTGACTGGTATCTCCATGATCAAACCATAAATGTCAAAACATTTCAATTCGGTCTAGATTATGAAGACCACATACCTCACTTCTATCAAGATATAGAGCAAGATAGAAAATGTAAACAAGGTGAATGTATTTTTTGCTAAATACTTCATGGACCAGTCTGACAGACGGAACTGATATCAATCTTCTCAACCTCCTCCTGGCAAAGCAGCCAACACGAGTATTTAAGAAGGAGAATTCCCTTCAAAGACTTTTAAATAACAAAAGAGATTGAGGATAACTTTATCGTACAGTGGAACATTTGTAGTTTTCTGAAAACACAGTGGCTGAAGTAATGCAAGGTAGGTGCACAGTAGGATCACTGGTAAATTCCCACTAATGCAAGAGCAGCCAGTGTGAGGTGGGCCCTCCAACATACTGATCCTCTTCAGCTCTGGTTAATTTAACAGAATCACTAAACGCCTCTCACACATGTACAAACACACACATGGTGTCACACACACACACACACACACACATGGGGCAGTGGCTCTTCTCACATCATATATTTAGATATGTAATCCTGTGGGAAGCTCCCAGTGAATGGCTCGGCTCAAAGACCCCTGGCTGTGTGTACAATAAGGGAGACTTATTGAAACAAGGCTGGCACTGAGAGCCCAGCGGTGGGGGGATTTATTTGGAGAGCAGCGGGGGCACTGGCTAAACTTTGATCAGCACTCGTGCTCTACCTCCCCTTTCTCTTTCTCACAACCACAGACTGGCCGGTGAACACCGCCGCCCACAGGGGGTGACCCTGGTATCCTGGCAACAGGGCCAAGCCTGACTCCAACTCCCAGTTGTGTGCTGGAAAGAGGGGGCCCTCTCTCTCATTATTTCATTTACCATGAAATATCTACATATGGTCAATGATTACTTTCCTATTCCACTAATGGTGGGTGTAGTATTTGGAAAATAAGCGGCAGGCAGCTGAACACTAGATCCACGTTTGTTGGTTTTTGATTCTAATCAGTGGGAATCTGCACAGTGAACATAGTGACTGTACATTCCCAGGTTTATGTAGACACTCAGGTTTATGTGGACACTCTGTCTTCTCTATTTCAACTCTATGTGATCGCTGATGTAATGGCAAAACTATGAGCTACCAGTATGAACAAGCATTAATTATTAATTAAACCTTTGAACCCTTTTGTAATTCTTCTTCAGTTAACTTAAAGTTAGAAATTATTATTATTAGAATTATTTCCACAATCTAAGGAAATATTAAAACTGAAGACAGAATTGCAGTTCAAAGTTCAGTTGAGAAAACTCCTCAAGGTCCATTTAATAGCTGTTCTGCAGCTTCTGATTTAGTACATGATCTTTCTCAGGAGATGGAGTCTGCCCTAGATTTTTAAACTTCCATGATTCATGATTGAAGTTCTGCACCAGAATAATTGGACCTTGAGGTTGAATTGCTTTGTCAACCTAGACGTAATGTTTTTACACTTGCTAATGAAATGTAAATACTCTTGATGTCAATCTTTATATATTTTTCCAAAAGTGTTGCATGATGTTTTTGGTCATCATTGGACATTCTGGGAGATCCACTAGAGTTTTAAATAAAGTTAGTAGAGTTTGTAATGATTTGCTCCACTGGTGGGTCCAGTTGAAGACGTTGATAGGGCTAATACTCTTACACCTTTCATATAACATGCCACAAGGGTTTGACAACACTTACAGCTAGAAGGGCACTCGGAGAGACAACACATGTAAATCAAGCCTCCTGGAAGAGCGCCAGACTTTGAAGCAAATTTGACATAGTGGCCAAACGGTGGAATTATAACTTCCGTGTCCGTCACGTTATGCCATTGGAAAAAATATTTTTTTCCCATAGACTAACAATCGGAGAGAGACATCTGTAAATCAGCTTTTTTTAGGTAAATCAACTTCTCAGTGCGAACACTTGAATAGCCCTCATTTAAAATATTAGGTCCTAAAAAATGTAGAATCCAGAGTTATTTTCGTGCTGTTGTTTATGTTAATGAGCCCGAGACTGAGGTGTAGGAGACGGGATTGGGCTCTATGGGTCCAATGGATGCAGAAGATCGCTGAATGAGCCATTTTATACTCAAAAGTCAAACTTTTGCGTCACGCGCCACTGAGCAACTTTCATAGTAATGAACGGGGCCCCACCTGCAACGCAGTATCCGGTTCTCTTTATACATCACTTACAGTATACATCACACTTTTGCTTTTACAAAAAGTAAAGCCCCCTCCCTCCAGCTTGGCCCTCTAGGACCCTCCTACCAGACCCTCATCTTCCCACACCAATTCAATATCTGATACACATGCTGAAAGGCCCAGCCAAAATACAATTACATTCCTTCATAAGGACGTAAGTGGTGGGAGGTGAAAGGGTGAAGGGGCTGCATGCCGATCTCCAACATTTACCCAGGTCACTCGGTGCCTGCGCCTCTCCGTAGGCATCGGGACCTTTTATATCAGGTCGCACATCAGTGAACGAATACGTCGCATTTATTGCGTTGAACTGTGTAAATTGGATGTTTGGAGTTCATTGTATCATTGTGTATATGTCACGTTAATCCTGACTTCATTACATCTATAGGTTAACAAGTCAATGCAACATTCAGACTAATCTAACTTTTCACAAAGTCTGCATGAGGCCATATGTAGAATTTTGTACAAGCAAGTCTTATGGTGCAAATTCTCTGAACTCTGGAAAGGAAAAACGATTGAGAGTGGCATCCTGCTCTCTTCAAACATAATACCCCAAAGAGAGACCTCCAGCCCAGCAGAAGCTCCTCTTAACCTCCCTGAAAAAGGCCTTTGTGCAAACTTGACCTTGTGGGTTCTTAGTCCGGTAATGACACCCCGTCTTTTGGCTGTAGGGCAAACCTGGCGGTGAGCTTAGCAAGAGTGATCCTTATGAGACTACGGCTGGGAGAGACACTTCACATGTTGGAATTTTCCTTCCAAAGAGAGAGAGGAACACAGGCCCGGGGTCACGAGGTCAGAGCACTCTGCGAGCCCCTAGCCCCAGCAACGGAGATGAAAGTTAGCCTAAATAATCCTGTAAAGTGCTCAGACGGGGCAGAAATTCCCCCGAGGTGGAGGTCTCCAGTGTGACCTCCACCCCCTCTATTCTCTTCGTCCCCCCCGGCCTAGATAACTAGAGACACTTGAGTTCACATCCATTAGGCAAATTATCAATTAGAGGACTAGTGAACGTAACCAGCCGATGTTTGTAGAGATTGGAGTTGATGAGAGGGGTGGAGGTGGGTGGGTGTGTCACAGCCAAAAGGCTTACTTTGACATTTCAGACTGGATGGCTTGTCACTGATAGACCGCTGAGTGACTAGTTTTGGCATGCTGTGTTTCATCTTCCCCCCCTCTCCCTGCCCTTCCCGCTGTCCGCCCCAGTCAACATAGTTAGATAAACACTCTTAGACGTATAAAGGGGCAACTTAAGACACTAATGGAGCTAAAAGCCCCAATGAAAAGGAACACCAGGCTAATAAACGTCATGTTTTAACGAGTCGAACAAACAGAGACCCAAGGACAGTTTGGTCCTGTTTACTCACTATTACTTAAGGACATAAGGATGCATGGCGCAACATGGAGTCCCTTGAGAAACTCCTCATAAAGTTTCCCGAAAGGTTCAATTTGAGGATGAGTGTGTTTTCTTTTCCCTCCAATGTTAGTTTTGTCATCCAGAATAGTCAGCAACACAAGTGCTGTTTAACTGACTGTAGCCTGCAACTTCTCATGCCGACATCGTTGTTTCTTTAAGGCTTTTACACGAGTCATCACTTCAAATCTCAATGTGCCACCGAGGTCACACAAAACCTTTACTGCTAGTTAGGCCTATAAGACAAGAATATACTTAGACTTACCTGTATGCTTGTCGGTATAAGCAAAGTATACTTACTTTTCTGTATGCTTGTCAGTGTAAGCAAAGTATACTGAGACTTTTCTGTATACTTGTTGGTATAAGCCAAGTATACTTAGTCTTTTCTGTATGCTTGTCGGTATAAGCCAAGTATACTTAGACTGTTCTGTATACTTGTCAGTAAACGCAAGTATACTTAGACTTTTCTGTATACTTGTCAGTATAAGCCAAGTATAGTTAAGTATACTTTTGTTAATTATATCTCTGATAAGTACCTAAAAAGTAAAGTGAAAGTAAACTCTCTTATTTTAAGTTTAAAAGAAGTATACTAATAGCACACTTGAATAAACTTCTTTTTGGTGAGGGTAACAACACCGTTTAGGAAGAATTCCAGTTACAAAAACCATCCTCAGTTCTGTAAGACCTTTGATAGCTATCCTGTTCCTCAGCTAATGTGATGAATGGACACATTCTGTAATCCTTCACTCTGTGCACAACATGAATTAGGTTCAACACCCCCTTTCTCTTTCTCTCATCTTCTACATGGAGCCCTGTTCATCTGGGGCCGGTCGCTTCCCACAAAAGGGGATTCAAACCCGACATGGCCTTTGACCCCAGCAGCACGTCTGTAGCCCAAACAACTCACCTCTGTTGCAGGCAGCCTGGCTTTAATTACAAGCTCAAAAAGGAGTTCAAGTTTGATGTGGATGGGTGGGTTGAGAGGTCCAGAGAGAGACGGGGGGTGAAGGGCTTGAAGCGTCGCTGTCGGAACTGTGCGACCTGTCTATTTGATGTCTGACAGGCAGGCGGGCTCTGTCACTCAGACAGAGTCGGGCCTCCTTTTAGAGGAACTTCAAAGAGAGGAACTCATCTCTCTCCTGTAGTGGTCCGCTCCCGGTCGGGACCACCGGGAAGAAAATACAGAGCGAGGAAAGAGGGAAAGATGGCACCCCAGATTGGACGATGACTATACTCAAGTCATGAATTGAAATACTGTCAATGGACATGCCAACTGGCCACCTTAGAGGGTGTGGAAAGGGGTGATGTAACAGCAGCATTGGGGTCATGGAAACCTGGCAAGTTGTCACCATGACAACATCATCTGACCGCACGTGGTGCACCGGGACTCTGATGGGACCTGATCCATTCCTCTCAGGGCCAACATGCTACAGGCTGTGTTTCCTACTGGGCACCAGCGTGTTCACAAACACACTGTAAACATTATGCCAGCGCCTCAGTGGCGATTCTAATGACTTTCCATTCTGGATCTGTGACGCGGAGAGCCTCGGTATTCCAGTCTCCCACAGCTTCCTTCCCCTCCACGGTGAAGACAGGCTTTGTGTGCCCTGCTGAAGAGGATTTTCCAGAAGGAAAGTAAAAAAAAAAAGGGGAAAAAATAAAAGTGAGGCTCACACTGTGAAGAATCAACTCTTGTAAGAAAGTGCTCTTAATATCCTTGTAAAAAGGGTTTACAAGTTGGATCCCAGGGTGTCAACAGACACACACTTTCTATCCTAGAATAGACCTCTAAATATATTGAACTTTTGAGTTTTAATAGTATCCACATGATAACAAGCAAGTAGTGTACTGTCTGACTTTGGTACATAAACAAATCTGTCGAGCTCTGAAGCCCCCAGTCTGAAGAATCCAATATTCAGTTATTCTTAACATACATGTAGGAGCTTGCTATGTATAGGAAATGCTGGCAGCAGCGAATGTACAAGAACCAGCAAATAAGTTACAGGTTTTCAGCACTTAATGATCTCATACATTTCAGTCAGTCACTGCTTAAAGGGTAACTTCTGTATATTTTTTAACCTGGACCTTTTCCCATTTTTTTGTATCGAAGTGACTAATGGGGATAACACTTGAACACAACACTGAAATTGGTCCAGTATCGAAGGAGAACGCTGTAATGAGCACAGCCATGAAACGAGCTGCGAGGGCAAGTGAGCAGCGTCAGTGTAACATTATGTTCACTAAAAGTGTTTCTTTTTGCCACTGACTGGCTCAGATTGTTATTATAAGTGTCTGACAACATTATGGAAAGGACCAAAATAGAGAAATAACACATTTTTCTTACTTGATCCGGTTTGTTATTGTGTCTAAGTCACACTCAAGGATAAGTCTCGTTGTGAAATATGAATATCCGTATACTCTGGCTCAAATAAATACAGTCGGCCATCAAATTCAAAGACCTCATCCACATCGTGGAAATCATCTAAATATTCAAATCCTTTAGATACCACTAAGCTACACTTTCTGTACTCCAACACAACAAACTCTGCTGGCACTCGCGTTTACACCATGGATGTATTCCACTATTCCACCGTTGTCTTCCGGCAACACGTCACCTCGCCAGATTACACAACGAGACTTATCCTCGAGTGAGACCCTTTCCATAATGTCAGACACTTATAATAACAATCAGAACCTGTCATGGCAAAAACAAGCACTTTTTAGTGGACGTAAATGACGGTGCCAGCTTGCCCCAAAAGCATCATATTGTAGCCCGTGAGCAGCCGCCGTCTGCAGCGCTCTCCCTCAATACTGGAACAATTTTAGACATTGTTGCCAGTTAGACACAAATACATTCGAAAATGGGGATCAAGTTGAAAAATACTATACCCTTTAAAGAAACAGTTTGGCATTTGGGGAAATATGTTGTTAATGTTCACACTATAAACATAAAGCTAGAAGCTAGTTAGCTCAGCTTACCATTTCAGCTGGAATCAACATGTAACAGTTGTAACTTCTTCAGTTTCCGTGTGATGATGAAATAATGAGATATAACATGTTTATTAGTGAGCCTTAAGAGGTGCTAGTAGGTGGATTTGTTTCCTTTGGGACAGAGTCAGACTAGCTTTCTCAGAGTGCTGTGGCTTATTCCTGGAAGCAGTGCATACCAGGGCAGACCTGGCACAAACACACTTGGAAAAGTCTCAATAGAAAAGATCTGTTTGTTCATTTTTTGCTAGCTCTATCTTAGAAATGAGTGCTCTCCATTTCTCTCTAGAGCACAATCTTTTCATCCTTTGAGCACTGAACCAATGAGCCTGAAATCACAACAAGGCAGCAATGTCCTCTCTTCCGAGACGGAAACTCAGCACCCGCCAGCCGGGCACAGCTACACCCTTCTTTTACAACAATCTACCCACACAATGGGCACTTTCTTCGGATGAAAGGACAGGCGAGGCCGGGTGGCGGTGTTGGGGGGGTGAAGGGTTGGGGTTGGGGGTGAGAACAGCACAAGGGGATGACAGTGCCGCTCCGAGTGTGTGTCATTTTTCGGAGTGAAGCGGGAGGGCACCGCTGGGGGACAGAGCTCAGGCCTGTGCGTCCGACACTTTGAATGCAGATTATGTTACACTGTACACGGCTCCCCCAGAGTTCAGAGGGAGCGGGTCATTTATTTTGTGGATATTATGAATGTCGGGTTGGTTTTTGGGTCGAGCAGAACGCGGATGTTTTCGCTCATGTCTCCACAGGGCTGAGAGGTGGGCTTTTACTTTGGTCATGTGGATCAATCAGCCTGTAATGTAAAGCCCTCCGCGGGAGACGTATTTAGACTAGTGGCGAGCGTTTATAAGAAAAGTTGCAGTGTCAAAAAACTGGGGTCCCTAGTAAGTAATGACCACAACTTAAACCCAGGATAAACTAGCATGTGTACACAGCTCAAGTATATGATGTACACAATGTGGAAATTATAGATGGGTTAAAAGCTTTCTCTCCGCTGTCTAAAGCACCCAGAGGTCAGCAATAATAACCCAGAGCAGACTTTGCCTGATGAGAAAAGAAGATAAAGCCTCACATGGCAAAAGGGAGGTGTGGGCCAACACAACACCAACATCATTGGCCCTTTTCTCTCTCTCTCTCTGCTAAACAATGTCTGTATTCATTTTTTTTTTTTCAAAGCAATATCAGTCACATACAAGCGGGGCAAATGCTGAGACACATTCCACGCAGCATTTTCCACGAGAGGCATCTCAGAAAAATCAAAAGCCGGGATTTATCGGATTGCATTCCACAACGTCTGTGTGTGTTGTTTTAAAGCGCAGGCGGCGAGGGAGGCTTGTTGCTTTTGCGCTGATGGCGCATATTAAATATTTTTAGAGTGACTACTTAGATTTAGAGGGCGAACGGAGAGGTTTGATCACTTTAGTGCGGCGGCTATTTTAATAAACTGAGCAAACACGGCTCGGACAGGCCGCCCATTGTGCGGAGACGCAGCGGTTGTGAGAAACGTTTAATAATAACTCCTAAGACCGTCTGAGAAAAGAAGTGTGTGAGCATTCTGGGTATGTGGGAAAGTTATGTCCCCAAAACACTCACTGTGTTTTTTACTCTAATCCTTGACATTTGCCTACACTGCGATTTTTTTTTTTTAGTATTATAATCCTATTTTCCACCTCAGTGTGACTTCCTCCCTGAACTGTATTCTTAATTAAACTGGCCCTGAGTCTGGGGAATTAGCACATATCACTTTTAATATGCTGCTCTTTGAGTGCCAGTAAAACTAATGACTGCCTTTAACCACATCACAACGGCGTCTCAACATGTCCTGTCCCGCTCCATAGAGACAGACTCGGAACGATTGTCATCTACTTTGTCTCTATATGTTAATAACTTGACCTCTGTGAGCTGAAACTGTCTGTTAGCTGGCCCCCTGAAGGACTGTTTGTGGTATTTAATCACAGGTAGGAATTTGAGAAGGTCACTGCTCCCCATACCTGATGGATGCCTTACAACTAATAAAACAGTGCAAGTTCAACAACCCCCAGGAGCTACAAGCCTGAAAGAAAGGTCTATGATTGTGTGTAAAGAAGTATTTTTCTCACCTCACTCATCGAAAGTAGAGTTTATTATTATTAGTTTATTTTATTTTATTTTTTATATATTTTTTTAATTTATTTATTAATTATTTTTTAAATTTATTTATTTTTTCTCTCAAGTTGTTTGCATTTTATCGGCGCCATAATATCATACTAATTAATACATAATATCATACTAATTAATACATAATATCATACTAATTAATACATAATATCATTCCTTAAGGACAATGGAAGCAGTTTTGACACCAGAGGATGTCGGGGTCCTGCCCTGCCCGGTCCCTGGCGGCTGGGGCTCTGCTCGGGGCACTAGGACGGTTCACTCTGGAGCGGGCAGCAAGGGGAAGGAAGGCTGGGTCAACTTATTCCTCCTTTTCACATCCAAATCACATGATTGTCCATCCTCGATAAAAAGAGGGACTTGGAGTTTTTTTTAAAGGGGTCATGCCCACAATGGGCCAGCCCTCTCCGATAAGGGTATAGAGGCGGCCCAATGCTGGGTCATTAAGTAAAAAATAAACAAATAAATAAAAATACCTTTTATTACCTCTCCTCTCTCCATACATCCACCCTATAGACCCCACCCCAAAGCACATGCTCGTACGCACGCTCACGCGCACGCACACACACACACACACACACACACACACACACACA
The DNA here is from genome assembly GCF_043250625.1 of Sebastes fasciatus. Classification (NCBI taxonomy): domain Eukaryota; kingdom Metazoa; phylum Chordata; class Actinopteri; order Perciformes; family Sebastidae; genus Sebastes; species Sebastes fasciatus. The sequence goes on along the minus strand of NC_133815.1, from coordinate 17,870,605 downwards.
CACACACACACACAGACACACACACAGACACACATCACTTAGTTCTCTCATCCTATGGCAGAAATGTGTTAACTGCCTTGCAATAAAATTTAAAAAACTTTAAAAATGATGACGAAAAAGTCACAGTATAGTATGACGGAAAATTTTATGAAGCAAAAGTCATGTAAAGTATGTCAAAATATTTTTTCAAAAAAAGTCATAGTATAGTTTGTTGAAATATTTTATGAAAAAAAGGTCATAGTAAAGCATGTCGAAAAATTTCATGAAAAAAGTCATAGTATAATATGTTGAAAAATTTACTGAAAAAAAGTCATAGTATAGCATGACGAAATATTTTATGAAAAAAATTCATAGTATAGTATGTCAAAAAATGTCATGAAAAAATGTCATAGTAGAGCATTTCGAAATGAAGAGAAAAAAGAAAGAAAGTGGAGTTTATACCCCGAAAGTGTCTGTTAAAGAGTTAAACCGTCCAAATGTTCAGTGTAACTTTCTTTTGTTTGTGACCCTGACCTCCCCTCAGCGGCCCCTTTCCCATCTCCTTCTGACACCTAGAGAAAAGCCTTATTAAAGGACTGGGAGGGCTGGAAGGGAGAGAAGTGGGGGAGACCCCCTTTTTCCCTTTGAGACAAGCCCAGCTGACTCCATCACTCAGGAGCATGTCTTCCAGAGGGGTGTGTGTGTATGTATGTGTGTGTGTGTGTGTGTGTGTATGTCGTGGATAAAGAGAGCGATGGAGTGTCAGTTGTACAAGCCCATATTGAATCTCGGACCCCCCTCAGGAGGCAGTGGACAGACATGCTCAGCAGGACCCAAAGTCCCACAGCAGACTGGAGGTGGCGGAGGAGGGAGGGAAGGGCTACATGGGTCAAAGATCATCAGGACCTCCAAATCTAAGGGGGCAGGAGGACACAGTAGAAAACGTTGCAGTAGAAAGAATCTTAATGCGGGGGTAGGCAGAATGATCTTTTTGGCATAATTGGGCAAAAATCTATAATAATTTTTCCGCATATTGTAATTCAAGTGTTCTGAGAGATAACTAGACTTCTGCACCTCCTCATTTAGAAAATCTAGCCCATGACGGGAGACTTTGGCCAATCACAGGTCATTTCAGACAGAGAGTGTTCCTATTGAAATAGGCATTGCAGTAACAGAATATTGATTCATATTTGATCATCGCTGCCTAGTTTGACCGTTTGATCGGAGTTTGTGAGTGATTGACAGCTGCTCAGAGATGACAGACTCAGCTCGGCTCTGATTGGTTGTTTTCCTCCGATCTGTGAAATCTTGCAGATGCCATTAGGATCACCGGAGGACACCGAAGGACACAGAAGCACAGGATTGTTTTTCAGTTTACCTGTCTCATGCACTACTGTCAGGATATGGTGACCGTTTTGTAAAAATAACTTTTTTGAATCATATTTGCTCCAATTCTACCCACTGTTGCTTTACGTAGAAGGTGTTTACTTGTCTGGCTAAAGTAAACTATTGATGCTTTAAACCAGGTAACAAACACAGGTCAAATTGAAGATCCGTATATGAAGCAATTATGTTAGCATAGTGATAAGTAACAACATCCATTCCTATTTGAATTAGGTCACCTGGTGCTGGTTTGTTATTTAAATTAGTAAAAACATGTCGAGAGAGTGGATATGTTCAGGAATACAGTTCGTTAAGCTCACCACACTGACCAAGTTATCTCATGTTATTATTGTGGAATGAAATTTATTTTAGTTTGTCTCCCTGAAAAATATTTTCTGTGGGTAAAATATTCCCTGGGTACTACTGGAAGGTGGATACCAATAACAAGGCTGACAAAGAGAAACCGTACAATCTGCCCTTTCTCCTAGAAATAATGTTTTTATGCTAATTTGTTTTGGGAAATAGGAAACATAATTGCTGCCTGGATTATTATCAGTGGCGTCTTTTCAAGTGATGGAACTTCCCATTTTTTGGACGATGTCATAGAGAGATAGTCAGGTGTAACATTCTGTTGTTTTTTGTTGATTTTATTTTGAAACTCTTACCTCTCCTGTTATTTCACTTCCTGCCATCCTTGTTCTGTTTCTCGAAACATTTTTCATGTTATAATGACATATTTTTCTTGTTAACATAACATCATTTTTGGTTCTAATAAGATAAATCAGACTGTTGTCATAGTGTGAAAATAAGGAAATGAGCAAATATGTTTCTGTCATGGTGGCAGCAAAGCACAGCTGTACTCATACTTTGAGTCCCACAAAAGCCCTTTAGTCAGGGTTAGAGAAAGATCCTGCTTTCAGTTAAATGTCACTAAAGTAAAAACATCCTGCCATCATGCTTCAAGTCTCTGTTGAAGTTTTCACAATCTTTCCCAAACTATAACCAACAGCTGTGAGTGCCTAAATATAAAAAACTAATGAAATACATTGTCATTTATGTTTCGCGTTAATACATTCTGTATGAACGTTGTACGACTTTGCAGATCATTAAAAATGTTTCCTCATGTTAAAGCTACATATGGTAATGTTGAGAAACTAGCAAGAGTACGCTAGTTATTAAATTATCCAACCTAAAAACCCAGCCCAGTGTTGCCAATTCTTTTCCAATGAAAGTAACCAGCAGCACAGCAGTAACCGTCCCTTCACGCCTCCCTCCAAAGACACTCCCCCAGAATTATCATTATGAACATAAAGAACGAACATGGCTATTGGCAGTACTCAAGCTAGCAGCTTGTGGAAGACTTGGGTGACGCAAAATGATTGGATGGGCAGGCAGGTAGCCCGTCCAATCATTTCATAACATTCGTGCCAAATGAAATGATTGGACGGGCTTATTACAGTCCTGCGACAGCCCAGCCCAGTCCCACAGCAGTTCGTGAAATGGTCACGACATGTAATGTATTGATTCATGTACATAGACACGAATTAAAAAAAAATGTTTTGATGGTAAATTGTAAATGATAAATGGACTTGCATTTAAATAGCGCTTTTCTATTCTTCCGACCACTCAAAGCGCTTCACACTACATGTCAGCATTCACCCATTCACACACACATTCATACACTGATGGCAGAGGCAGCCATACAAGGTGCCAACTTGAAAAAAAGGGAAAATTCATGTCTATGTACATGAATCAAATTGATTAAATTTCTGTGAGACTGTGTTGGACAGCCACAGATAAAAACATTTGTATTGATTGCTACCAGGATGTAAAGATAATTTCAACAATTATTCAGGTTTTATGTCGTATTGTGTTTCTCTCAAAGCGTATTTGTCGTTGCAAATTAAATGAACGTAATTTCTTGTTGCTTATAGCGGACTTCCACTGAGAACATTTTACCAATCCTGACACTGAAGCTATAGGCCAACAAGCCAGTTGTTATCCTTATGTTGTGTTGGTTTGCTTCACATTATGCATTGTAGTTTTTTATGTGATTTTCAATTTCTTAATCTTTTTCCAGCACTGTTCTGCCATTTGGTGTGTTGATTCCCCTGCAACATCCTCTGGAGCACCTTTTCCTGTCCGTCATGTTATTTCTATTCTCATTTCTTAATATAACAGCCGCTGTATTTGTACTGCATCAGTACAGGAGTCCTTGTTTTGTGATTAATACATTCCAGTTTCACTGTCTTTGTTGAAGAACTCACAGTTGACTCTTTTGCTAATGACAGAACACGTCTGTAATCCGATTGGCCTTTTTCTGTCTCTCTGTCTGCTCTGAAGTAAAATAGCTATCCAAACTCAATGCCAAATTGCAAAAAAAAAACTCAAATAAAACAAGCAAAAATAGTAAATAAAACATCGCTAATGTTGTATGTTTTAGTGGCCATTTCAAGCCAAAGAAGTCACGAGGAAAAAGAAGAATATACAACTTCTCTAAAGACACATTTGTGATGTTGAGCCAATACAGACAGTATCAGGAGAATCTTCTCCATGCTTTAACTCCAATTTCTTACTGGATCTCTGGCATGTGAAACACCTACCGTGCAGTGTAATACAACTCCACTCTTTTGGTCTAATGTTGTCAGAACAGGTCTAGAATATCTGCCCAATGTGTAGCAGCTGAGGACTGAGGGTGGCCCATGATGTACGTATCAGCAAGCAGCCACACATGTGGTTCTCCTCAAGAAGCATAAAATCAATCCTGATCTACACACACACACACACACACACACTGTGTTTCTCACCATAACCAAACAGGAGTCTCAGTATTTCTACCTGCATAAATCTTGTCTTTTCAACTGTTTTATGTGCAAACAGGTCAACCAATTACAAGAGCATGAATTTATCAGCTGTCAGTGCTCAGCAACCGGAGGTGTCGGGCCAGGGAACTTCCACCATGTTTTATCCCATGCCAGGAAAGACAGCCAGCATGACGAACCGACCCGAGAGCTGTGGAGCTGAAGGTCCAGGATAGATCAGATCATACCGACTCGCTAATTAGTTTCTACACACAACTCATTACTTCCTCTAAAATATGCAATCAGACTGAATGCCTATAACAAACACCAGTAGTAGTTTAGAAGTATATACTGTATGTACTATATGTAATTTCTGGTAAGGTTGTATGGCAACATCAAAACATCCATGTCTATTGTACCACCAGTGGCATCATGACCATTCTTAACCACAGATGACGTTCATAAACAGACCAGGATGCATCACTGTCCTATTTCCCAGTGTTGATGACATGGATGTATAATAAGAACTGGTTACGGCGCCGCCGCTCAGCCATGCTCCAATTTTTTCCAGTGGCTACTAGGTATCGCTGCAATACGAATCCCCCTGCGGCCCAAAAAGCATTTTCCCCATAGACCACCACTGTAAAAGAGACGTCTACAAAACAGGACACCTCAAACTGCAAACAAGGTTGATTATGATTCTTTCTATTATGATTTTTTTTCATCCCTGGAGGTTTTATATTTGTAAAACCCTCCTCGAGCCGAGAAAAATGTTTTAAAAATCTGTGACGTCATCACTATGTAAAGTCTATGGGCCGAGCAGGAACTTGCAGGTGGGGCCAGCGGGAGAAACACAACTGTGCATATTCAGTGGGCCGCATACCTTGGTAGTAAACATGGAAGCTAGAAAACATTTTAGGCGTATGTGCCAGGCGAGCAATTCTCATTGGACTGAATAAGTAGGCTCATTTTCTCATAGACTTCTATACAATCAGACTTCTTTTTGCAACCAGAGGAGTCGCCCCCTGCTGGCTGTTAGAAAGAATGCAAGTTTAAGGCACTTCAGCATTGGCTTCACTTTTCAGTACCAGAAGTTGCCCAATGGTACTGTGATGTCATGATTTGTTAGGAAAAAATCAAATCCTCTCTCTTCAGAAACCAAGTACCAACAAGGCAATGTCACAACATTGGAAGAGCAACAAAATACCCATTCAGTTTGTGGGTATTATACATAATTGCAGTCATGTAGTTTCTTTGGCTTTTACAGTGATAGGCTTTCTTTGTCTGTTCTGGTCTTAAGGTCAAACCAGAGTCACTTTAAAATACTTGTGTGTCTTTTTAAAGTAACAAGCCCACCACTATGGTAACACAATTTAGCTCTATCCTATACTTATCCCATCCTTGAGCAATAGCCTATAAACCTCAACATTTTAAATACCCTTACCTCCACCTTGCTGAATCAGCAGCGGTGTCACTAACAGTCTCAGTAATGTGTCCACGATGTCTAACAAACAAAGAGACTCTATTTTCAAATAGCAACCCACCCTTTGGGTTTAAACATGTTTCCCAAGAGCCATTGAATCTTGTTTCCTCTCAGTGTTCATAAAATCCATTACAAATCCAAACATCCTCCTCAAATCTCACTAACTCAAAGCTCTGGTGCCCCTTGGTTGAAAGCAAACAGGAAGCGAGGGGACCCTGGGATGGGATGGGATGGTTCCCTTGTCTCTGGCGTGTGTTTTGGCCGGACTCCTGTTCAGCCCCGGCTCTTTCGAAGCTACAATAAGCTACATTTACCGTCCTCGAGACACCAATTGAAGATCACCGGAACTGAGGCCTCCAGAAATACACATATCCTCTACTCTGTATTCACAACACAATGGCCTGGACTTCAGGATGTGAGTTGAGTTCCTGATTGCCATGTTTTTAGTAGCTTCCCCCTCTCTCTGTTTCCTCACAAGGGGCAGCTTGACTTGTTTCTGACTATCCCCAAGACTCATGAATCTGGCCCTTTTTTTTGTCCCCTGCCCCTCTTTCTCTCTGCTTCCTCTGTAAGATGCACAAACCAGCCTTTATGAAAGAAACCTCCGCTGTGTTATTGGAATTGACAGTGGTTGGATAATGTTATACACAAGGCAGCGGTTTCCGCCTGTAGCCACGCAGATCAAACGCAACATTAATTCCCCACGTCCCGACCTTCTTGGCTGATTTTTATCACGACACCTCAATGAGGACCACTGTGTCTGCCTCTGACCTGACCCCCACCACCCTGTCCAACTGTCAAGGCTGGCTGTGTGTGAGTTGTGTATGCACAATATACGATGTGTTGGCTCCTGTGCCCAGGATGTGTTCAACAGGCATACCAATGACAAAAACAAACCCCCTGAGATGGTTGACTCTGGGCTGGTTAACACATGTGCCAGAGGTGATTTGTGGTACATAGAAAAGAATATCCGACTGGCAGATTGTTTTGGGGCATAGTTAGCAGCATGGCTCTATGGATGGCAATGTCAGTCAGTCGGTCCAACACTTTGGTCCAGACTGAATTATCTCAACAACCATCGGATGGATCGCCATAAAATTTGGTGCAGACATTCATGGTTCCCTCAGGATCTGGTTCCCTTACTCTTCATCTAACGCCATCATCAGGCCAAATACCTGCAAAACTAATAACACCAGCCTCACAGAGCCACTAATGTGGCCGTAGACTCTTTTTTATTTCGCTTTCAAGGTTGAATGTTTGGCATTTTTGCACCAAAACATTTCCAGTAGCATAAAATCTAGTAATCATCTGCAATTAGCATTGGTCTTATTAAAGTTATTCTATGGTGATGAATGAATCATCCATCATCATCCATCATCTGCAACCGCTTATCCCTTTAGGGGTTGAGGAGGGGCTGGAGACGATCCCAGCTGACATTGGGCGAAGGCAGGTTACACCCTGGACAGGTCGCCTGGCCTATCGCAGAGCTGACACATAGAGACAGACAACCATTCACACTCACATTCACACCTACGGGCAATTTAGAGTCAACAATTAACCCAACCTGCATGTCTTTGGACTGTGGGAGGAAGCCGGAGCACCCGGATTAAAAAACCCACGCTAACACGGGGAGAACATACAAACTCCAGAAGGGCCCAGAGCCGGATTCTGACCTGCGACCCTCCTGCTGTGAGGCGCCAGTGCTAACCACTTGCAACAGGCAACCCATGATACTTCCATTTTTTTTAATGTATTCTATAGATCTTTAGATATATTGTTCTTTTAATCAATTATTGATGGTGTAATTGCACAAGGTGTTTGTGATTTGACTGCTTTTTAGTTGTTGATGTTTGCTTTTGTAAGTTTGATGTCTGACAAAGGCCTATGACCGAAACACTGCACATTTGAATTAGTTTAGTGCTGAAAGTGTGCAGGCTAAATACTGTTTCTGACCTGTGCAATGCGAAAATTGAATGTGCAGGAATACGGCAAATTCGCATGCAAATTTACAACTATGCACACCGGACCTAGGTCCTAGGCACCACCGGGCCTAGGTCCGGTGTGAATTATCCGTGTTGCCGTGCTCCATTTTTGCAGTGAGTTTCCTCCTAAATAGTGCCGTGTCCACTCCACACAACAAAAACCTATCCAGACGAGGAACGTATAAGGGGCTAACATTAATTACACAATACTAATCGGACCCCAAATGTGATGCTAAGGCTAACGTTAGCTGTTGTGGCTAGCCCCGTTCCGTGACCAACATATAACGCTAGCAAGTGCATTTCAGCTACATTCTTCATCTCCATTGTATCCCAGCTGCTGGGCGATCTCAAGCCATGTATTGTCCTTCATTTGGTTGTTGAGGTAGTAGTGTTTGTCGTACATTATTGGAAGTTGAGAAGGGGACGGCCCAATGTTATTCCGAAACACCGATAGTCCGAAAAATATCTCAATGGACCGAAAAAAAAAAAACATTTGTGCAACAGTCCATTACCCTGAGGGGTGTGCAAGCATTCGTAAGAAACCACAAAATCAGCATTTATAAAAAAATTATAAATTCTGGATCTGGTAGAGGGACTGAATGATCGACAGGAAGAAGACCTTTCTGGTTTTGCTTGGGAAAGCACACACCATTAATCTATTTAGCTGGGATACAGCGATCGTACATAGCCTCACATAGACTCCAGTTGTTTGCATGTAGAAACGAGACAAACAGCTCTATGTGTTCCTCACATGTGTGCATGTATGTCTCCAACGAGTGTGAATGGAAGACAGTCTTGTCTGTTAGAGCGTTTACGGCCCTCCTCGCGCCTAAAGAAAAGGCAGAGTGCAGCATTGTCAGGAGAGGTCACGACCCCGGCACAATAAAGACGGAGTGGTGAATGTGCCACACTGTTAGCCAAAGCCCCGCTAGGAGTGTGTGAGAGCCTGAAGGAGAAGGGCTGGTGAGGAGAGAGAAAAGAGGGGATGGAAGGCCGGGGAATATCTGTGGTCTCACTGAGCCGCATGCCAAACCTTACTCCGGATACCAACCCGCCCAGGATGCCGTGTTTCTTCTCTTCCCCTCCCTCTCTCTCACTCTTTTTTTCAGGACAAACAGACCTATGGAAAAACGGAATGTATTAATTAAAAACGTCCACATGCAGGTGGGCGAGAGGTCAGCCAAAGTTCCTTCACATTTGAAAAACATGGATTAGAGGCCAGCTCGCTAATGAAGTTAGGCCTCCATGTTGTGTGGTTATTGAGAAAATAAAAAAAGTCAGTTCAAAGAAACAGGGAGGAACTAGAGAATAAATCCGTAACAATAATGATATGACTATCTCCCACTGCTCAGCTCACTTGACTTCTAATGTTTGTCCGGCTGCACATTGAAAATGACAACGCTGATCATAAACTTGAAAGCACGGCCCCTGAATTGAGTTGTTCTCATATAGTCTAATTGCTTCATATGTTTATCATTTCCCCTTGGAAAGTTATTATTCAGCAGGACCAGCAAAAGCTTGGAAAAATAGTACCTTTTTTTTCTTCTCTAGTTGCTGCGGAAGCAGAAGAGGAAGGATGATGCCATTTTCTGTTTTGATTATTGAAGAGCTTCAGCAGTCTCCATGCTGTGCAGCTCTTCTGTGACGGAGGCTCAGACGTGTAATTAAAGAGATCTAAAGAGTTGCGGTTAGCCTGGGTTAGGGCCACAGCACAGGGACAGCACAGCACGGGATGGGATGGGCAGGATGACAGAGGCAACATGCAAAGAGATTTTAATAAGTCATCAAGTAATGTGTTGTGTCTCAACACACTCACGGAAGATTTTGCCAAAAAGTGAGAATGCATTTTGGCTTGAGGCTTCTGTATGGCTTTTAACTATAGAATGAATCCATCGGTACCAAATATGTCATACTAGCTTGTCACGAAGGAGGTTAAATAACGCTCCAAACTTATGCTACATCTTGGCGAGGAAAAAATGGCATGATCAAAGGGGTCCCTTGACCTCTGACCCTCAAGATATGTGAATGAAAATGGGTTCTATGGTTGTCCATAATCACATGCAGTTTGGGGCAAGTCATAGTCAAGTCGGCACACTGACAGATGTTGTTGCCTGTTGGGCTTGAGTTTGCCATGTTATGATATGAGCATATTTTTAATGCTAAATACAGTACCTGTGAGGGTTTCTGGACAATATCTGTCTTGGTTTTGTGTTGTTAATTGATTTCCAGTAATAATTATATACATACATTTGCATAAAGCAGCATATTTGTTCACTCCCATGTTGATAAGAGTATTAAATACTTGACAAATCTCCCTTTAAGGTACATTTTGAACAGATACAAAATGTGTGATTAATTTGCGATTAAACATTTGAATCGGTTGACAGCCCTAGTAATATTTTAAGTCACCTATTTAGAATTTATAAATAGTATGTTTACATGTAATAAAGGGTTTATAACACGTTGTAATAAGGTGTATAAGGACAGTTAATTAACTATGATTTCTCCTTTGAAGCATCCGTAACTGGTGTATACATAATTAATGAATAATATATAGTAATACACTTGTAATAATGTAAAATATGAAAAGGGAAGTATACATTTATTATTTAGTACCTATTGTCATTATATTTATGTATTTATTCATTCATAAATAGTTTTTTTTTCATTCCCCATGAAAATTCTCCAATCAGCATCTGCTGAGGAAGGCCACCAGATGTGGCTGAAAGCTTTTGAAGAAATCTAGTAAGTGGCCCTTGAGCTAAGAATCTTTAGTCAAACGTCTATTTCCGTGGTCAAGAACAAACTTTTAAACTCAGAATCCGATCAGAAATACTTTATTGATCCCCAGGATGAAAGAGGGACGTTACAGTTGCTCTTATTAAAACATAAAGAAATGTAAGAAAGTAGAAATAAAGGAGTAACTAGCATGCAAATCATGTACATAACGCTACAATATTGTACATAATGCTACAGTATAAACGCAATATACAGTATGTAAAGAAATATAAGTAAGTAATAAAATTAAAGATAAGAAATGAGAATATAAGAAACATGAAATATGCACAAATATTTGCATTAAGAAGTGCAATATATAACATATAACCAGAGTGCAAATAAGTAAATACAAAAGGCTGAGTTGTGGGTTCTATTAAGTGTGTTAAATATAAATGCCAGAGTGGTATAAATAAGAATTAAAGAGTATTTCTTGAAACAGTATAAAGTATAAATTGGTAGCAAGTTTTGGTAGCAGTTTTGCAGAGAAATGAGAGAATATCTTTGCTGTTATTAAATCATATGAGCAACTTCCCATTCCTATTGCACCACCCAGTGGCAGCGGACCTCTCCTGACTTAGGTACCACGTCTTAATGGGGTGTTGAGTTCTCTGAAGTGAAAAGAGAGGCCAAGCCAGCGCTGGTAGCACCACGGATCAGAGCTGCCCTACTGTTCATTCCACCTCCACCTCTTTGGGAAAGAATTAGAGCATATTTTTCCAGCACAGAGTTTAGAAAATCGCACATTTTCAGCATGCTTTCAGTAAGCCCCGCGGCCCCGACAGGCAGTATTAATTTGTAACAGCGGGGTGGTGGAAAAGCGTCAGCAGTGTTTATACGTTTCAGCTAAAGGAATAACATAAATCCTTAAGTAAACCTAATCTGTCGGTGATTGTAAACAGTCTGTCACAGTAATGGCCCCGGGAACAAATGAGGACCTCATGGTGGGGCCTCAAGTTAAACCCCCCACCCATCCCTCCCGTCTTGTATCTTACCTCTTTCCATTTAAAACCAGTCTTTACACCCAGTGTGGGTGAGGAAGGAGCTGGTTGGAACTTCCTGCCTTTGCTCTAAACTCTCTGGGAAAATGAAAATAAGGGGGGGCACTTCAGGCTTCAACCCCCTGAACCCCCACTCCATGTCTCCATAGAGGGGGTGAGCGAGCAGAGGCCTGACGCCGAGGCAGGCCAGGCCAGGATCTGAGCGCGAGATAAGACAGGCAACAGGAAGGAGACAACCCAGAACCCCGCACTCCCTGACGTGACAGAGCCACCATTCATTTTTCAGGAAGAAAGAAAGAAAAACAACATCAACAATATCAGATGCAGCATAGGGAAGGAGAAGGGGGGATAAAAGGAGGAGAAGGAGTCTAGTGGGCGACTTGACTTCATTAAGAAACGACGCCTGTCTCTTCCCATGGAACTGTTGGCTTGGATGTTGTTTTTAACCCTCTGAGACCCGCGATCCCGACCGACTTTACTGTCTTTCAGAGGCTGTAGCGGGTTCAGTTTTAGAGCTAGAGTGAAGCTACTGATATAATAGAAACTAGACTAAACCTGAGGAATCCATTGGTACCAGCAATGTCATGCTAACTTGTCGGGAAGGAGGCTAAATAACGCTCCAAAGTTGGGCTAAATTTTGACGAGGAAAAACTGGCATGGCCATTTTCAAAGGGGTCCCTTGACCTCTGACCTCAAAGCATGTGACTGAAAATGGGTTCTATGGGTACCGACGAGTCTCCCCCTTACAGACATGCCCACTTTATGATAATCAGTCATAATCAGTTTTGGGCAAAAGTCATGCAGTTTTTTGAATGCAGTATAAATGTGTTACTTTCGCCTATTCTAAAATGGAGTATTTTAATATTTCTACATACTGGGGTCCCTAAACAGTCTTTGACTTACATAAATTGGGTATCACTGTAAAGCCGAGACTCTTGTGGATCCAATGAGCCCAATTGTATTCATATGTGATGATGTTAGTCCCCATAGGAGCCATTTCATCGTAGTGAGACCATTTTTTTGGAACTTGAACTCACTGTATAAAATGACTTGTGGTGACCTCTAGGATAAACCACAGCCTCATGAAACTTTACAGCCACAAACTAGAGACGTAGGGCATTCAGAGGCTTTCCTAGGTAGATTGACAATAAGGGGGTTTCTGAGCAGTTTCCAGAACAGAAGTAACAAAAACAAAAACAAAAACTCCAAAAATGCTGCAACAACTGATGAGACATAATAGAGCATGGGGATGGTTATCATATACTTCCATCATAATGTTCTAAGCTCTTATACACAATTTATTTTAAATAATTAATGTTTATTTCTGATTTATGACTAGAACAACATGACACAGTGCTGAGCTGCATCTAAAATCAATCTTCAGGTTCCCAGCTTTCAGATGATGTACACCACTTCTATGTGACATCTACTGTTGACCTGCTATCTCCCCCTAAAGACCACCTGTATGTACCCCCCTAAAAAAGACCCAAAAAAAAGGGTCTATTGTGGGTCTCAGACGACGGGAAAAATAACTAATTTGCTTTAAAATCACCCTGTCCTTAAATTTCTCTATGCCTTAAAGCTTTGAATTTGAGCATGTCAGTGAATAATCGCAAAAATATTCCCAGCATAAACAGCTTTCATTGGTTTGTAGTTTTGCATTTTTAAAAAGTTTCCACAAATAAACACCGCCGTAGAGTCAGCGCCTCTGGGTTTCAGCTGATTCCACAGGATAAAGAAACAAATTGGCGCCACTGCAACCCAAACACTTGTTGTTGTCACTACACACATGAATCATTCCTTTCTCTTCATGTCCACACAGAAGCTGTGCTGAACAATAGCAGGTAAACAGAGAGGACGGTGGAAGAAGAGTCTGTTAGCTCAGGGCCGTCCTCTCCCACACACATTCCTAACAGCCTGTGTGTCTAGTTAAAGTGCAGATAAACGGCCTCGGCACCATATGTCAGCGCAAAGCAAACACGCCGGACAGACGAGGACAGGAGAGACGATTAGGATCACACACATGCAAATGCAAACAGTCACTACATATGTGTGTACGAGCACGTAGAAGACTATACAGACGAAGACAAAGAAGCACGGACGACTGACGCAAATCCACCTACTTTTTACACAACTTCACTTGTCACAGTCTCTTTTCCGTAGAAGTCCAACATGTTTTTAGACTCTACTAAGCCAATAACAGAGTTCCCTTGTCATGCAAACAGACATGAGCATGAGCGGAAGAATGTGTCTTTTAAGTATCAACGCAATCACAAGCAGCTACGATCTGATGTCGACCCAAATTCAGTATGTCAAGTATCTATTTGATTCACAAAAGACTAGAGATTTTTGTTGGAGTACTCCTTTAGTTTCTAACTTTGAGAAGACACCACAGATAGTTTTAACAAGATGCAATATCTTAAAGTGTAAAGTATTTTAAAGCAGCCCGTTCGCATAAAAAGGCGTATAAATGCCACGATAATGCGCAAGGCGTTTGGCGTGCAATAAATATGCCTTTCTTGATTTCCGTTTGTCATTTGTACGCCATGTATCCTGTACTGACTGTAATGTAAATACATCTGAGTATAAGTGCTGCGGTAAGAGTTAGTAACGTAGTATGAAAGCGAGAAAGACCACTTATGGCGGGCATATGGAGAGTTGGAAGGGCCAACCTCTGTTTGAGACTGTTGTTAATCGGTGTTTTGTTTTGTAAGTTACGTTAGTGACATTGTCACGTCTTTTTTATTGACATTTGCGACGTATTTTGGATAGTTCCATGTTTACGTACTTATTTTAAGCCCAATCATGATGTTTTCCCTTACCCTAACTAAGTGGTTGTCTTGCCTGAACCTACTGTAAGTTAGTGCTTATGCCACTAAAGAGAACATCATGGTTTGGGTTAAAAGAATTACAGTTTGTTACGTAACTTCTTACATAGACTGTAAGTTCAAAAGATCAGTTTGAGTTAAAAGAATTATGTTTGCTACATGCCTATGTAATTTTAAATAACTCAACGTCACCAAATGGTGTATTTGCGTGCAATAACAATGCTTTTGTTGATTTTGGCATGTCATGTAGTCTGTACTGACTGCAATGCAAACGCATCCACATGAATATGTTACGCTCAGAGCTAGTGACGTAAAATAAAAGCCACTTCACAAGGTTAAGCCTGTGGCATATAGATGACACTCAAAAAGCCTAAAATGCGTTATCATGACGCTCAGAATGTTCTTAAAATGCCGTGCTATTTATACGCCTTCCAATGAGATTGGGTTACCTGGGTGAAAGTCCCGTGTTTAACCCACCCCGACATCCTCCCTATGGATCCGGACTTTCATGAAAACATATTTCTGTTAAACCTGGGAATACGTGTGTCCAACACAAAAAAAAGGATCCTAATTGACTTTCCATTGGGATTGTTTCTCTGGTGCTGGCACGTCATTTTAACACATTCCGTGCAACCACCGCGTAATGCACTGTTAACAGGTCATGGTCATTTTACATATTTCTGTCAGATGCAGGCTGTGCATATCACATCCAAATAGCTGCAGCCAGCTTAGAGTAAAATGTTTCAGCTGTTTTTGAGGAGGAAAGATGAAATAAAAAAGACGAAGACAAAACAGGCTTTAGTTGTCTGAAAAAGCACACTGAAATGCCCACGAGCAACGACCTTTGAAGTGATGCTTGGCCTGCGTGTGCTGTCAGGGTGGTGGCCTGTGGCTCAGAGAAGCAGCGGTTTGTCCGGCCCTCACGTAGGGAACAGAGGATGGCAGAGAGGCACGGTCGGGAGGAGCAGTGCTGGATTGGATTGACAGCAGCGGGTTGCCCTGAGAACAAAGTAAGCTCCATAAGTGTTTGGTTCCTTGCCTCATGTGAACACTTGCTGTCTGAAAAGAATGAAAAGGCACCACCTTGCTGTGAGGTCAAAGGTCAGTGTAGGTCTGAATGCTCAGACAAGGAGGTGGTGAGGGTGAAAAACTCATTGCTTATGGTCAAGGAATGATTTATGTCAGAGATCAGCTGCCAGTCACACCAGCTGTTCGTAAGGTCAAACTTTATTTAATTAATGAATTAAATGAGTTCCTATGTAGAGAGTTGTTACTAAATATGTATCCAGTCACTGTCAGGTGTAACTGCTGAGTAACTGGACCAACTGACAAAGCTGACCTTAGCAAAAATAAGTAATATGGACAAGGTTGACGCATCTGACGTCAACTCTTGATAGAATTCTGTTAAATACTGATGTAAAGAGGGAATTACATTTCACAAAAATAATGTAACAAACGAAATCCTTTTTGTTTATAATTTAAAACATATTTCTTAAAGATGCTAAATGCAAGATTGGGAGCATTTTTTATTGCCTCCGCAAAAAATAATGAATGCAGCTTTAAGCAAGAATGTTTTGTTGTAAATAGAACCGCAATTAATTCTCAAATTCAAAGCCCCACCGCACTGATGTGCAGACAATTTACCATGCCTTGCTATGTTCTGGGAAAACCAACGGATGTGATTCAGTGCCATTACTTAGGCAAACATCCCTGCGTCTGCTTACTTTGTTTATTTAGCTTTAATCCTCCACTGTCTCATATTAAAGATAGTTAGCTTTATGACTTCCTTTGCGTCCCTTTCTGAAATTCAAACTCCTCAACCCCCTCTACTTTTCCACCATGAAAATCTACAGAGCCAACAAGTCGACTCACTATTTATTCTCCACTATATGAACCGGAGTGCAAGTCTTGTCTGTGTAAATACAGGTGAAATGAGCGATCTGCCTGAAGGAGGTGAGGTGGGGGTTATAGTTATTTTGCTGTCTCTTTAACTTTAATCCTTATTCCAGAGGACTTGGCACGCATCTAAGCTTTCAAACACTGCCCGGCGAATGTTGTTAATATAAGCACTAAATCTCAATTAACAACATGGAGGCATATAATGTGGGTCCCGAGGAGATTTATCTACCATTGCGGCAAGGCTTGAGGAATAGAGAAGGAGTATTAGGGAGGATTGAATATGGAGTCTAAACACACTGTACAGCTCATTAAACAGTCACCAGCCTCACACACAGCACCTGTAGTGTGTTTTCACTGGTTTATCAATGTGTACTGGTGGTGATAACAACCTCTAGTGCAAGCAAAAGACAAAAAAAACATCCCTGTTGCAAACAATAGATCCTCCGGTTTGCTTTGTGCACTTATTTGACTCCAGCAGTGAGTTTGTGAGTTGTGTTTCTTTCAAAAGTAATCAGCATATAATCTTTCACATCCTTCAAACTGAATTGGAAATGATGAAATATGCCATCAACACAAACTGGCTCTGCAGTAGGATGAAGTGCAAGTTTATACTTTAAATCCTGTTTAAGACTTGCTTAACAGGATTTTAGTGCATTGTAAGTATCTAATACTGGATTTATTCAGATTAAATATTGATTATTTGGGTGACACCATTTAAATTCAAGTGTTCTGAGAGATAACTAGACTTCTGCACCTCCTCACGGCTCTGTTTTCAGGCTTTAAAAAATCTAGCCCGTGACGGGAGACTTTGGCCAATCACAGGTCATTTCAGAGAGAGAGAGAGCGTTCCTATTGGCTGTTCATTCAACAGAGGCAGCTGTCAATCACTCGCTAACTCTGATCAAACGGTCAAACTAGGCAATGCTGATTAATCAATATTCTATTCTACATATTGAATGAATATTCTATAATGCCTATTTCTCCTATGTTTTCAGAAACATCTTGTAGTGTACTGTTTAGCTGTAAAATGAGAAAGTTTGCTCCAGCTGGTGGGCGGTGCTTGGTATTTCTTCAACAGATCTCAACATGGCTGCCGGGTCACAAACTTTCTAATTTTACAGCTAAACAGTACACTACAAGATGTTCCTGCAAACATTTTACGTGAGAAATAGGCATTACAGTAACAGAATATTGATTCATATTTGATCAGCGCTGATTAGTTTGACCGTTTGATTGGAGTTCGCGAGTGATTGACAGCTGCTCAGAGACGGCAAGGCTCCAGCACGGCTCTGATTGGTTGTTTTCCTCTATTCTGTGAAATCTTGCAGTTGCCATTAGGAGCACCGGAGGACACAAAGGAACATGATTTTTTTCAGATTACCTGTCTCATGAACTACTGCCAGGATATACGTTTTATAAAAATAACTTTTTTAAATCATATTTGCTCCAATTGTACCCACTGCTGCTTTAAGGGAAATGATTGGGAACCACTGCTGTAGATATTTTGTCCCAGACCATTTTTGTTGTGAAAAATGCAGTGGCTGTTTATAGGTGCTTTGGGCCTGCCAACATCTGACAGACAAGCTATGTGCCTCCGCACAGCTTCCACTGGACTTCTTTTTTATCTGAGACTCCACGACACCATCTTTTAGTTTTTTCCAGAGCCAGGATGTTGAATGAAAATTTAAACTCCACCGGTTATCAGTCTCGCGTCAGGATTCGAACCACTGGGCCTCTACAGTAGCCAGCCGTGATAGCGATCCTGCTTTGTGTTAGCATTTATGTTAGTGTGATATCCATCTCAGAGGGGGTTCCTATGGGATCAGTGGTGGGGGTGCTTTTAGCACAGGAGAGTTTACTGTGTTCTGTGATGTTAAGACTGAGGAACATACACAGAGCAGGAACACCTACATCACAGAGCAGCTAGGAGTTAGTAATGTGATACAGATGGAATCCATACCGCTGGCTTGATGAGAGGTGATTTCAAGAACCGTACCTCTGCTGGTATAGACCACAATAAAATAGCTCCAGCCTCTTGGACTGTCAGCCTCCTCCAGATGAGGTCTTTGTGGTGAATGGGGAAAGGTATACCTGACAGCACTGTGTGGACTCAAATAGAAGCTAAATGTACCTGACGTTGGGTTTATGAAAGGTTTTTAGGTAGCCATGATACAATGTCGCAAATGATTGAATGTGATTTCTTTGGAAAGGTTATTATATCAACACAGTCTCATGGAAGTTTGTGAAATAGTCACGAAATTGAATCGTGCACGGAGACACGAATTTCCATTTTTTTTCGTGACGCTCAGCACGACTTTTAATAACGTATTTTTCCTGTGTTTTCCTACGAAGGTCCAGCAACACGTGACGCACGTGTGAATTTATGCTCCGGTCTTTTCAAAATAAAACTACTTATTTAGGTTTAGGAATAGATCGACTTGGTTAGGCTTAGGCAACAAAACTACTTAGTTAGGTTTAGGAAAAGATCAACTTGGTTTGGCTTAGGCTACAAAACTACTTAGTTAGGTTTAGGAAAAGATTGCGGTTTGGGTTAAAATAACACCGGAAGTGCTGTAACTTAAGTACGGAAGTTACGTGACAAATAAATCAACCTTGACTTCCACCCATCCACCCCGACTTAACCCCTGTGAGGCGTTCACCGCTCTCTATACATCCCATCAGGAAAAAAAATTTGAAATTATGTCCATGTACACAAATCAATACATACATTTTCATGACTATTTCACAAACTGCTGTGCGACTGGGCTGATTATACAGAATGAAAAGTGAAAAATGCCACGTATATAGGACCACCCTTGACCATCTTTGAGAGATTGTATGTAATTCGGGCAACTAATGTTTGTGAAACTGTGCTGCAGCTCACAAAGCATTCATTTTCGGACGCTTATTGGCTTTAAATGGATCCAAATCATCGGCTTGCCAAGACAACAGTCACCCTGAATAGGCCCTGAGTGAAAAGGCTGTACTTCAGATATTGTCAATGACAGCATACAATCTTCTACATGGTGGCATGCAGGCTGGAAAGTCAGTTAAAACCACAAACTAAGTCCTTAAAGAGGTTCTGTGTCAGCGCTGTTCATGTGTCTTTGAATGTGACACAGAAAATTACTCTGACTAAAGTTTCCCTAGTTTGTTTTCTTGTATTTGAGTGCTTGTGTGTGCTGTTTTACTGCGTTTCTCAAAGTGAAAGGGTAATAATGAGGCTGTGTTGCTGCTGTTTCCCTGGGTGTAAAGTCAAAATTTGAACACAGAGGCCATTCCAGGACAACACCAGGGTTGCTTCATCTGAAAACAAGCAGCATTTCTGTGGTAAAACCATGAAATCTAGGTTCACTACATGTTTTGCTTTCACTTCCCCCGAATATTCCTATTCATCATTCAGAGTGCAAACTTGGCAAGAGTATTAGCTAATTTTCCTGGGCTGTAAGACTAATCTGGAATTTCATTTTCATACACTGCAGATGTATAGCTCGCTAAATAAGTCTCTCTGTGTGTGAGATGGAGGCTGGAACACACGCGGTTTATTAGGAACAAATTTGGTTCTGCTTAGTTGAAATTTACCAGTCCACCCCTCCTCAAGGGACGGAGCCACATCCAGCCTCCGACCTCCCCACCGGGCACTGATCCCTGCCCACGGGCCCCCAGCCAGAACCAGACAGCGCCAAGAAGTGTGTGGCGAAACTCACCTCAGAGAATATGTGTCACGTCTTTCTTAGTCATTCCTGCTGTGCTGCAGGTCCAAGTCTCAGCCTCGCTGGAGGGTAACACAAACAGGCGAACAGCACGAGGTGACGGTGGCCAAGTCAAACAAAAGGGGAGTATGTACGCGCAGTGGTGCTGCACATGCACGCAAATGCAGAAATACAGTGATTCAAAATAGGGCTGTCAAAGTTAACGGGGTAAGAACACGTTAATGCAAATTCGTTTTAACGTCACTAATTTCTTTAACGCATTAACGCAACATGTGATTTTTAGGTTGTAGCGGGCTCAGTTTAAAAGCTAGAGTGAAGATACTGGTATCATATAAAACTAAAAAACATAAGGAATGAATTGGTCCCTTGACCTCTGACCTCAAGATATGTGAATGAAAATGGGTTCTATGGGTACACAGGAGTCTCCCCTTTACAGACATGCCCACTTTATGATAATCACATGCAGTTTGAGGCAAGTCATAGTCAAGTTAGCACACTGACACACTGACAGCTGTTGTTGTCTGTTGGGCTGTTTGCCATGTTATGATTTGAGCATATTTTTTATGCTAAATACCTGTGAGGGTTTCTGGACAATATTTGTCATAGTTTTCTGTTGTTAATTGATTTCCAATAATAAATATATACATACATTTGCATAAATCGAGCATATTTGCCCACTCCCATGTTGATAAGAGTATTAAATACTTGAAAAATCTCCCTTTACGGTACATTTTGTACAGATAATGTGATTAATTTGCAATTAATCGTGATTAACTATGGCCAATCATGTGATTAATGGCGATTAAATATTTCAAATTGATTGACAGCCCTTATTCAAACACATGCTAGACAGTGTGAAGTATGCATATGACCACAGATAATGTCCATGTGATGGTCTTTTGACTAAAGCAGGAACACGACCCATTCATAAGCACACAGAATCCACATCTGCATGGTTGCCAGCGTCAGCGCAGCCGCTCGTTTCATGGAAGGAAAAGTCTTCATGGCATAGCATCATGTAAACTAAACGGCTGTTGAAATGTCAGCGGGCGAGTGTGCTGCTCCGCTGTGCCCCACTGGCCTGCTTCAGCGCAGCACAGACACAGCTTTGTCGGCTTGGCAGAGGAGACCTGGTCCTGCTCAGAATCCATATTTGTATGTGATGATTGAGCAACTCAGGCTTGAATAGAAACTGCAACCAGAACTACTTCATATGGCCTTTTTGTTGTTGTTGTTTCTTGTTAGTCAAATACCTGAATAATTTAGATTTCTTTTGATTTGGTTAGAAAAATAAGAATTTTGAAATATGGATGTTTTTGCATTGTAACTAAGGAGTTATGGTTCATTTTTAACTGACCAAAGAAAATTTAAAAAGCACTTAATCCTCAAAGGTTTTAAACATAGTTAATCTTGGTTGGCATGCACAATATCACTCGAGCATGTGTGCCACAGGTCCTCCACATTGTGCATAGACAACACAGTCTCACGGCAGTTTGTGAAATAGTCAGGAAATGTAATCTATTTGATTCATGTTCATAGACACGATTCACACAAATTTACCTTTGTTTTCGTGACACTCAGCACGACTTTCAACAACGTATTTTCTATGCGTGTTCCAACGAATGTCCAGCAACACGTGACGCATGTGTCAGTTTCCGCTCCAGTCTTTTCAAAATAAAACTACTGAGTTAGGTTTTGGAATAGATCAACTTGATAAGGCTTAGGCAACAAAACTACTTAGTTAGGTTTAGGAAAAGATCAAAAATAACTTTGGAAATGCTGCAACGTAAGTACGGAAGTTACGTGACAAGTCAACTTTGACTTGTGGTTTCACATGGGGTATGACCGGTCTCCTGGGCGAAAGTTTCAGTGTTTTTTGACCCACCCGTCCACCCCAACCTCCTCCTTACACGACGTTGGCCGCTTTCTATACCTCCCGGTTCACAATTATGTGGATTACATACGAATTGATTTCGTGCTGACCATCACGAAGAAAATGTGAAATTTGTGTCTATGTAGACGAATCAATACATCAACTGTCGTGACTTTTTCAGGAACTGCGGTAGGACTGGGCTGGCATAGATGTAACACTCACATATATACATGCAGATAAGACTGAACACTGCTCTAACTCTCCATCACATGGTCCGTAGCAGACTTTCACCTGCTGGCTCCGCACTCATCACAAAGACCCCATTGTGACCGGGTGGATTCCACTGTTGGTCCTGGGTGAGATTATAGGGCTTTGGAAAACACACACACACACACACTCACACTCACACATATATGCATGCATTTTCCTCTAACGTGCTTTCACACCAACATCCACACTGATGAGCATACAGAGGCCAACTTGCATGAAAGAAGTCATGTGGAGGGTCTCACACACATGCAATAGTCCAGGACAGCTCAGTGGCAGGTTGTGCCAATCTCTCCCTAAGTGGGAAAGCTCTTACACCTTCAACATACAAACAAACACACACACACACACACAGAGCAGCAGAGAGGATTGGTGCTGTATGAAACGAGGTTACTTGTACTAGTATTTGTCCCCCCGAGACCCGCGATCCCGTCCGACTTTACTGTCTTTTCAGTTTTTCTCTCCAAAGATAAGCTAACTTTTGGCCTCAAGATATGGGACCATTTTATAAAACCACTGTATAAAATGACCTGTTGTGACCTCTAGGATAATCACAGCCTCACAAAACTTTACAGCCACAAACTAGAGACCTAGAGCATTCAGTGAATGGATGGCTTTCCTAGCTAGATTGACAATAAGGGGGTTTCTGAGCAGTTTACACAACAGAAGTGCTCGCCATCCAATGGCCAAAAAATGCAATTTTTGAAGAAAACGTTTTTGACACCAAATCACAGCATGGCTTTTTCTGTGGTGTTCCTCAAGGTCTTGGTGCCTTAATGTGGTATTTTGGAGGGATTATTGATCATTTTTATAAATTCTCGAGTGGTAAAAAATGGTTAAATTTAGCACCAAATCTGTGTAACAAATGGTATCAACCCAAAAATTGCTGCAACAACTTATGAGACATAATAGAACACGGGGATGACCATCACATACTTCTATCATAATGTTCTAAACCCTTATACACTCTCACAACTTATATTAATTATTTATATAATTAATGAATTCATGTTTATTTCTGATTTATGACCAGAACAACTTGACACACGATGATGTATACCACTTCTATGTGACATCTACTGTTGACCTGCTATCTCCCCCTAAAGACCCTCTGTCTACGGGTCTATTGTGGGTCTCAGAGGGTAAATACTATTATATTTAATAATAGTGTCTTTGGTGATGGTACGGTAAATACATACTTTTATGTCATATGCTTGAAATGTATTAAAGCCCTAACTGCTTCACTGTAATCTAGTTAAATTACATGACAAAACTTTTTGGTAGGAAAGCCACAGGCTGATGTTCTCATAGTTTCAGTGAATATATCGTAGGTCAATACCACCATCTGCTGGAGAAAAGACAACTCTCCTATGAGTACCACTGGTGCCTAACACAGTGGTGTCTGAACATCAGATTAAAATATATAGACCCTGGTCTTACTTTGAAAAGAAAACATGTCTATCTGTGGAATTATGTATTAAATAATATAAACCAGAGGCTGGATTATCAGCCGAACCTCTGATAACCCGGAAGGTCTAACAAACCCGGTCTAGTCCTGTGTGAGAGTTGTTTGGTAAGTAGTGCTCATTCAGCTCTGTGAACTGTGTTTAGGATTAGGCAACAAAACTACTTACTTTAGAAAAAAACAACATGATTGGTCTCAAAATTACCACGTTTTTACAGTGCAAAGGGGAAACGTAAAGCACGGGACACAAACAGAGGCGTCCTGGATGAAAGCCTTATGTTTGTTGGACCCATCCACCTCCCCTCCTGCCCGTCCTGTGTGTCTCTTTCGTTTTTTAAACTACGTCACCACAGCAATTTCCCTGTGCGTTAACTGTTGCCACGGATGGGTTTACATTGTAGTTAATGGTTGTATAAAGAGAACTAGATACAGCGTTGGAAGCGGACTCCCGTTATTCCTATGAGAGTTGCTCAGTGGCTCATCCAGCGATCTTCCACATCCATTGGGCTCATAGAGCAGGCGCAATAGTGTTTCCTTTAACTCCGCCGCTGAGCCCGCGGTCCGGACCTCGGTCTAGGTCTCATTCACATGAATGGAGGAAGGGAAATAACTCTGGATTCAGCTATTAGGGCATTTTACAACTTTGGGACCTAATGAATTAAATAAGGGGTGGCACCGCAAGTTTTCATGTTCTCCCCGTGGTAGCGTGGGTTTTCTCCGGGTTTTGCGGCCTCCTCCCACAGTAGAAAGACTAGCAGGTTAGGTTAATTGTTGACTCTAAATTGCTCGTATGTGTTGAATGTGAGCATGAATGGTTGTCTGTCTCTATGTGTTAGTCTGACGACCTGTCCAGGTTGTACCCCGCCTTCGCCCAATGTCAGCTGGAATCGGCTCCAGCCCCCCCGCGACCCTGAATAGGATAAGCGGTTATCGACAATGGATGGATGGATGATTAGAAGTGTTTGTACTGTGAAGTTGATTTAACTAAAAAATACAATTTAAGAATGTCTGATTTACAAATGTCTCTTTCCCAATGTAAGTCTATGGGAAAAAGTCTTTTTGGGCCCAATGGCATCACTTGACGGACATGGAAGTTGTAGTACCGCCGTTTGGCCATTACGAAAATGTATTTCAAAGACCAGAGCATTTTGGCAAATTTTTCTTGGGCGCCACCCACATAATCAGCTGTGCTGCTCATCCCACAAATGCATGATCATTACAAGTTGGACATCATTGTGAAGGTAAATAAACAGGCTTTCAAACGATGTAAAATACAATGCCAATTAGCATTGTAACAACAGAGAAATAATCCACCAAACACAAGTTTCCAAACTTTTTTTCCCCAGTTTATATATATATATATACAGACGTAGGCAAAGTTGTTGGTAACGTTCCGTCAAAGAGAGAAAAACCCACAATGGTCACTGAAATAACTTGAAACTGACAAAAGTAATAATAAATAAAAATTCACTGAAAATTAACTAATGAAAATCAGATATTGTTTTTGAATTATGGTTCAGCAGAATCATTTAAAAAAACAAACTAATGAAACTGGCCTAGACAAAAATGATGGTAACATTAACTTAATATTTTGTTGCACAACCTTTTGAGGCAATCACTGCAATCAAGTGATTTCTGTAACTCTCAATGAGACTTCTGCACCTGTCGATAGGTATGTTGGCCCACTCCTCGTGAGCAAACTGCTCCAGCTGTCTCAGGTTTGAAGGGTGCCTTCTCCAGACAGCATGTTTCAGCTCCTTCCACAGATGTTCAATAGGATTTAGATCCGGGCTCATAGAAGGCCACTTCAGAATAGTCCAATGTTTAGTTCTTAGCCATTCTTGGGTGTTTTTAGCTGTGTTTTGGGTCATTATCCTGTTTGAGGACCCATGACCTGCAACTGAGACCAAGCTTTCTGACACTGGGCAGCACATTTCGCTCCAGAATGCCTTGATAGTCTTGAGATTTCATTGCACCCTGCACAGATTCAAGACACCCTGTGCCAGATGCAACAAAGCAGCCCCATAACATAACCGAGCCTCCTCCATGTTTCACATTAGGTACAGTGTTCTTTTCTTTGGATGCTTCATCTCTTCGTCTGTGAACATAGAGCTGATGTGACTTGCCAAAAAGCTCCAGTTTTGTCTCATCTGTCCAAAGGACATTCTCCCAGAAGCTTTGTGGCTTGTCAATATGCATTTTGGAAAATTCCAGTCTCGCTTTTTTAGGATTTGGTGTCCTCCTGGGTCGTCTTCCATTAAGTCCATTTTGGCTCAAACAGTGACGGATGGTGCGATCTGACACTGATGTACCTTGACCGTGGAGTTCACCTCTAATCTCTTTGGAAGTTGTTCTGGGCTCTTTGGTTACCATTCGTATTATCCATCTCTTCAATATGTCATCAATTTTCCTCTTGCGGCCACGTCCAGGGAGGTAGGCTACAGTCCCATGGACCTTAAACTTCTGAATAATATGTGCAGCTGTAGTCACAGGAACGTCAAGCTGCTTGGAGATGGTCTTATAGCCTTTACCTTTAACATGAAGGTCTATAATGTTCTTTCTGATCTCCTGAGACAACTCTCTCCTTAGCTTTCTGTGGTCCATGTTCAGTGTGGTACACACCATGATGCCAAACAGCACAGTGACTACTTTTCACCCTTTAAATAGGCAGACTGACTGATTACAAGTTTGAAGACACCTGTGATGCTAATTACAGGACACACCTTAGTTTAATATGTCCCTATGGTCACATTATTTTCAATCTTTTCTAGGGCTACCATAATTTTTGTCTAGGCCAGTTTCATCAGTTTGTTTTTTAAAATGATTCTGTTGAACCACAATTCAAAAGCAACAGCTGATTTTGACCATTGTGGGTTTTTCTCTCTTTAACGGAACGTTACCAACAACTTTGCCTACGTCTGTATATATATATATATATATATATATATATAGTGTGATTTTTACATTGGGTTTTGGATTATTGCAGAAAATAAGCTCCTTGGCAAACAAACGTTTATGATACTTACATGTTTTGTTCAGCAAGATAATCTGCACAAATGAACACCACTTTTATGAAGTAAAAAGTTAACATTAGGCTATAAATAAACTAGACCACGGTCGCATGAGCGCGAGTATAAACAACGAGGCTATAATAACGGATGTGTCGGCATGATGACGTTTAGTAGTCTTAGTAGTCTCCAAGAACTACAGGAGAAGATAATATTGATAAAAACAAGAGGGACCAGCAGCATAACTATTCGGCCCCTAATAAGGCATACAGGCTTGCTGTGAGTCATGTGATAAAAAATTCATCTTTGAGAATAAAAAAGTAATTCGCACCCTGATGAGATCAAGTTGTCTGAAAAGATGACTTCCTCATTCACAGGATGTGAGCAGGAGGAGTGAAGACTTCTTCTTTTTCTGCAGTATTTCAGTCATTTCATATTTGCTTTTATATCACAACGGCTTAGCAGGGAAGTCGGGTAGCTACTGGGTCTGTTGCAGTTCTGCTGACATTCACAAATTGTCTGATTTTAAAACTAATTATTTCTTCGTTTTAGCTGCCGGCTCCTTTGGTAAGGTAACATGTTACTGCTTTTATGTTTAACTCTGAGAGTTCTATTTTATTTTGCTACTTTTCATGAACTCTACTTTTATTTGTTGGGTTTTGTTTTAGCAGAAACATCATATACTCACACTGGATCATTTTATATTTAAACTGTTTTTAACTCTGCAGAGATTATTAATCACTATTATAACACAGTAATATCTGATTGTACACGGAGAGTTCCTGGTTTGAATGTATTAATTACGGGTGGCTTTAAAAGAACATGAATGCTTTCATTTAAAAGATGTTTTATGAAAAGTAACTTTTTGTCAAATCCAGGTGATGAGTGTCATTTCAGTCCAGTCTGTGAAAATGGTGACAGCCATCGTGTTACTGAGCGTCTTCTTAGTTTCAGGTGAGCTGTTTGTTCAGTCACTTTTATTTGGAGAGGTTACTTTTTCCAACTGTTCATGCTCTGTCTGCAGCGAAATGTTTCATACTGACATTGTTAAAAAAGACCAAACATGCTGCTGCTGAATTACAGTTTGTGCATCATGAACTTTCTCTTCATGCAGATTTTGCTTCACAATTTGTTCATCCTGAGTCTGTTTCACAGGTGCTTTGGCTGATTGTCGTGAAAGAACAGCCCTGTTCATTACTGCACCAAAGCAGATGGAAGCACTGAGTGGATCTTGTCTGCAAATCCCATGTCACTTTAGTGCTGAAGTAAGCGAGGAGTTCGACGGCGCAAGAACAACCTTCGGAGTGTGGATTAAAAGTGATTCCAAATTCGGCACCAGTCCAAACAATGTGATTTTCAACAGTAGCAGGATGAATAATATCTATCCAGTGAGTCTTACTGGAGACCTGAGTCAGAATAACTGCACCACTTTATTTTCCAGTTTAATCACAAGTTACACAGACAAGTACTTCTTCAGAATTGAGAACAGACCATTCGTGTCAACAGCTTCTTGTGATCCTCTTCAAATAACAGTCAAAGGTAAGAGAGTATTGTTTTTTATCAGTCAGTCTATAATGTTATTGTTTAGAATAAAAAGTGAAAGTTGCAACTTTTTAATTTTGGAGGTTTTTCACTTTGCCATGAATTTAAATTCTGATTAAACACTGAGTCTGTTGTTACAGTTTGACATTAAAATGATAAAATGTTGGGATATTAAAGGGACTGTTTGTAACTTTTTAAGTGTATAAATGTACCGGGTCGGGACACATGCACGCTCTCATATGCGCGCTCGCGTGTGGCCGTTGTACTCTGGTCCTCTGCCTGCTTGCCTTCACTGACACAGCGCGCGCGTTCTCGCGTGCTCACTCCACCTCTGGACGAGAACGCGTGCTCACTCCACACTGCAGAAGAGTTAGTTTAGCTCTGAGAATATCTAGTGATACTAGACCTACTGACCGTAGCTTTGGTCTCCAGGGCCGGAGTCTCTGCTGTACTCTGATCCTCTGCCTGCTTGCTTTCACTCACACACTGTGCGCTTTCTCGCTCTTTCGCTCCACCTCACGTGCATGCGTGCACACTACAAACTGCAAAAGAGTTAGTAGCTCTGAGAATATCTAGTGAATGTACAGTGGACGTTTGTGCAGCAATAAATGCTGCAGCTCCTCCAGACCAACAGAGGTTTTCCGTGTCTTGTGAAGTGACGGGGCTCCGCAGAGAGAAACGTTGTCGTCTCCAACCGGGTGCTGGTATCTCCCTGTTCTCTCCGGCTGCGGGCAGAGGCGATAACGTTGCTCGCTGCGGAGCCCTGCTGCCTAAGCCTGCGCTGAGGCAGGAAAAGCCAACACTAGTATCAGCAGTGATTCATGGAGAGACCTTCGTCTGGTCAGCTAACATTACTGCCAAGCAGGTGAAATATAGAGTGATATTGTGGTTTTAGCTGACGTGTGTCGCCTCACTGTTTTGAGCGATGCTCGTTCATGTCTATTTAGAGCGAGCAAACACGAGCTCGACGCTGACTTTCGTTGATTTCACGGCCACAGGTGTCGCTGTTAACAAGCATTTCTGAAAGTTACAAATAGACACTTTATGCATTTTCAAAACAAGATTGTCACCTTCTTTGTCAGCTTTCGCAAAAGTGTTCTAATATTTAAATATATTTTTCAGTGTACAATCTGTGTTTGATTTTAACCTCCAGATTCTCCTCTGAGGCCCAGCATTGAGATCTCAGGTGATCTGAAGGAGAATCAGTCTGTCACTATAACCTGCTCAGCTTTCACTCCCTGTCCACACTCCCCTCCTGAACTCACCTGGACTCTCCAACAAGACCCTCACAACAAAATAGAGGAAAACACAGATCGAACCTTCACAACTAAAATCCAGACGACCTTCACTCTGTCAGACGAACATGATGGATTCATCATCACCTGTTCAGCCAGATATCCTGTAAATGAAGGAAAAGACGTCAAGACAGCAAAGAACAGAACGACGCTCAGTGTTTCATGTAAGATAATAAGTGTTTGTTATTAGATCCTGTCAGCACATGATGATTCATGGGATGATTTTAATGAATAAAGTAAATCTCACATTTTCCTCAGATGCTCCCAAAGACACCTCAGTGTCCATCAGTCCATCAGGTTTGGTGTCAGCAGGTAGCCTGGTGAACCTGACCTGCTCCAGCAGAGCTAATCCTCCTGTCAGCCGCTTCACCTGGATCAAGACCAGCAAAGACAGACCCGTCGGTGTATTCGAAGGGAAGTTTCACAGCTTCAAGGTGACCTCTGTGGCAGATAGAGAAGATTATTACTGTTTGGCCACAAATGATCTCGGTAGTCAGACGTCATCAGGGATGAATAATGCAGGTAAATATAGAACTGAACAGAATCTGCTTAATTTAATCTAATCTGCTCTCCTCTGTTTTCTGTTTTTCTCGTTTTCTGTATTGCTTTGTTTGTTTGTTTGTTTGTTTGTTTGTTTGTTTGTTTGAGTACCCTGTAAAACACCTTTTATTGCATTTGTATGAAATGATGCTATAAACCAGTTTATGTTTGAGGTTAACAGAAGGAATTCAGGTTGATGTTGTTTTAGAGCCGTAACTTCTCCCATTAAGGAGAAGGTGACCATGCTGTCTTGTTACAGATAATCCAGAGTTTGGGGCTGTCGTCTACGTTACACTGAAGATCCTGGGAATCGTAGCGCTCTACAGTACAATCATCATCTTTGAGTGGTGAGACAAACTTTTCTATGTCATTTTCAGCTAAAGACTTATTGGTCTCTTTGAAAAGTTAATTTATTACTTTTATTCCTTCGTTTCCTTTTCTTTCAGGTGGTTTAGATCAAGATGCTGCAACAAACCAGTGAAGGTGAGCAACAGGTACATTATTCTTTCAACAATAAAATGTACTGCAGAGCCCTTAACATCTTCTCTCTCTCTCTCTCTCTCTCTCTCTCTCTCTCTCTCTCTCTCTCTCTCTCTCTCTCTCTCTCTCTCTGTTGTTTCATGTCCACAGGACGCAGTAGAAGCAGACTATGTCAACAGAGTGATTGAGATCCAAGCATCATGAAGGAGAAGAAGATGATGTCATGTTCACCATAGATGGAATATTTCTCTATTTCTTATTCAGCTAATTCTTAAATATTAAATGGCTTTACTTTGCAGACGATTGGTAAGATGAACAGAGTGCAAACAGGGCATTAGATAACATGAGTATAATATATAGCAGCTTCATCATTAGTTTGTGTAAGATTGTGCTGATTTATGGCATTATTATGGTAGTTATTTTTCATTGCCTCAATTGTTTTTCTTTGCATGTGAATATATAAATGTTTGACTAAAGGACAGTTAAATTCAGGTGATGAGGAAGCAGAAAGTGTTAATTTTGATCAGATATTTTCTCATTTGTGTTTGTATATACATGTGTATGAGACTGCTGAATTAAAAGCATTTGAAGTGAACAAAGCGTTTTAATCATTGAGGTTCTCTCATCAGCACGGCAATGCAGAGCAGCAGTGATAAAGACTGTGCACAAGTCAGCATAAGCTCTGTGCTACCTACATGTGTGAAATACACTTTAGAATAAGTTGAGGCATGATGTTGGTATTAATAAATATTCTGCTGATGCCAATGGCATCACGTGATGGACATGGAAGTTGTAGTAACGCCGTTTGGCCGCTACGAAAATGGATTTCAAAGACCAGAGCATTTTGGCAAATTTTTCATGGGCGCCACCCACATAATCAGCTGTGCTGCTCATCCCACAAATGCATGATCCTTACAAGTTAGACATCATTGTGAAGGTAAATAAACAGGCTTTCAAACGATGTAAAATACAATGACCATTAGCATTGTAACAACAGAGAAATAATCCACCAAACACAAGTTTCCGAACTTTGTTTTTCCAGTTTATATATATACTTTGTTTTTCCAGTTTATATATATACTTTGTTTTTCCAGTTTATATATATACTGGAAAAACAAAGTTCGGAAACTTGTGTTTGGTGGATTATTGCTCTGTTGTTACAATGCTAATGGTCATTGTATTTTACATCGTTGGAAAGCCTGTTTATTTACCTTCGCAATGATGTCCCACTTGTAAGGATCATGCATTTGTGGGATGAGCAGCACAGCTGATTATGTGGGTAGCGCCCAAGAAAAATTTGCCAAAATGCTCCGTCAATGGTAAACAGTGTATTCTCCTGTTGGTATTGACTCTTGTTTTGAGTTGTTTGGTGGATTGGATGATTGAACTCTCTATCAGTAACAAGGAACAAACAAGACATATTGGCAATTTTACACTTTATTCATTTAATACACCGTCAGGAGCCTCAGTAGCGGTGGAAGATCCATACGCAGCCACAACAGCCTGGCACCTCCTCCTCATGCTGGTCACCAACCTGGTCACACGTTGCTGTGGGATGGCGTTCCATTCCTCAACCACGATTCGTTGCAGGTCAGCCAGCATGGTTGTGTTGGTCACTCTAACACGTACAGCACGCCCAACTTGATCCCACATGTTGAATTGGGTTGAGGTGTGGATTCTTGGCAGGCCGTTCCATTCTCTCTACTCCCGCATTGTAGAGGTAGTCTGTGATAACCCTGGCTCTGTGGGGGCGAGCGTTGTCATCTTGGAGGATGAAGTTAGGTGCCAGATTGTGCAGATATGGGATCGCCACTGGCTGCAGAATCTCATCCCGATATCTCACTGCATTGAGATGGCCTTCAATGAGGACACGCCTTGTTTTGCCAGTGAGGGAGATGCCGCCCCACACCATGACACTGCCCTCACCAAAAGCTGTTACTCCATCGGTGCAACAATCAGCATGGCGTTCTCCGCGTCGTCTCCATACTTTGACCCTGCCGTCCAACTTTCGCAGACAGAACCTGGACTCATCACTGAACATGACATTCCCCCACATGTTCAGGTTCCATTGTCTGTGTTGTCGACACCAGCGCAAACGGGCCTGACGGTGAAGGGCAGTCATTGCAGGCTTCCTTGTAGCCTTATGAGAATACACTGTTTAGAGCATTTTGGCAAATTTTTCTTGGGCGCTACCCACATAATCAGCTGTGCTGCTCATCCCACAAATGCATGATCCTTACAAGTTGGACATCATTGCGAAGGTAAATAAACAGGCTTTCCAACGATGTAAAATACAATGACCATTAGCATTGTAACAACAGAGAAATAATCCACCAAACACAAGTTTCCGAACTTTGTTTTTCCAGTTTATATATATACTGTGTGATTTTTACATTGGGTTTTGGATTATTGCAGAAAATAAGCTCCTTGGCAAACAAATGTTTATGATACTTACATGTTTCGTTCAGCAAGATAATCTGCACAAATAAACACCACTTTTATGAAATAAAAAGCTGACATTAGGCTATAAATAAACTACACCACGGTCGCATGAGCGCGAGTATAAACAACGAGGCTGTAATAACGGATGTGTCGGCATGATGACGTTTAGTAGTCTTAGTAGTCTCCAAGAACTACAGGAGAAGATAATATTGACAAAAACAAGAGGGACCAGCATCATAACTGTTTGGCCCCTAATAAGGCATACAGGCTTGCTGTGAGTCATGTGATAAAAATAATCTTTGAGAATAAATATGTAATTTGCATCCTGATGAGATCAAGTTGTCTAAAAAGATGACTTCCTCATTCACAGGGTGCGAGCAGGAGGAGTGAAGACTTCTTCTTTTTCTGCAGTATTTCAGTCATTTCATATTTGCTTTTATATCACAACGGCTTAGCAGGGAAGTCGGGTAGCTACTGGGTCTGTTGCAGTTCTGCTGACATTCACAAATTGTCTGATTTTAAAACTAATTGTTTCTTCATTTTAGCTGCCGGCTCCTTTGGTAAGGTAACATGTTACTGCTTTTATGTTTAACTCAGAGAGTTTTATTTTGTTTGGCTACTTTTCATGAACTCTACTTTTACTTGTTGGGTTTTGTTTTAGCAGAAACATCATAAACTCACACTGGATCATTTTATATTTAAATTGTTTTTAACTCTGCAGAGATTATTAATCACTATTATAACACAGTAACATCTGCTTGTACACGGAGAGTTCCTGGTTTGAATGTATTAATTTGAGGTGGCTTTAAAAGAACATGAATGCTTCGTTTAAAAGATGTTTTATGAAAAGTAACTTTTTGCCAAATCCAGGTGATGAGTGTCATTTCAGTCCAGTCTGTGGAAATGGTGACAGCCATCGTGTTACTGAGCGTCTTCTTAGTTTCAGGTGAGCTGTTTGTTCAGTCACTTTTATTTGGAGACGTTACTTTTTTCAACTGTTCATGCTTTGTCTGCAAAGTCAAATGTTTCATACTGACATTGTTAAAAGGGCCAAATGTGTTGCTGCTGAATTACAGTTTGTGCATCATGAACTTTCTCTTCATGC
The DNA here is from genome assembly GCF_043250625.1 of Sebastes fasciatus. NCBI lineage: Eukaryota > Metazoa > Chordata > Actinopteri > Perciformes > Sebastidae > Sebastes > Sebastes fasciatus. Next base: position 17,836,744 of record NC_133815.1, on the reverse strand, counting down.
AGATTTTGCTCCACAATTTGTTCATCACGAGTCTGTTTCACAGGTGCTTTGGCTGATTGTCAGAATTTAGCCCTGTTCATTACTGCACCAAAGAAGATGGAAGCACTGAGTGGATCTTGTCTGCAAATCCCATGTCACTTTACCGTTAAACCAGAAGAGGCATTCAACAGCGCAAAACCAACCTTCGGAGTGTGGATTAAAAGTGACAAAGCTTTTGCCCAAAATCCACATAATGTGATTTTCAACAGTAGCAGGATGGATAATATCTATCCAATGAGTCTTACTGGAGACCTGAGTCAGAATAACTGCACCACTTTTTTTTCCATTGTAATCACAAGTTACACAGACTGGTACTACTTCAGAATTGAGAACAGACCATTCATGTCAACAGCTCTTTGTGATCCTCTTCAAATAACAGTCAAAGGTGAGAGAGTTTTGTTTTTTTATCAGTCAGTCTATAATGTTATTGTTTAGAATAAAAAGTGAAAGTTGCAACTTTTTAATTTTGGAGGTTTTTCACTTTGCCATGAATTTAAATTCTGATTAAACACTGATTCTGTTGTTACAGTTTGACATTAAAATGATAAAATGTTGGGATATTAAAGGGACTGTTTGTAACTTTTTAAGTGTATAAATGTACCGGGTCGGGACACATGTGCGCTCTCATATGCGCGCTCGCGTGTGGCCGTTGTACTCTGGTCCTCTGCCTGCTTGCCTTCACTGACACAGCGCGCGCGTTCTCGTGTGCTCACTCCACCTCTAGACGTGAACGCGTGCTCACTCCACACTGCAGAAGAGTTAGTTTAGCTCTGAGAATATCTAGTGATACTAGACCTACTGACCGTAGCTTTGGTCTCCAGGGCCGGAGTCTCTGCTGTACTCTGATCCTCTGCCTGCTTGCTTTCACTCACACACTGCGCGCGTTCTCGTTCTTTCGCTCCACCTCACGTGCATGCGTGCACACTACAAACTGCAAAAGAGTTAGTAGCTCTGAGAATATCTAGTGAATGTACAGTGGACGTTTGTGCAGCAATAAATGCTGCAGCTCCTCCAGACCAACCGAGGTTTCCCGTGTCTTGTGAAGTGACGGGGCTCCGCAGAGAGAAACGTTGTCGTCTCCAACCTGGTGCTGGTATCTCCCTGTTCTCTCCGGCTGCGGGCAGAGGCGATAACGTTGCTCGCTGCGGAGCCCTGCTGCCTAAGCCTGCGCTGAGGCAGGAAAAGCCAACACTAGGATCAGCATTGATTCATGGAGAGACCTTCGTCTGGTCAGCTAACATTACTGCCAAGCAGCTGAAATATAGAGTGATATTGTGGTTTTAGCTGACGTGTGTCGCCTCACTGTTTTGAGCGATGCTCGTTCATGTCTATTTAGAGCAAGCAAACACGAGCTCGACGCTGACTTTCGTTGATTTCACGGCCACAGGTGTCGCTGTTAACAAGCATTTCTGAAAGTTACAAATAGACACTTTATGCATTTTCAAAACAAGATTGTCACCTTCTTTGTCAGCTTTCGCAAAAATGTTCTAATATTTAAATATATTTTTCAGTGTACAATCTGTGTTTGATTTTAACCTCCAGATTCTCCTCCGAGGCCCCGCATTGAGGTCTCAGGTGATCTGAAGGAGAAGGAGTCTGTCACTATAACCTGCTCAGCTTTCACCCCCTGTCCACACTCCCCTCCTGAACTCACCTGGACTCTCCAACAAGACCCTCACAACAAAATAGAGGAAAACACAGATCGAACCTTCACAACTAAAATCCAGACGACCTTCACTCTGTCAGACGAACATGATGGATTCAACATCACCTGTTCAGCCAGATATCCTGTAAATGAAGGAAAAGACATCAAAACAGCAGAGAAGAGAACGACGCTCAGTGTTTCATGTAAGATAATAAGTGTTTGTTATTAGATCCTGTCAGCACATGATGATTCATGGGATGATTTTAATGAATAAAGTGAATCTCACATTTTCCTCAGATGCTCCCAAAGACACCTCAGTGTCCATCAGTCCATCAGGTTTGGTGTCAGCAGGTAGCCTGGTGAACCTGACCTGCTCCAGCAGAGCCAATCCTCCTGTCAGCCGCTTCACCTGGATCAAGACCAGCAAAGACAGACCCGTCGGTGTATTCGAAGGGAAGTTTCACAGCTTCAAGGTGACCTCTGTGGCAGATAGAGAAGATTATTACTGTTTGGCCACAAATGATCTCGGTAGTCAGACGTCATCAGGGATGAATAATGCAGGTAAATATAGAATTGAACAGAATCTGCTTAATTTAATCTAATCTGCTCTCCTCTGTTTTCTGTTTTTCTCATTTTCTGTATTGCTTTGTTTGTTTGTTTGTTTGTTTGTTTGTTTGTTTGTTTGAGTACCCTGTAAAACACCTTTTATTGCATTTGTATGAAATGATGCTATAAACCAGTTTATGTTTGAGTTTAACAGAAGGAATTCAGGTTGACGATGTTTTAGAGCCGTAACATTTCCCATTAAGGAGAAGGTGACCATGCTGTCTTGTAACAGATAATCCAGAGTTTGGCGCTGTCGTCTACGTTACACTGAAGATCCTGGGAATCGTAGCGCTCTACAGTACAATCATCATCTTTGAGTGGTGAGACAAACTTTTCTATGTCATTTTCAGCTAAAGACTTGTTGGTCTCTTTGAAAAGTTCATTTATTACTTTTATTCCTTCGTTTCCTTTTCTTTCAGGTGGTTTAGATCAAGATGCTGCAACAAACCAGTGAAGGTGAGCAACAGGTACATTATTCTTTCAACAATAAAATGTGCTGCAGAGCCCTTAACCCCTCTCTCTCTCTCTCTCTCTCTCTCTCTCTCTCTCTCTCTCTCTCTCTCTCTCTCTCTCTCTCTCTCTGTCTCCCTCCCTCTCTCTCTCTCTCTCTCTCTCTCTCTCTCTCTCTCTCTCTCTCTCTCTCTCTCTCTCTCTCCCTCCCTCTCTCTCTCTCTCTCTCTCTCTCTCTCTCTGTTGTTTCATGTCCACAGGACGCAGTAGAAGCAGACTATGTCAACAGAGTGATTGAGATCCAAGCATCATGAAGGAGAAGAAGATGATGTCATGTTCACCATAAATGGAATATTTCTCTATTTCTAATTCAGCTAGTTCATAAATATTAAATGGCTTTACTTTGCAGACGATTGGTAAGATGAACAGAGTGCAAACAGGGCATAAGATAACATGAATATAATATATAGCAGCTTCATCATTAGTTTGTGTAAGATTGTGCTGATTTATGGCATTATTATGGTAGTTATTTTTCATTGCCTCAACAGGGTTTCTTTGCATGTGAATATATATATGTTTGACAGAAGGACAGTTAAATTCAGGTGATGAGGAAGCAGAAAGTGTTAATTTTTATCAGGTATCTTCTCATTTGTGTTTGTATATACATGTGTATGAGACTGCTGAATTAAAAGCATTTGAAGTGAACAAAGCGTTTTAATCACTGAGGTTCTCTCATCAGCACGGCAATGCAGAGCAGCAGTGATACAGACTGTGCACAAGTCAGCATAAACTCTGTGCTACCTACATGTGTGAAATACACTTTACAATAAGTTGAGGCATGATGTTGGTATTAATAAATCCTCTTTTCAGTTCTACAAGGAAACATAGACACCTCACAGCCAAAGTGAAGTGGTGGAATGTAAACTGGTGAAGTCATGAACAGAGCGCTGAGAAAAAGCTGAGAACTGAGTAAAAAGGGGAAGTTGGTTGGCTGGGTTTTATCGACAAGTCCTTCTGCAGGATCGTCATAGCGACAAAACGTCTTCACAATTTATATTAATTATTTATGTAATTAATTAATTCATGTTTATTTTTGATTTATGACCAGAACAACTTGACACACAATGATATATACCACTTCTATGTGACATCTACTGTTGGCCTGCTATCTCCCCCTAAAGACCCCCTGTACGCCCCTAAAAAAGACAAAAACGGGTCTATTGTGGGTCTCAGAGGGTTAATACTATTATGTTTAATAATAGTGTCTTTGGTGATGGTACGGTAAATACTTACTTTTATGTCATATGCTTGAAATGTATTAAATCCCTAACTGCTTCACTGTAAATGAGTTGAATTACACAACACAACTTTTTGGTAGGAAAGCCACAGGCTGATATTCTCATAGTTTCAGTGAATATATCGTAGGTCAATACCACCATCTGCTGGAGAAAAGGACAACTCTCCTATGAGTACCACTGGTGCCTAACACTGTGGTGTCTGAACATCAGATTAAAAATATATAGACCCTGGTCTTACTTTGAAAAGAAAATGTGTCTATCTGTGGAATTATGTATTAAATAATATAAACCAGAGGCTGGATTATCAGCCAAACCTCTGATAACCCGGAAGGTCTAACAAACCCGGTCTAGTCCTGTGTGAGAGTTGTTTGGTAAGTAGTGCTCATTCAGCTCTGTGAACTGTGTGTAGGATTAGGCAACAAAACCACTTACTTTAGGAAAAAACAACATGATTGGTCTCAAAATTACCACGTTTTTACAGTGCATCCACCTCCCCTCCTGCCCGTCCTGTGTGTCTCTTTCGTTTTTTAAACTACGTCACCACAGCAATTTCCCTGTGTGTTAACTGTTGCCACGGATGGGTTTACATTGTAGTTAATGGTTGTATAAAGAGAACTAGATACAGCGTTGGAAGCGGACTCCCGTTATTCCTATGAGAGTTGCTCAGTGGCTCATCCAGCGATCTTCCACATCCATTGGGCTCATAGAGCAGGCGCAATAGTGTTTCCTTTAACTCCGCCGCTGAGCCCGCGGTCCGGACCTCGGTCTGGGTCTCATTCACATGAATGGAGGAAGGGAAATAACTGTGGATTCAGCTATTAGGGCATTTTACAACTTTTGGACCTAATGAATTAATTAAGGGGTGGCACCGCAAGTTTTCATGTTCTCCCCGTGTTAGCGTGGGTTTTCTCCGGGCTCTGCGGCCTCCTCCCACAGTAGAAAGACTAGCAGGTTAGGTTAATTGTTGACTCTAAATTGCTCGTATGTGTTGAATGTGAGCATGAATGGTTGTCTGTCTCTATGTGTTAGTCTGACGACCTGTCCAGGTTGTACCCCGCCTTCGCCCAATGTCAGCTGGAATCGGCTCCAGCCCCCCCGCGACCCTGAATAGGATAAGCGGTTATCGACAATGGATGGATGGATGATTAGAAGTGTTTGTACTGTGAAGTTGATTTAACTAAAAAATACAATTTAAGAATGTCTGATTTACAAATGTCTCTTTCCCAATGTAAGTCTATGGGAAAAAGTATTTTTGGGCCCAATGGCATCACGTGACGGACATGGAAGTTGTAGTACTGCCGTTTGGCCGCTACGAAAATGTATTTCAAAGACCAGAGCATTTTGGCAAATTTTTCTTGGGCGCCACCCACATAATCAGCTGTGCTGCTCATCCCACAAATGCATGATCATTACAAGTTGGACATCATTGTGAAGGTAAATAAACAGGCTTTCAAACGATGTAAAATACAATGACCATTAGCATTGTAACAACAGAGAAATAATCCACCAAACACAAGTTTCCAAACTTTTTTTTCCCAGTTTATATATATATATATATACAGACGTAGGCAAAGTTGTTGGTAACGTTCTGTCAAAGAGAGAAAAACCCACAATGGTCACTGAAATAACTTGAAACTGACAAAAGTAATAATAAATAAAAATTCACTGAAAATTTACTAATGAAAATCAGATATTGTTTTTGAATTATGGTTCAGCAGAATCATTTAAAAAAAAAAAAAAATGAAACTGGCCTAGACAAAAATGATGGTAACATTAACTTAATATTTTGTTGCACAACCTTTTGAGGCAATCACTGCAATCAAGTGATTTCTGTAACTCTCAATGAGACTTCTGCACCTGTCGATAGGTATGTTGGCCCACTCCTCGTGAGCAAACTGCTCCAGCTGTCTCAGGTTTGAAGGGTGCCTTCTCCAGACAGCATGTTTCAGCTCCTTCCACAGATGTTCAATAGGATTTAGATCAGGGCTCATAGAAGGCCACTTCAGAATAGTCCAATGTTTTGTTCTTAGCCATTCTTGGGTGTTTTTAGATGTGTTTTGGGTCATTATCCTGTTTGAGGACCCATGACCTGCAACTGAGACCAATCTTTCTGACACTGGGCAGCACATTTCGCTCCAGAATGCCTTGATAGTCTTGAGATTTCATTGCACCCTGCACAGATTCAAGACACCCTGTGCCAGATGCAACAAAGCAGCCCCATAACATAACCGAGCCTCCTCCATGTTTCACATTAGGTACAGTGTTCTTTTCTTTGGATGCTTCATCTCTTCGTCTGTGAACATAGAGCTGATGTGACTTGCCAAAAAGCTCCAGTTTTGTCTCATCTGTCCAAAGGACATTCTCCCAGAAGCTTTGTGGCTTGTCAATATGCATTTTGGAAAATTCCAGTCTCGCTTTTTTAGGATTTGGTGTCCTCCTGGGTCGTCTTCCATTAAGTCCATTTTGGCTCAAACAGTGACGGATGGTGCGATCTGACACTGATGTACCTTGACCGTGGAGTTCACCTCTAATCTCTTTGGAAGTTGTTCTGGGCTCTTTGGTTACCATTCGTATTATCCATCTCTTCAATATGTCATCAATTTTCCTCTTGCGGCCACGTCCAGGGAGGTTGGCTACAGTCCCATGGACCTTAAACTTCTGAATAATATGTGCAGCTGTAGTCACAGGAACGTCAAGCTGCTTGGAGATGGTCTTATAGCCTTTACCTTTAACATGAAGGTCTATAATGTTCTTTCTGATCTCCTGAGACAACTCTCTCCTTAGCTTTCTGTGGTCCATGTTCAGTGTGGTACACACCATGATGCCAAACAGCACAGTGACTACTTTTCACCCTTTAAATAGGCAGACTGACTGATTACAAGTTTGAAGACACCTGTGATGCTAATTACAGGACACACCTTAGTTTAATATGTCCCTATGGTCACATTATTTTCAATCTTTTCTAGGGCTACCATCATTTTTGTCTAGGCCAGTTTCATCAGTTTGTTTTTTAAAATGATTCTGTTGAACCACAATTCAAAAGCAACAGCTGATTTTGACCATTGTGGGTTTTTCTCTCTTTAACGGAACGTTACCAACAACTTTGCCTACGTCTGTATATATATATATATATATATATATATATAGTGTGATTTTTACATTGGGTTTTGGATTATTGCAGAAAATAAGCTCCTTGGCAAACAAACGTTTATGATACTTACATGTTTTGTTCAGCAAGATAATCTGCACAAATGAACACCACTTTTATGAAGTAAAAAGTTAACATTAGGCTATAAATAAACTACACCACGGTCGCATGAGCGCGAGTATAAACAACGAGGCTATAATAACGGATGTGTCGGCATGATGACGTTTAGTAGTCTTAGTAGTCTCCAAGAACTACAGGAGAAGATAATATTGATAAAAACAAGAGGGACCAGCAGCATAACTGTTCGGCCCCTAATAAGGCATACAGGCTTGCTGTGAGTCATGTGATAAAAAATTCATCTTTGAGAATAAAAAAGTAATTCGCACCCTGATGAGATCAAGTTGTCTGAAAAGATGACTTCCTCATTCACAGGATGTGAGCAGGAGGAGTGAAGACTTCTTCTTTTTCTGCAGTATTTCAGTCATTTCATATTTGCTTTTATATCACAACGGCTTAGCAGGGAAGTCGGGTAGCTACTGGGTCTGTTGCAGTTCTGCTGACATTCACAAATTGTCTGATTTTAAAACTAATTATTTCTTCGTTTTAGCTGCCGGCTCCTTTGGTAAGGTAACATGTTACTGCTTTTATGTTTAACTCAGAGAGTTTTATTTTGTTTGGCTACTTTTCATGAACTCTACTTTTATTTGTTGGGTTTTGTTTTAGCAGAAACATCATATACTCACACTGGATCATTTTATATTTAAACTGTTTTTAACTCTGCAGAGATTATTAATCACTATTATAACACAGTAATATCTGATTGTACACGGAGAGTTCCTGGTTTGAATGTATTAATTACGGGTGGCTTTAAAAGAACATGAATGCTTTCATTTAAAAGATGTTTTATGAAAAGTAACTTTTTGCCAAATCCAGGTGATGAGTGTCATTTCAGTCCAGTCTGTGAAAATGGTGACAGCCATCGTGTTACTGAGCGTCTTCTTAGTTTCAGGTGAGCTGTTTGTTCAGTCACTTTTATTTGGAGAGATTACTTTTTCCAACTGTTCATGCTCTGTCTGCAGCGAAATGTTTCATACTGACATTGTTAAAAAAGACCAAACATGCTGCTGCTGAATTACAGTTTGTGCATCATGAACTTTCTCTTCATGCAGATTTTGCTTCACAATTTGTTCATCCTGAGTCTGTTTCACAGGTGCTTTGGCTGATTGTCGTGAAAGAACAGCCCTGTTCATTACTGCACCAAAGCAGATGGAAGCACTGAGTGGATCTTGTCTGCAAATCCCATGTCACTTTAGTGCTGAAGTAAGCGAGGAGTTCGACGGCGCAAGAACAACCTTCGGAGTGTGGATTAAAAGTGATTCCAAATTCGGCACCAGTCCAAACAATGTGATTTTCAACAGTAGCAGGATGAATAATATCTATCCAGTGAGTCTTACTGGAGACCTGAGTCAGAATAACTGCACCACTTTATTTTCCAGTTTAATCACAAGTTACACAGACAAGTACTTCTTCAGAATTGAGAACAGACCATTCGTGTCAACAGCTTCTTGTGATCCTCTTCAAATAACAGTCAAAGGTAAGAGAGTATTGTTTTTTATCAGTCAGTCTATAATGTTATTGTTTAGAATAAAAAGTGAAAGTTGCAACTTTTTAATTTTGGAGGTTTTTCACTTTGCCATGAATTTAAATTCTGATTAAACACTGAGTCTGTTGTTACAGTTTGACATTAAAATGATAAAATGTTGGGATATTAAAGGGACTGTTTGTAACTTTTTAAGTGTATAAATGTACCGGGTCGGGACACATGTGCGCTCTCATATGCGCGCTCGCGTGTGGCCGTTGTACTCTGGTCCTCTGCCTGCTTGCCTTCACTGACACAGCGCGCGCGTTCTCGCGCGCTCACTCCACCTCTAGACATGAACGTGTGCTCACTCCACACTGCAGAAGAGTTAGTTTAGCTCTGAGAATATCTAGTGATACTAGACCTACTGACCGTAGCTTTGGTCTCCAGGGCCGGAGTCTCTGCTGTACTCTGATCCTCTGCCTGCTTGCTTTCACTCACACACTGTGCGCTTTCTCGCTCTTTCGCTCCACCTCACGTGCATGCGTGCACACTACAAACTGCAAAAGAGTTAGTAGCTCTGAGAATATCTAGTGAATGTACAGTGGACGTTTGTGCAGCAATAAATGCTGCAGCTCCTCCAGACCAACAGAGGTTTTCCGTGTCTTGTGAAGTGACGGGGCTCCGCAGAGAGAAACGTTGTCGTCTCCAACCGGGTGCTGGTATCTCCCTGTTCTCTCCGGCTGCGGGCAGAGGCGATAACGTTGCTCGCTGCGGAGCCCTGCTGCCTAAGCCTGCGCTGAGGCAGGAAAAGCCAACACTAGTATCAGCAGTGATTCATGGAGAGACCTTCGTCTGGTCAGCTAACATTACTGCCAAGCAGGTGAAATATAGAGTGACATTGTGGTTTTAGCTGACGTGTGTCACCTCACTGTTTTGAGCGATGCTCGTTCATGTCTATTTAGAGCGAGCAAACACGAGCTCGACGCTGACTTTCGTTGATTTCACGGCCACAGGTGTCGCTGTTAACAAGCATTTCTGAAAGTTACAAATAGACACTTTATGCATTTTCAAAACAAGATTGTCACCTTCTTTGTCAGCTTTCGCAAAAGTGTTCTAATATTTAAATATATTTTTCAGTGTACAATCTGTGTTTGATTTTAACCTCCAGATTCTCCTCTGAGGCCCAGCATTGAGATCTCAGGTGATCTGAAGGAGAATCAGTCTGTCACTATAACCTGCTCAGCTTTCACTCCCTGTCCACACTCCCCTCCTGAACTCACCTGGACTCTCCAACAAGACCCTCACAACAAAATAGAGGAAAACACAGATCGAACCTTCACAACTAAAATCCAGACGACCTTCACTCTGTCAGACGAACATGATGGATTCATCATCACCTGTTCAGCCAGATATCCTGTAAATGAAGGAAAAGACATCAAAACAGCAGAAGAGAGAACGACGCTCAGTGTTTCATGTAAGATAATAAGTGTTTGTTATTAGATCCTGTCAGCACATGATGATTCATGGGATGATTTTAATGAATAAAGTAAATCTCACATTTTCCTCAGATGCTCCCAAAGACACCTCAGTGTCCATCAGTCCATCAGGTTTGGTGTCAGCAGGTAGCCTGGTGAACCTGACCTGCTCCAGCAGAGCTAATCCTCCTGTCAGCCGCTTCACCTGGATCAAGACCAGCAAAGACAGACCCGTCGGTGTATTCGAAGGGAAGTTTCACAGCTTCAAGGTGACCTCTGTGGCAGATAGAGAAGATTATTACTGTTTGGCCACAAATGATCTCGGTAGTCAGACGTCATCAGGGATGAATAATGCAGGTAAATATAGAACTGAACAGAATCTGCTTAATTTAATCTAATCTGCTCTCCTCTGTTTTCTGTTTTTCTCGTTTTCTGTATTGCTTTGTTTGTTTGTTTGTTTGTTTGTTTGTTTGTTTGTTTGAGTACCCTGTAAAACACCTTTTATTGCATTTGTATGAAATGATGCTATAAACCAGTTTATGTTTGAGGTTAACAGAAGGAATTCAGGTTGATGATGTTTTAGAGCCGTAACATTTCCCATTAAGGAGAAGGTGACCATGCTGTCTTGTTACAGATAATCCAGAGTTTGGGGCTGTCGTCTACGTTACACTGAAGATCCTGGGAATCGTAGCGCTCTACAGTACAATCATCATCTTTGAGTGGTGAGACAAACTTTTCTATGTCATTTGCAGCTAAAGACTTATTGGTCTCTTTGAAAAGTTCATTTATTACTTTTATTCCTTCGTTTCCTTTTCTTTCAGGTGGTTTAGATCAAGATGCTGCAACAAACCAGTGAAGGTGAGCAACAGGTACATTATTCTTTCAACAATAAAATGTACTGCAGAGCCCTTAACACCTCTCTCTCTCTCTCTCTCTCTCTCTCTCTCTCTCTCTCTCTCTCTCTCTCTGTGTTGTTTCATGTCCACAGGACGCAGTAGAAGCAGACTATGTCAACAGAGTGATTGAGATCCAAGCATCATGAAGGAGAAGAAGATGATGTCATGTTCACCATAGATGGAATATTTCTCTATTTCTTATTCAGCTAATTCTTAAATATTAAATGGCTTTACTTTGCAGACGATTGGTAAGATGAACAGAGTGCAAACAGGGCATTAGATAACATGAGTATAATATATAGCAGCTTCATCATTAGTTTGTGTAAGATTGTGCTGATTTATGGCATTATTATGGTAGTTATTTTTCATTGCCTCAATTGTTTTTCTTTGCATGTGAATATATAAATGTTTGACTAAAGGACAGTTAAATTCAGGTGATGAGGAAGCAGAAAGTGTTAATTTTGATCAGATATTTTCTCATTTGTGTTTGTATATACATGTGTATGAGACTGCTGAATAAAAAGCCTTTGAAGTGAACAAAGCGTTTTAATCATTGAGGTTCTCTCATCAGCACGGCAATGCAGAGCAGCAGTGATACAGACTGTGCACAAGTCAGCATAAGCTCTGTGCTACATACATGTGTGAAATACACTTTAGAATAAGTTGAGGCATGATGTTGGTATTAATAAATATTCTGCTGATGCCAATGGCATCACGTGATGGACATGGAAGTTGTAGTAACGCCGTTTGGCCGCTACGAAAATGGATTTCAAAGACCAGAGCATTTTGGCAAATTTTTCATGGGCGCCACCCACATAATCAGCTGTGCTGCTCATCCCACAAAGGCATGATCCTTACAAGTTAGACATCATTGTGAAGGTAAATAAACAGGCTTTCAAACGATGTAAAATACAATGACCATTAGCATTGTAACAACAGAGAAATAATCCACCAAACACAAGTTTCCGAACTTTGTTTTTCCAGTTTATATATATACTTTGTTTTTCCAGTTTATATATATACTTTGTTTTTCCAGTTTATATATATACTGGAAAAACAAAGTTCGGAAACTTGTGTTTGGTGGATTATTTCTCTGTTGTTACAATGCTAATGGTCATTGTATTTTACATCGTTGGAAAGCCTGTTTATTTACCTTCGCAATGATGTCCCACTTGTAAGGATCATGCATTTGTGGGATGAGCAGCACAGCTGATTATGTGGGTAGCGCCCAAGAAAAATTTGCCAAAATGCTCCGTCAATGGTAAACAGTGTATTCTCCTGTTGGTGTTGACTCTTGTTTTGAGTTGTTTGGTGGATTGGATGATTGAACTCTCTATCAGTAACAAGGAACAAACAAGACATATTGGCAATTTTACACTTTATTCATTTAATACACCGTCAGGAGCCTCAGTAGCGGTGGAAGATCCATACGCAGCCACAACAGCCTGGCACCTCCTCCTCATGCTGGTCACCAACCTGGTCACACGTTGCTGTGGGATGGCGTTCCATTCCTCAACCACGATTCGTTGCAGGTCAGCCAGCATGGTTGTGTTGGTCACTCTAACACGTACAGCACGCCCAACTTGATCCCACATGTTGAATTGGGTTGAGGTGTGGATTCTTGGCAGGCCGTTCCATTCTCTCTACTCCCGCATTGTAGAGGTAGTCTGTGATGACCCTCGCTCTGTGGGGGCGAGCGTTGTCATCTTGGAGGATGAAGTTAGGTGCCAGATTGTGCAGATATGGGATCGCCACTGGCTGCAGAATCTCATCCCGATATCTCACTGCATTGAGATGGCCTTCAATGATGACAAGCCTTGTTTTGCCAGTGAGGGAGATGCCGCCCCACACCATGACACTGCCCTCACCAAAAGCTGTTACTCCATCGGTGCAACAATCAGCATGGCGTTCTCCGCGTCGTCTCCATACTTTGACCCTGCCGTCCAACTTTCGCAGACAGAACCTGGACTCATCACTGAACATGACATTCCCCCACATGTTCAGGTTCCATTGTCTGTGTTGTCGACACCAGCGCAAACGGGCCTGACGGTGAAGGGCAGTCATTGCAGGCTTCCTTGTAGCCTTATGAGAATACACTGTTTAGAGCATTTTGGCGAATTTTTCTTGGGCGCTACCCACATAATCAGCTGTGCTGCTCATCCCACAAATGCATGATCCTTACAAGTTGGACATCATTGCGAAGGTAAATAAACAGGCTTTCCAACGATGTAAAATACAATGACCATTAGCATTGTAACAACAGAGAAATAATCCACCAAACACAAGTTTCCGAACTTTGTTTTTCCAGTTTATATATATACTGTGTGATTTTTACATTCGGTTTTGGATTATTGCAGAAAATAAGCTCCTTGGCAAACAAATGTTTATGATACTTACATGTTTCGTTCAGCAAGATAATCTGCACAAATAAACACCACTTTTATGAAATAAAAAGCTAACATTAGGCTATAAATAAACTACACCACGGTCGCATGAGCGCGAGTATAAACAACGAGGCTGTAATAACGGATGTGTCGGCATGATGACGTTTAGTAGTCTTGGTAGTCTCCAAGAACTACAGGAGAAGATAATATTGACAAAAACAAGAGGGACCAGCATCATAACTGTTTGGCCCCTAATAAGGCATACAGGCTTGCTGTGAGTCATGTGATAAAAATAATCTTTGAGAATAAATATGTAATTTGCATCCTGATGAGATCAAGTTTTCTAAAAAGATGACTTCCTCACTCACAGGATGCGAGCAGGAGGAGTGAAGACTTCTTCTTTTTCTGCAGTATTTCAGTCATTTCATATTTGCTTTTATATCACAACGGCTTAGCAGGGAAGTCGGGTAGCTACTGGGTCTGTTGCAGTTCTGCTGACATTCACAAATTGTCTGATTTTAAAACTAATTGTTTCTTCGTTTTAGCTGCCGGCTCCTTTGGTAAGGTAACATGTTGCTGCTTTTATGTTTAACTCAGAGAGTTTTATTTTGTTTGGCTACTTTTCATGAACTCTACTTTTACTTGTTGGGTTTTGTTTTAGCAGAAACATCATAAACTCACACTGGATCATTTTATATTTAAACTGTTTTTAACTCTGCAGAGATTATTGATCACTATTATAACACAGTAACATCTGGTTGTACACGGAGAGTTCCTGGTTTGAATGTATTAATTTGAGGTGGCTTTAAAAGAACATGAATGCTTCGTTTAAAAGATGTTTTATGAAAAGTAACTTTTTGCCAAATCCAGGTGATGAGTGTCATTTCAGTCCAGTCTGTGAAAATGGTGACAGCCATCGTGTTACTGAGCGTCTTCTTAGTTTCAGGTGAGCTGTTTGTTCAGTCACTTTTATTTGGAGACGTTACTTTTTTCAACTGTTCATGCTTTGTCTGCAAAGTCAAATGTTTCATACTGACATTGTTAAAAGGGCCAAATGTGTTGCTGCTGAATTACAGTTTGTGCATCATGAACTTTCTCTTCATGCAGATTTTGCTCCACAATTTGTTCATCACGAGTCTGTTTCACAGGTGCTTTGGCTGATTGTCAGAATTTAGCCCTGTTCATTACTGCACCAAAGAAGATGGAAGCACTGAGTGGATCTTGTCTGCAAATCTCATGTCACTTTACCGTTAAACCAGAAGAGGCATTCAACAGCGCAAAACCAACCTTCGGAGTGTGGATTAAAAGTGACAAAGCTTTTGCCCAAAATCCACATAATGTGATTTTCAACAGTAGCAGGATGGATAATATCTATCCAATGAGTCTTACTGGAGACCTGAGTCAGAATAACTGCACCACTTTTTTTTCCATTGTAATCACAAGTTACACAGACTGGTACTACTTCAGAATTGAGAACAGACCATTCGTGTCAACAGCTTCTTGTGATCCTCTTCAAATAACAGTCAAAGGTAAGAGAGTATTGTTTTTTATCAGTCAGTCTATAATGTTATTGTTTAGAATAAAAAGTGAAAGTTGCAACTTTTTAATTTTGGAGGTTTTTCACTTTGCCATGAATTTAAATTCTGATTAAATACTGATTCTGTTGTTACAGTTTGACATTAAAATGATAAAATGTTGGGATATTAAAGGGACTGTTTGTAACTTTTTAAGTGTATAAATGTACCGGGTCGGGACACATGTGCGCTCTCATATGCGCGCTCGCGTGTGGCCGTTGTACTCTGGTCCTCTGCCTGCTTGCCTTCACTGACACAGCGCGCGCGTTCTCGTGTGCTCACTCCACCTCTAGACGTGAACGCGTGCTCACTCCACACTGCAGAAGAGTTAGTTTAGCTCTGAGAATATCTAGTGATACTAGACCTACTGACCGTAGCTTTGGTCTCCAGGGCCGGAGTCTCTGCTGTACTCTGATCCTCTGCCTGCTTGCTTTCACTCACACACTGCGCGCGTTCTCGTTCTTTCGCTCCACCTCACGTGCATGCGTGCACACTACAAACTGCAAAAGAGTTAGTAGCTCTGAGAATATCTAGTGAATGTACAGTGGACGTTTGTGCAGCAATAAATGCTGCAGCTCCTCCAGACCAACCGAGGTTTCCCGTGTCTTGTGAAGTGACGGGGCTCCGCAGAGAGAAACGTTGTCGTCTCCAACCTGGTGCTGGTATCTCCCTGTTCTCTCCGGCTGCGGGCAGAGGCGATAACGTTGCTCGCTGCGGAGCCCTGCTGCCTAAGCCTGCGCTGAGGCAGGAAAAGCCAACACTAGGATCAGCATTGATTCATGGAGAGACCTTCGTCTGGTCAGCTAACATTACTGCCAAGCAGCTGAAATATAGAGTGATATTGTGGTTTTAGCTGACGTGTGTCGCCTCACTGTTTTGAGCGATGCTCGTTCATGTCTATTTAGAGCAAGCAAACACGAGCTCGACGCTGACTTTCGTTGATTTCACGGCCACAGGTGTCGCTGTTAACAAGCATTTCTGAAAGTTACAAATAGACACTTTATGCATTTTCAAAACAAGATTGTCACCTTCTTTGTCAGCTTTCGCAAAAGTGTTCTAATATTTAAATATATTTTTCAGTGTACAATCTGTGTTTGATTTTAACCTCCAGATTCTCCTCCGAGGCCCAGCATTGAGATCTCAGGTGATCTGAAGGAGAAGGAGTCGGTCACTATAACCTGCTCAGCTTTCACTTCCTGTCCACACTCCCCTCCTGAACTCACCTGGACTCTCCAACAAGACCCTCACAACAAAATAGAGGAAAACACAGATCGAACCTTCACAACTAAAATCCAGACGACCTTCACTCTGTCAGACGAACATGATGGATTCAACATCACCTGTTCAGCCAGATATCCTGTAAATGAAGGAAAAGACATCAAAACAGCAGAGAAGAGAACGACGCTCAGTGTTTCATGTAAGATAATAAGTGTTTGTTATTAGATCCTGTCAGCACATGATGATTCATGGGATGATTTTAATGAATAAAGTGAATCTCACATTTTCCTCAGATGCTCCCAAAGACACCTCAGTGTCCATCAGTCCATCAGGTTTGGTGTCAGCAGGTAGCCTGGTGAACCTGACCTGCTCCAGCAGAGCCAATCCTCCTGTCAGCCGCTTCACCTGGATCAAGACCAGCAAAGACAGACCCGTCGGTGTATTCGAAGGGAAGTTTCACAGCTTCAAGGTGACCTCTGTGGCAGATAGAGAAGATTATTACTGTTTGGCCACAAATGATCTCGGTAGTCAGACGTCATCAGGGATGAATAATGCAGGTAAATATAGAATTGAACAGAATCTGCTTAATTTAATCTAATCTGCTCTCCTCTGTTTTCTGTTTTTCTCATTTTCTGTATTGCTTTGTTTGTTTGTTTGTTTGTTTGTTTGTTTGTTTGTTTGTTTGAGTACCCTGTAAAACACCTTTTATTGCATTTGCAAATGATGCTATAAACCAGTTTATGTTTGAGTTTAACAGAAGGAATTCAGGTTGATGATGTTTTAGAGCCGTAACATTTCCCATTAAGGAGAAGGTGACCATGCTGTCTTGTAACAGATAATCCAGAGTTTGGGGCTGTCGTCTACGTTACACTGAAGATCCTGGGAATCGTAGCGCTCTACAGTACAATCATCATCTTTGAGTGGTGAGACAAACTTTTCTATGTCATTTGCAGCTAAAGACTTATTGGTCTCTTTGAAAAGTTCATTTATTACTTTTATTCCTTCGTTTCCTTTTCTTTCAGGTGGTTTAGATCAAGATGCTGCAACAAACCAGTGAAGGTGAGCAACAGGTACATTATTCTTTCATCAATAAAATGTGCTGGAGAGCACTTAACCCTCTCTCTCTCTCTCTCTCTCTCTCTCTCTCTCTCTCTCTCTCTCTCTCTCTCTCTCTCCTCCCTCTCTCTCTCTCTCTCTCTCTCTCTCTCTCTCTCTCTCTCTCTCTCTCTCTCTCTCTCTCTCTCTCTCTCTCTCTCTCTCTCTCTCTCTCTCTGTTGTTTCATGTCCACAGGACACAGTAGAAGCAGACTATGTCAACAGAGTGATTGAGATCCAAGCATCATGAAGGAGAAGAAGATGATGTCATGTTCACCATAAATGGAATATTTCTCTATTTCTCATTCAGCTAATTCTTAAATATTAAATGGCTTTACTTTGCAGACGATTGGTAAGATGAACAAAGTGCAAACAGGGCATTAGATAACATGAATATAATACATAGCAGCTTCATCATTAGTTTGTGTAAGATTGTGCTGATTTATGGCATTCTTATGGTAATTATTTTTCATTGCCTCAACAGGGTTTCTTTGCATGTGAATATATATATGTTTGACAGAAGGACAGTTAAATTCAGGTGATGAGGAAGCAGAAAGTGTTAATTTTTATCAGGTATTTTCTCATTTGTTTTTGTATATACATGTGTATGAGACTGCTGAATTAAAAGCATTTGAAGTGAACAAAGCGTTTTCATCATTGAGGTTCTCTCATCAGCACGGCAATGCAGAGCAGCAGTGATACAGACTGTGCACAAGTCAGCATAAACTCTGTGCTACCTACATGTGTGAAATACACTTTACAATCAGTTGAGGCATGATGTTGGTATTAATAAATCCTCTTTTCAGTTCTACAAGGAAACATAGACACCTCACAGCCAAAGAGAAGTGGTGGAATGTAAACTGGTGAAGTCATGAACAGAGCGCTGAGAAAAAGCTGAGAACTGAGTAAAATGGGGAAGTTGGTTGGCTGGGTTTTATCGACAAGTCCTTCTGCAGGATCGTCATAGCGACATCAGTCTTCACAATTTATATTAATTATTTATGTAATTAATTAATTCATGTTTATTTTTGATTTATGACCAGAACAACTTGACACACAATGATATATACCACTTCTATGTGACATCTACTGTTGGCCTGCTATCTCCCCCTAAAGACCCCCTGTACGCCCCTAAAAAAGACAAAAACGGGTCTATTGTGGGTCTCAGAGGGTTAATACTATTATGTTTAATAATAGTGTCTTTGGTGATGGTACGGTAAATACTTACTTTTATGTCATATGCTTGAAATGTATTAAATCCCTTACTGCTTCACTGTAAATGAGTTGAATTACACAACACAACTTTTTGGTAGGAAAGCCACAGGCTGATATTCTCATAGTTTCAGTGAATATATCGTAGGTCAATACCACCATCTGCTGGAGAAAAGGACAACTCTCCTATGAGTACCACTGGTGCCTAACACTGTGGTGTCTGAACATCAGATTAAGACCCTGGTCTTCCTTTGAAAAGAAAATGTGTCTATCTGTGGAATTATGTATTAAATAATATAAACCAGAGGCTGGATTATCAACCAAACCTCTGATAACCCAGAAGGTCTAACAAACCCGGTCTAGTCCTGTGTGAGAGTTGTTTGGTAAGTAGTGCTCATTCAGCTCTGTGAACTGTGTTTAGGATTAGGCAACAAAACCACTTACTTTAGAAAAAAACAACATGATTGGTCTCAAAATTACCACGTTTTTACAGTGCAAAGTGAAGCGTAAAGCACGGGACACAAACAGCGGTGTACTGGATGAAAGCCCTGTGTTTGTTGGACCCATCCACCTCCCCTCCTGCCCGTCCTGTGTGTCTCTTTTGCTTTTTAAATTACGTCAACACAGCAATTTCCCTGTGCGTTAACTGTTGCCACGGATGGGTTTACATTGTAGTTAATGGAAAACCCATGGTTGTATAAAGAGAACTAGATACAGCGTTGGAAGCGGACTCCCGTTATTCCTATGAGAGATGCTCAGTGGCTCATCCAGCGATCTTCCACATCCATTGGGCTCATAGAGCAGGCGCAATAGTGTTTCCTTTAACTCCGCCGCTGAGCCCGCGGTCCGGACCTCGGTCTAGGTCTCATTCACATGAATGGAGGAAGGGAAATAACTCTGGATTCAGCTATTAGGGCATTTTACAACTTTGGGACCTAATGAATTAAATAAGGGGTGGCGCGGCAAGTTTTTATGTTCTCCCCGTGTTAGCGTGGGTTTTCTCCGGGCTCTGCGGCCTCCTCCCACAGTAGAAAGACTAGCAGGTTGGGTTCATTGTTGACTCTAAATTGCCCGTATGTGTTGAATGTGAGCATGAATGGTTGTCTGTCTCTATGTGTTAGTCTGACGACCTGTCCAGGTTGTACCCCGCCTTCGCCCAATGTCAGCTGGGATCGGCTCCAGCCCCCCCGCGACCCTGAATAGGATAAGAGGTTACCGACAATGGCTGGATGGATGATTATAAGTGTTTGTACTGGGGGAAGTTGATTTAACTAAAAAAAAAAATGTATGAATGTCTGATTTACAAACGTCTCTTTCCCAATGTAAGTCTATGGGAAAAAGTATTTTTGGGCTCAATGGCATCACGTGACAGACATGGAAGTTGTAGTACCGCCGTTTGGCCGCTACGAAAATGGATTTCAAAGACCAGAGCATTTTGGCAAATTTTTCATGGGCGCCACCCACATAATCAGCTGTGCTGCTCATCCCACAAATGCATGATCCTTACAAGTTGGACATCATTGTGAAGGTAAATAAACAGGCTTTCAAACGATGTAAAATACAATGACCATTAGCATTGTAACAACAGAGAAATAATCCACCAAACACAAGTTTCCGAACTTTGTTTTTCCAGTTTATATATATATTTATATATATATATATATACTGTGTGATTTTTACATTGGGTTTTGGATTATTGCAGAAAATAAGCTCCTTGGCAAACAAATGTTTATGATACTTATGTTTTGTTCAGCAAGATAATCTTCACAAATGAACACCACTTTTATGAAGTAAAAAGTTAACATTAGGCTATAAATAAACTACACCACGGTCGCATGAGCGCGAGTATAAACAATGAGGCTGTAATAACGGATGTGTCGGCATGATGACGTTTAGTAGTCTTGGTAGTCTCCAAGAACTACAGGAGAAGATAATATTGATAAAAACAAGAGGGACCAGCAGCATAACTGTTCGGCCCCTAATAAGGCATACAGGCTTGCTGTGAGTCATGTGATAAAAAATTAATCTTTGAGAATAAAAAAGTAATTTGCATCCTGATAAGATCAAGTTGTCTGAAAAGATGACTTCCTCATTCACAGGATGTGAGCAGGAGGAATGAAGACTTCTTCTTTTTCTGCAGTATTTCAGTCATTTCATATTTGCTTTTATATCACAACGGCTTAGCAGGGAAGTCGGGTAGCTACTGGGTCTGTTGCAGTTCTGCTGACATTCACAAATTGTCTGATTTTAAAACTAATTGTTTCTTCGTTTTAGCTGCCAGCTCCTTTGGTAAGGTAACATGTTACTGCTTTTATGTTTAACTCAGAGGTTTCTTTAATTTTGCTGCTTTTCATGAACTCTACTTTTATTTGTTGGGTTTTGTTTTAGCAGAAACATCATCAACTCACACTGGATCATTTTATATTTAAACTGTTTTTAACTCTGCAGAGATTATTAATCACTATTATAACACAGTAATATCTGATTGTACATGGAGAGTTCCTGGTTTGAATGTATTAATTTGAGGTGGCTTTAAAAGAACATGAATGCTTCGTTAGAAAGATGTTTTATGAAAAGTAACTTTTTGCCAAATCCAGGTGATGAGTGTCATTTCAGTCCAGTCTGTGAAAATGGTGACAGCCATCGTGTTGCTGAGCGTCTTCTTTGTTTCAGGTGAGCTGTTTGTTCATTCACTTTTATTTGGAGACGTTACTTTTTCCAACTGTTCATGCTCTGTCTGCAGCGAAATGTTTCATACTGACATTGTTAAAAAAAGACCAAACATGTTGCTGCTGAATTACAGTTTGTGCATCATGAACTTTCTCTTCATGCAGATTTTGCTTCACAATTTGTTCATCACGAGTCTGTTTCACAGGTGCTTTGGCTTTTTGTCCTGAAAGAACAGCCCTATTCATTACTGCACCAAATAAGATGGAAGCACTGAGTGGATCTTGCCTGCAAATCCCATGTAACTTTACAGTTAAATCTGGAGAGAAATTCAACAGCACAAGACCAACCTTCGGAGTGTGGCTGAAAAGTAGCAAATATTTTTCCAAATATGCACAAAATGTGATTTTCAGCAGTAGCAGGATGGATAATCTCTATCCAATGAGTGTTACTGGAGACCTGAGTCAGAAAAACTGCACCACTTTATTTTCCAGTTTAATCACAAGTTACACAGACTGGTACTTCTTCAGAATTGAGAACGGACCATTCAGGTCAATAGCTTCTTGTGATCCTCTTCGAATAACAGTCAAAGGTAAGAGAGTTTTTTTTTTATCAGTCAGTCTATAATGTTATTGTTTAGAATAAAAAGTGAAAGTTGCAACTTTTTAATTTTGGAGGTTTTTCACTTTGCCATGAATTTAAATTCTGATTAAACACTGATTCTATTGTTACAGTTTGACATTAAAATGATCAAATTTGGGGATATTAAAGGGACTGTTTGTAACTTTTTAAGTGTATAAATGTACCGGGTCGGGACACATGCGCGCTCTCATATGCGCGCTCACGTGTGGCCGTTGTACTCTGGTCCTCTACCTGCTTGCCTTCACTGACACAGCGCGCGCGTTCTCGTGTGCTCACTCCACCTCTGGACGAGAACGCGCGCTCACTACACACTGCAAAAGAGTTAGTAGCTCTGAGAATATCTAGTGAATGTACAGTGGACGTTTGTGCAGCAATAAATGCTGCAGCTCCTCCAGACCAACAGAAGTTTCCCGTGTCTTGTGAAGTGACGGGGCTCCGCAGAGAGAAACGTTGTCGTCTCCAACCGGGTGCTGGTATCTCCCTGTTCTCTCCGGCTGCGGGCAGAGGCAATAACGTTGCTCGCTGCGGAGCCATGCTGCCTAAGCCTGCGCTGAGCAGGAAAAGCCAACACTAGGATCAGCATTGATTCATGGAGAGACCTTCGTCTGGTCAGCTAACATTACTGCCAAGCAGGTGAAATATAGAGTGATATTGTGGTTTTAGCTGACGTGTGTCGCCTCACTGTTTTGAGCGATGCTCGTTCATGTCTATTTAGAGCGAGCACAAGCACGAGCTCGACGCTGACTTTCGTTGATTTTACGGCCACAGGTGTCGCTGTTAACAAGCATTTCTGAAAGTTACAAATAGACACTTTATGCATTTTCAAAACAAGATTGTCACCTTCTTTGTCAGCTTTCGCAAAAGTGTTCTAATATTTAAATATATTTTTCAGTGTACAATCTGTGTTTGATTTTAACCTCCAGATTCTCCTCCGAGGCCCAGCATTGAGATCTCAGGTGATCTGAAGGAGAAGCAGTCTGTCACTATAACCTGCTCAGCTTTCACTCCCTGTCCACACTCCCCTCCTGAACTCACCTGGACTCTCCAACAAGACCCTCACAACAAAATAGAGGAAAACACAGATCGAACCTTCACAACTAAAATCCAGACGACCTTCACTCTGTCAGACGAACATGATGGATTCAACATCACCTGTTCAGCCAGATATCCTGTAAATGAAGGAAAAGACGTCAAGACAGCAGAGGAGAGAACGACGCTCAGTGTTTCATGTAAGATAATAAGTGTTTGTTATTAGATCCTGTCAGCACATGATGATTCATGGGATGATTTTAATGAATAAAGTGAATCTCACATTTTCCTCAGATGCTCCCAAAGACACCTCAGTGTCCATCAGTCCATCAGGTTTGGTGTCAGCAGGTAGCCTGGTGAACCTGACCTGCTCCAGCAGAGCCAATCCTCCCGTCAGCTTCACCTGGTTCAAGACCAGCAAAGACGGACCTGTCAGTGTATCTGAAGGAGACTTTTACAGCTTCAAGGTGACCTCTGTGGCAGATATAGAAGATTATTACTGTGTGGCCACAAATGATCTCGGTAGTCAGACGTCATCACGGATGAATAATGCAGGTAAATGTAGAACTGAACTGAATCTTTTTAATTTAATCTAATCTGCTCTCCTCTCTTTTCCGTTTTTCTCGTTTTCTGTATTGCTTTGTTTGTTTGTTTGTTTGTTTGTTTGAGTACCCTGTAAAACACCTTTTATTGCATTTGCATGAAATGATGCTATAAACCAGTTTATGTTTGAGTTTAACAGAAGGAATTCAGGTTGATGATGTTTTAGAGCCGTAACATTTCCCATTAAGGAGAAGGTGACCATGCTGTCTTGTTACAGATAATCCAGAGTTTGGGGCTGTCGTCTACGTTACACTGAAGATCCTGGGAATCGTAGCGCTCTACAGTACAATCATCATCTTTGAGTGGTGAGACAAACTTTTCTATGATATGGTCATTTGCAGCTAAAGACTTGTTGGTCTCTTTGAAAAGTTCATTTATTACTTTTATTCCTTCGTTTCCTTTTCTTTCAGGTGGTTTAGATCAAGATGCTGCAACAAACCAGTGAAGGTGAGCAACAGGTACATTATTATTTCAACAATGAAATGTACTGCAGATCCCTTAACACCTCTCTCTCTCTCTCTCTCTCTCTCTCTCTCTGTTGTTTCATGTCCACAGGACGCAGTAGAAGCAGACTATGTCAACAGAGTGATTGAGATCCAAGCATCATGAACGAAAAGAAGATGATGTCATGTTCACCATGAATGGAATATTTCTCTATTTCTTATTCAGCTTATTGTTAAATATTAAATGGCTTTACTTTGCAGAAGATTGGAAAGATGAACAGAGTGCAAACAGGGCATTAGATAACATGAATATAATATATAGCAGCTTCATCATTAGTTTGTGTAAGATTGTGCTGATTTATGGCATTATTATGGTAGTTATTTTTCATTGCCTCAACGGGGTTTCTTTGCATGTGAATATATATATATGTTTGACAAAAGGACAGTTAAATTCAGGTGATGAGGAAGCAGAAAGTGTTCATTTTGATCAGGTATTTTCTCATTTGTGCTTGTATATACATGTGTATGAGATTGCTGAATTAAAAGCATTTGAAGTGAACAAAGCGTTTTAATCATTGAGGTTCTCTCATCAGCACGGCAATGCAGAGCAGCAGTGATACAGACTGTGCACAAGTCAGCATAAACTCTGTGCTACCTACATGTGTGAAACACACTTTAGAATAAGTTGAGGCATGATGTTGGTTTAATAAACACCTCACAGCCAAAGAGAAGTGGTGGGATGTAAACTGATGAAGTCATGAACAGAGCGCTGAGAAAAAGCTGAGAACTGAGTAAAAAGGGGAAGTTGGTTGGCTGGGTTTTATCGACAAGTCCTTCTGCAGGATCGTCATAGCGACAAAACGTCTTCATCAGTCCAGAATTGTGTTAATTATTCACTTATTGACTATTTACTCTTTGACGTGGAACACTTTCTGAGGAACTTGACTTGTCGTTTGCTCCTCTGGATTTAAGCTGAGTGTAGGCCTGCAGGATACGAATAAAATCTGAGATGTGCGATAACACTGTTCAGTATTGTGATGACAATATGTAATAAATAAACAAATATTGAAGTGTGCATATTAGCTCTACATTTCCCACGTCAGCCTGGTAGATGGAGGAGTGGCTGCTTTGTCTCAGCCAGCTGCTTAGTTTACAACCATTTTAAGATACGTGGCAAACTAAGCTAAACAGTTAGACTACATATAGACTGCTTTTGTTTTAGTTTGTGTAGCTGAGGGTTACGTGGCAGCTATACTTTATGAAGGTAATAAAATAATAGCACGGAGGCTCTGTATAGTCTGCAACAAGACGGCAACAACTTCTTTAACCTTGTCAACAACAGCACTTCACCACTTCTGTATTTGCTAACATTACTGAGAAGTTGCATGTTTAAAAATAAGAAACTCAGCATGAGTACATCTAGATCTTTATCTAAACTAACTGGACAGAGTTGACAGTGAACGACACGCAGATCTACATTATAAATCTCTGTCGGCTAACAGTCAAGGTTATAGCAATAACACACAAAAAGTTCGGAAACTTGTTTTTGGTAGATTATTTCTCTGTTGTTACAATGCTAATTGGCATTGTATTTTACATCGTTGGAAAGCCTGTTTATTTACCTTCACAATGATGTCCAACTTGTAATGATCATGCATTTGTGGGATGAGCAGCACAGCTGATTATGTAGGTAGTGCCCACGAAAGATTTGCCAAAATGCTCTGCCAATGGTAAACAGTGTATTCTCCTGTTGGTGTTGACTCTTGTTTTGAGATGTTTGGTGGATTGGATGATTGAACTCTCTATCAGTAACAAGGAACAAACAAGACATATTGGCAATTTTACACTTTATTCATTTAATACAATATGTCAGGAGCCTCAGTAGCGGTGGAAGATCCATACGCAGCCACAACAGCCTGGCACCTCCTCCTCATACTGGTCACCAACCTGGTCACACGTTGCTGTGGGATGGCGTTCCCACATGGGATGTTGGTCACTAACACATACAGCACGCCCAAGCTGATCCCACAAGTGTTGAATCGGTTTGAGGTCTGGACTCTTGGCAGGCCGTTCCATTCTCTCTACTCCCACATTGTGGAGGTAGTCTGTGATAACCCTGGCTCTGTGGGGGCGAGCGTTGTTTCTTGGAGGATGAAGTTAGGTCCCAGATTGTGGAGATATGGGATCGCCACTGGCTGCAGAATCTCATCCCGATATCTCCCTGCATTGAGTTTGCCTTCAATGATGACAAACCTTGTTTTGCCAGTGAGGGAAATGCCTCCCCACACCATGACACTGCCCCCACCAAAAGCTGTTACTCCATCGGTGCAACAATCAGCATAGCATTCTCCGCGTCGTCTCCATACTTTGACCCTGCCATCCAACTTTGGCAGACAGAACCTGGACTCATCACTGAACGTGACATTCCCCCACATATTCAGGTTCCATTGTCTGTGTTGTCGACACCAGCGCAAACGGGCCTAACGGTGAAGGGCAGTCATTGCAGGCTTCCTGGTAGCCTTATGAGAACACACTGTTTACCATTGGCAGAGCATTTTGGCAAATTTTTCTTGGGCACTACCCACATAATCAGCTGTGCTGCTCATCCCACAAATGCATGATCCTTACAAGTTGGACATCATTGCGAAGGTAAATAAACAGGCTGTAAAAAAAGATGTAGCCTAAATAACATGATTGGGCATTACAGTGTTGAGGTTATGCATTATGACAAAAGGAGACCAGGCAAACGAAAAAAAAAGAGAAATAGCTTCGGCTTCGAGGGTTTTAAAACCAACATGAAGTGTCTCAGTATGGAGTCAGTCTTGCCTGAGATATAAATAAAGGTATGGAAGTTGAATGGTGTTTGTATATACAATTTTGTTTAATTTTTTTTTATTTATGTCTTATACTTATCTTATTTTATTTAAGTTGTAGGCAATTACAGTACATAGAGAGTGAATAGAGAGTATGGAAATGAGAATTTAAAAAGAATCTGCATAAAATCATTAAGTAGTAGCAGTAGGGGAGAGCGCACTGTAATCACTGTAATCTGAGGTGAGAACAATTTTCAAATTTTTCAACCATAAAAGTAAAAAAAAAAACTAAACTGCATTATTTATGTAATACAACTTTGATATCTTATTAATTTTTTTGTTTGTAAAAGCAGCCAGTGGTTGTATGTTGTATCCAGCTACAAACTTAAAGACTTGCCCTCATTCTCAGCCGTTCAATCGTCTTCAGCCGCTCATCTTGTTGGCACATTTTGGTCTCTCTCTCTCCTTCTTGTCGAAACACCCGGACCAGTCTGAAGGTAAGAGGTAAAGCATTCTATTTGCCTTCTGTTTCACTGCTACGCTCTCTCTACTTAATTTACAGCAAAGCTTTATTAGACGTTTCCTCATGTGTTGCCTTTTAAATTCCTCCGTTCACTTCATTTTATCATCAAGTGCAACAGTTTGTGCATGCAAAAAGCACAAACATCGAATGTCTCAGTTATGTGCATTTGCTACCAATTTCTATTTTTCTCAGCTTCAGCTCCAGGACAGCTGGAGGATCAGATTTTCACTTAGCGCCAGATCGGGATTTCCAAAACAGATTAGAGAGATTTAACAGCAGTTCACACTGAGATACGCTCAGGCTACAGCTTCAGTGTTACGCAATCATCACGTTCAAAATATCAGCAGAAATAGTGATACAGACAGAAACTGCTGTATGTATTTGAAGTAATTTGCTAAAAATGTATGGTGTTTAGGTGTCAGAAGTCATTACTGAATGTTACTTCTGGTCACTGAGGGATATTATGCACTGTTTAAAGATCATTACGTGCTAAGATATGTAAAGTAATTACTTCCCTTTTTCAATTGTATCATCGTCTCTGTATTTACTGTGTATTTATTTAACATGACAGACAGTAGTTCACATGATTCATACTCTTAACTCTTTTAAAAAAATGCCCATGTCTTGTTTATTTAACCAGTTTTATTTTACATTAAATCAGGCTATATAGTTAACTGCATCACACTCATCATTGAACAGATCATCAGTGTTGTCAGACGTAATACTACTCGAGCCAAGTTAATCATAGTGATAATAATTATCAGTGTATAAGTGTTGGGACTTCTTGAGTGCAACATACAGAGGGGGAAAAAAAAAAAAAAACTACCGACGGCTGACGGAGGAAGAAGCCGTCGGCAAAAGTGAGTGTCCTTCATAGTTTCTTTAGTGAATCCTCGACGTCAGAGTCCAAATTAAACACCTCCTGCTTCCTCTTAATATCACGCACCCCCGCGGATACTTGAGTAAAAAGAATTACCCGAGCTCACAAACATACACTTGGGATTTTTTTGAAGCACTGAAACCGACATGCTTTGGTAATTCTCTGATTTAATCATATGCATCATGGCATCAGCCAGCACACTCAAAATAAAGAAGAAAGATATATATCCTTGGTGTGCGGTTAAGGAGTCGGGGGTTAATTTGGAGCTCTGAGGGCCCTCTTCAGCTCCTCATTCAAACCTCATGGAGCATCATCACCGGGCCCTTTTTCTCCAGCATCAATAAACATTCAGGCAAAAAATAACAGATGACCGCTTTCAAAACTTCCACATCAAAGTGCTGACAAAAAATATATGTGCCTGGTTATACGAGTCACCGTTTAAATTTCTACTGTAGTTTGTTCGTACCCGTCTATTCTCTTACAGCTGAGACTGGTCATCTAGAGAGGTATTGAGTAACTAGAAGCTTCCGAGGAAACACAGAAAAAACAAGCCCTTTCAAACATGCAGAGAGGAATGTTGTGACAGTTTGGATCAGAGAGTCAGATTCATCTCAACAACAAGTTTTAGCTTAATACTTAAAAATGCTAGGTCTCTGGATAATTTACCGATTATGCTTCATAACAACATAAATAAGACATAAATATAGCTGGCTCCAGGCCAGACTCAGAAACTGGATTTACACATTTTTGAACATGAACACCTTTACTGTTTGAAGGCCTTTTTTTATGTTTCGTTTTTAGCTTCTGATCCTAATATTGATAATAGTTCATTCACGCTCATACATCTGTCCCTTTAAATTTGAACATCTGGGTCAAATTATAACCACCATTATCTTTAAAAAATAATGTTTCAAAGTGCACAGCTTCTCCACTGCATAGCGTACTCTACTGTACAGTTTCCAGCCACAGGGACGCCCACAAGAAGTTAAAGAAACTAAGTCTAGAGTATTTACAAGGCACCCACACGCCATCGAGTCTTACAACATACAGTACGTTCGAGAACTGTGGTCCATCCCTGTTTGAGAACGTTTACCACGAGTGTCACAGAAAAAGTATACAAAGCCGACTTTGCACACCTCCGAGCACTTCTAGCGTTGTCGTACACAGCAAAACACGACGAGAGACGTTCTATGCAGGTTAAGACAAATGCTAGGAATAATTTGCGACTACTCTCTGAGCCACGTCTGGTCTGGAGTGTCAGTAGCAAGCAGCTAACATCTCTACGACAGACGCATTGGGAGGACGGCGTGCAGCAGGGTATGCTGGTGTGTCACATGGTGTGAGGGATCACCTGCCGTCTGGTCAGGAGGAGATGAAGATGAAGACTTCCCTACATGAACATCGTGTGTCAGATCTACACACATCTGAATGGCAGGAAATAGAGAATGGTGAAGACATAATGGCAGCTCGACCCAACCACCTGCGTTTTGGAATGACTGGAGGATGATATGTTAGGAAGCTTAGGCTGTTCCATCACCGTCCCTTCACGGCCTGTCCATCATCTGTGCAGCCCTCGTCTCTATATTACTCCGTCTGACTCCTCCTCTGCGTGATGAATGTGAATGTTCTGGCTGCTAAGTGGGTGATTTGAGCACAGTCCATGCCACTGTGTCAGGTGTCTGTGTTTAGGTCTCTGGGTTGGGCGTGGCTAGCAGCGGCACATTGTCCCTCCTCCTCCTGCCCAGCGGGGGGCGCCTGTACTGCTCCCCGTCGGCCAGCGTCTGGGGCAGCGGCTTCCTCTTGCTCTCGGGCAGCAGCAGGATGGACAGCACGGCCAGCAGGGCCAGGGAGGAGTAGACCACGTGGTGCAGGAAGTAACCGTAGTGGTTCCTCAGGTCCATGAGCGGGGAGCTGAGGCGGCCCACGCAGCCGAGAGCCATCACGGCGCCCACACCGCTGCCCCTGTAGACACCAAGGTTAGAATAGTGTTGAATTTTCAATTAGTTTTTATTCTATTTTTGTTTTAGTTTTTAGTTTTTAGATTTTGTTTTAGTTTAGTTTGAGTTAGGTTTCAGAGTGTTTGTGCTAGTTTTAGTTTAGTTTCAGTTTTTCAGAAAGTTTTAGTTTTTACATAATTAGTTTTAGTTTGTTTTTATAAATTTAGTTTTAGTTTAACAATAGTTTTAGTTTGTTAGGGCCAGGTATAATGTCTCAGAAGTATGTAGCTATATATATGAATACAAAATACATGGAATGGCCATAATGTTTAATCTTTGCACTACTTTAGTGTCCGATGTGAAGCACTTGTGACGTAGCGGCATCTCCTGGAAGGTGAAGTTCGTTCAGTTTCTGTGGTTATACGTCACAAAGGTTGACGGAAATTCATGCCGTCTCCTTTTTTTCAGTAGTGATATATTATAGCTAAAAAACTAAAACTGAAATGAATTTACGTTCATTTTTATTTAATTTCATTTGTGCAATATTGCTTCAGTATAGTTTTAGTTTTTCTTAAAAGGATATCATTCTTATTTAGTTTCACTTTGCTAAAAATATTTTTCCCTGCTTATTTTCGTTTTAGTTTCAGTGTTTAGTTTACTATAATTACCATGGTACACACACACAACTTCCAATTTGACACATATACATACATTTAAGGAATAAACTGTATGCTAGGTTTGATTTTTCAGGTTCAGTCCCCCCTTTCTCAAAGACAAAACTCACATTCATTTCTGTATGGATGCTGTTCTGTGTTTTGCTTTGTTTTGTTTTTATTTCAAGTAAAATAGCATCCATGAAGTTTCTTATTTTATGGTAACATTTGTATAAAAAGTGTAAAAATGCCTATTGTTGCCCTGTTGTCTATGTATTAAAGTGTGTACTTATTCAAAGGAATAGTTAAACATTTTGGGAATTGCACTTTTTTAATCAAGAGTTAGATGAGAAAATAGACACCACTTTCAAAAGTGTTGAACTATTCATTTTTTCAGTATAAATTAATAACATTTATTAGAGAAATATCAGTTCTTACACGGTACTGTAAATTACCCCCCAACCGCATTTTATTCCTTAGTTTCCAAAAGACTGTTATGTAATTTTAAGAGTGATTCTAGTTAATCAGGATGTCTGAAAACTTCTCTTCATTACTAATAGATATTGATGGAAACGTCCTCTCTCTCCTCCCTCACGATTTACTGCATTTTTCATGTCCTGATTCATTTTGGCAGCACTAATGGGCTGAGCAGGCTCTTTTTGACAGAAACAAATATTCACACATTCCACACCTCAATATATTCACACAAAACTAAAATAAAGAAAGACTGCTTTAACTTTTAAATCAGTGTTGCTGAGCTGGTGTTACCTGAAGATGGTGGGCATGATCTCTGCAGTGAAGAGGATGCAGAGGAAGGCGGTGGCCTGGGAGGAGAAGAGACCCATCACTGAGAAAACTGTGATGGCCGTCTCACTGAGATCTGAAGGGGAGGAGGAAGGACAAGCATCAGGAACTATGGACTTCCTTGATGAAGTCAAGCATTTTCTGATGATATACCATGCATGCCCTGTTGATTTGAACTGATTTCCAACTGTGAATAATCTTTTCTCTAAAACTTCTATTCTCCTGTCATTAACAGTTAGACTGGGAGAGCAGGTCACCTGAAACACCGTCACCGCCCCGGTGCGACTGCCCCCTCAGCCTTTGATGCATGATTAAAGCACAGCACCTGACACAGCTTTGACTTTGCTGCCACTGCAGTGTCCTACATAAACTGAATGTCATACTAATTTTCAGCCACAAGGGGGAGACTGAGACTGAGGTGTGTTTCAACAACCACGCCGTGGAAAGACAAAGGCACCTGGAATGTATTTTTCCATTAACAGAGCTGACCTGTTTGCTTTTAATCTCACTCATAATGCATGAAGCACGACAGGAAGTCAGTGGTGTATAGACGCTCTAATATGGCCACAGAGCTAAGCCTAACATCAAATAAACTAACTTTTACCTTCAAACCTCATACAAGCCTCACATAATGTCTCTACAACAATAGAGGGTGACTTCTGGGGAGATGAAGGAGGACTGTGTCCACCTTGTTGGTAAAGACTACTAATAGCTTTCTTCATCTGACTCTAGATTTAAAACAATGTCCTGCAACTAAAGCCTGCTTACACTCCATGAGTCCCAGGAGGATCAAAGAGGCCAGCCCCGTCATCGTCATGGCGAGGAGCAGGATGCCACGGCGACCGCACCTGTCTACGGTCGCCCAGAGCAACAGCCAGGCACCGCCCCCGGCACACACAGACAGCAGGTACGTCCAGTAGAAGCTCGGGGCCGTGCCTCTGACGTCACCTCGGAAAGAGCTGTAACAGTGACTAATGCCGTGAGAGATGAATCTGAAAGAGGGAGGGACAGAAAACAAAGAGTAAGCAGTTGTGTATTTATAAGAGTTTTTTAAATAGAAAAGTGGTTCAGAACATTTAAGAATCAGTCAAAACACTTTGAGGATGAAATATGAAACTGCAGCAGCAACCGGTTCCTGTTCATAAAGTGCTACGTAAACGGAAAGGGGCTGACTCAAAACTGCAGCGTTGCTAAATTGATGTCAAGAGTGTGGGATGACTTACGAGGTGAAGCCGAGCACACACATGTTCTTCCAGATGTTCCTGCTGTGGATGAGCTCAGGGTAGGACAGGTGGGGGCGTGAGGAGGGGGCCGGGTCTGAATCCAGCTCTGCAGCAGGCAAACGGGACAAAGCAGGTTTTTTAAATTCCCGGCTCAACAACACAGAGGAAGATGACCTGACCTGGATTCTCTTTTAGATCAATAGCTCACTGTCAGTTTTATTTATCTGAGAAGAGACATGCACAGGGGGACGCGAGTTAAATCAATGTCGTCGCATTTACTTTTGGTCAAATAGAGGTTGTTTAACAGCCACTAATAGAATACTGCAGCTGCACCAGGCTTAATACAAATAGATAACACTTTATATTAACCTCCCCAATTAGCATTTATTAGCAGTATATAAACAATTAATACATGATTTATAACACTATGATGTAGTTG
This sequence comes from Sebastes fasciatus, assembly GCF_043250625.1. Lineage (NCBI taxonomy): Eukaryota > Metazoa > Chordata > Actinopteri > Perciformes > Sebastidae > Sebastes > Sebastes fasciatus. The sequence goes on along the minus strand of NC_133815.1, from coordinate 17,803,466 downwards.
TAAGCAAATATATATTTTAGCCATTTAGTTGTTTATTAATGTATATGTTAATGTATATGTCAACAATATATAACACCCCCTGAGAGTAACAGATAATAAAATCAGAAAAAAAGCAGGAAAGAATGGTTCATTTTGCAATTATTATCATTATTTTTACTAGGCTGCCTCCTCTTTGTCGATTCATCGTCTAATCGGTCGTTTTCATCTTAGTCATCTAAGGGCGCTTTCACAAGCCGTAGTCCGTTTGGCTAGACCGAATCAGAGTGAAATTGATACTTTTGGTTCGTTTGCCATTTAGTCTGGTTCGGTTTCACAGTGCACAAATTAAAGCGGACAAAGTTTATAAAATAATTTGCTGAAGGGCGTGTACGAAGGAGCAAATTTTTTTTTTTCGTCTCGAGAGCTGCCACTTCTATACAGGGAATCACAGACTTTGATATAGTGCTGTCGAAGTTTTTTTCACTTTGACTCGGCACTGATCTTGAATGACTTGATAAACGTCACTATTTTGTGGACTTTATTTAGCATATTCTGTATGTTCTCTTCAACCCAGATGTCACTCAAACATGGGACTTCTGCAGAAGTCCAGGTCCGTCCTTTCCCACTCATGTTAACCTGTCGTTTACCTGTGTCCATGTCAACAAATGCCCACACAGGCAGCCTGCATTTTGGTTTACTTGGAAGCCACCTCTCGCAAGCGGTCTCGGAACAGTTGTTTTGGTCCGCACCACAGTACGACTACTACATTCACAACCACCCAAACGAACCGCACCAGAGTTCGATTAAAACTGACTAAATGTTGGCTTGTGAAAGCATCTTATGTCTTATGTCCAAGAAACTTATGAGCATATCTCTGGTAAACACAAGATTCAAAGTGGTGCTTTTGTGTGATTCTTTGTGGAGAAACTCAGTTTTACAGATCTGTCGATTAAATCAACTAATCTTAGTCTACAAAGAAGTTCTTTGATTGAGGACAGCCGTAATTCTTACACGTATAGCAGTGAGAGCTATGAGACCCCCCAAAAAACAAGGAAGTTAAGCCAGTATCAACAAATTTAACTTATGGTAGCAATGATGACACTCAACAAGAGCAAGCGCCTCACTACCTGGTAAACATGTTGACATTAGAAACATGTTGCAGAGCCCAGTGAATATCCAGCTCAGTTTATTTAGTAGCTGCAGGCCATTATGCTTTATTATAATTCCATGTGTCTTTAATAAATCATGAATTATAATTGAGCATCATTACCTGCTCTTGGTAGTGGTGTGTGATAGGTACTCATGTTTCGAAAGGCACTGCAATGAGTAACCCATAAATAATGCAGGCTTCATAAACTGAACATCCAATCAACCCGGCTGTGGTGTAGAAAAATGTGAGCTGCTCGCATTTTGAAGGAGAGAATAAGAATCTAAACTCCCACCTGTGAAGCTCTCGTCGTCCCTTATATCTCTGTTGGAGTTTCTTCTCTCAGTGAAGGAGTTCATGTCTGCAGATCTCTCTGACAGAAGGAGCCAGCGAGGAGACTCTGGAAACACCCCGGGAATGCTGCAGAAGAGACAAAACATAAGTCTGACTGGCTCACTCTTTGACATTTGCTGACATTTACCCAGCACCAAAAATAGGTAGCCAATATTTGATCGTTCGGCATGGAAAATAACCCATGGGGGTCACAAAGTAGCAGGATTCTTTATTTCTTAATCCAGCTTTTCTTCCAAACCTGCAATTCATTGCTACTAATCATACTTTAATCTCTGTTAATTTGGTTTTGAACCTGCAATGGAGGCTTATCTTGTAACAGAGGCCTTAGAGGGACTGGGGACCTTAAACAAAGTACTCCTAATGCATTCTGACATGAACTAAAAGGCTCAATGTGACGAGGGGATTGGAATCAATACGATCCAACAAAGCTTTCAGCCTTCAGCATTTTATCAAAAGACTATCAGGTTCCTTCACTCTCTTGTCCCTGCAGTTTCACACGACAATAAACACGTGCATACTTGTGACCATATAGGTACACAGACCACAAGAAGATCTAAATACAAAAATAAAAGCTAAAACTGAAAATTTAATAAAAGAAAAACAGAAACACCAGAAGCTTAGAAACAAATAATCGGACACGTGGACGAACAAATATTCACACACTCGTACCCGAAACTGAGGAAGAGTGTTAGCGGTGCGGCGCCGGCTCCCAGCAGGCCCCTCCAGGATTGGCAGCCCAGGGCGACGGCGAGCAACAGTAGCTGTCCGGCTACAGTCATCAGCCCGGCCAGCATGGTCACCGCCAGCCTCAGAGACGGTTCACACAGCTCTAGACCTGACAGTCGCACACAAACATCGACCCTTACAATTCTGGTTTCATCAGCTTCAGCTGCACCTTGTGTTTAGGGTCGTGTCTAGAAGGTAACACGTTATTTGGGAAAGTCTCGCAAGATGGTTAAGGATAGGCATTGACCTTGAATAGTTTAGGGTAGGATAAGTTGCCGACAGCAAGTCTCACAAGAGTTTTTTCAAGTTTTTGAAATTTGAGAGTAACCTTCTAGACACAAGTTTAGTGCTCATTAGCAAATATTAGCATGCTAACACACTAAACTAAGAAGGTGATGGTAAACAAGTATGTCAGCGTTGTTATTGTGAACATGTTCACATGCTGACATTAACATTTAGCTCAAAGCATTGCTGTGTCTAATTACGGTCTCTCAGATCCGCTAATATGGCTGTAGACTCTTAAGCTTGTTTGATGAATCATTCTACTAAAAACTAAACATCCTTCAACTGTTGAAATACTCACGAGTGATGTACATAGTGAGGTAGACTCCCGCACTAGCTGCCGCCAAACAGAAACGCATGACGATGAAGATGGAGGGGTACGGAGAGACACACACCAGCACCCCAAACACCACCGACAGGGTCAGAGAGGTCAGCAGAGTCTTGGATCTGCCCAGCCTGCAGTGGAAACAGAGATATGGACTGAAAACCACCTGACCGACACATTGACACATGTTTTTAAAACAACTACTGCAACTTATTAATAAATAAAAATGGGATTATTGTTGATCTACCATTCTAAAAGTCTCTTTGGTCATTTTAATCATCAAAAAGAAACCGGGAAATTTTAATCCAAATCAAGATAAAAAACATAAAACCAAGATGTACAACAGCAGGAAATGATAATGTAAGTGCTGATTATGCAAGAGCAAAAACACTAGTTTCACATGTTTAAATATTAACAGCAAGAGAGTTGGGAACAGAAAATAGGACAACGGTCTACTGTGTATAGAAACGATAAGCTACAGTGGAAAACCAGTGGGAACACTACTCTCTACAACACTTTTACAGCATCATGAACATTAATGTCTCTACCACATTCCTAGTTTCATGTAATTTGTAAATAATTCAGACAAAATGAAAAATTAAATCAGACAAATGTTATTAACAATATTAAGAGCCCATAATTCCAAAATTAACAGAGTTTTGAGGCCTGATTTTTGTCAAATTGAATTCACATTTTAAGATGAGTTCTAAGGAGCTGCAGAAAACCTGTTCATATATCACATAAACATGAAAACCTTCCAGTAGAAATGTTGCAACCGCAAAGAAAAAAATATAAATAGAAAATATAAATGCATCTTCAAAGCAGCTCAAGTGTGAAGAATAACTGATCTCTAAATGTGATTTTCAGCTGCATGCGGGTGCAGCACTTTCCGAGCGGCAGATTAGCACTGTTCCCTTTTCTTCTTTGAACGTTCGTTCCCAGGAGGCAGCATTAATTCACTTGTCTTCACAAACAGATGCTATGCTCAATTGGTCAGCAAATTAATGAAGGCTGTTAGCTGATTAAACTGGCATCGTCTCCCTCACAATTCCGCCCCAAACTACTGCTTTTCCCCCCGTGTGATTTTCAATCCGACAACACAGCAGACACAGGCTGGATCTATTACGTCAATTATCGGAGGTGCTTGGGTTGTTGAGCCTAATGCAGACTGCAGAGCGTGACGTCCTAAAATGTGGCAGAATAAAGCATGCACATGCAAAAAGGCTTACACTCTCTAAGTGTTCGTGTCATGTCGTGTGTTGTATGTGAGGTTTTGAGGTAGTGAATCTTGCAACGTAAGGACAAGAGGCTGAAGATTGAGGAACAAAGTGATTTAACATCACAGATGTTATGCAGATGGATGGACGGATTGTGTCATAGTCTTAGATTATTTGTGGCATGCTATGAAAAACCCCAGACAAGCTTTCCAAATTGACACAGTAACCTATTAACAGAACTACTTGGGTTGCATGTCTGGACCACTTCAGCCTGCAACACGTGCATGCGTGTATTACCTGTCAGCGGCGTAGCCCAGGCCGAGACAGCCAGTCAGGATGCCCAGGATGAAACACACCTCCTCCACCGGGACCAGCCAGTACTGACCGCACACCAGATCCCACTGGACAGCACAGACACAAGAGGGAAGAGGACAGAGCAGTTAGTTATTATCTGTTCAGGTTAGCACAACAACATTCACGTTAGAGAACAGCAAGTCATCAGGTAGACGATCATCACCACACATGTGGCGCAACAGGAGAATAGAAGCGACAAGAGAGGCTGGTGGATACAAAAGGAAGACCTAACCAATAAAATCCAGATGTGCACACACTGGAATAATGTTTCATTACTATTAAAACCAACCAAAACTTATACAACGGCTTTTCTACTCCAGTGCCTACCCAAATTATTTATAATATGAATTATTCTGACTATTATTTTTTGATTAATCGATTTATCAATTAAAGGTGAGAAAAGGGTGAAAAGAAGAGAGTGCAAGGTGAGGTCTAAAACCCAAATATATCCAATGTTTTGTCTATTACAACGATAGAAACAGGAGATCATTACGTTTGAGAAAGTATAACCACAAACTGTTTGACTTTCTTTCTTGATGAATAACTTAAAAGGGATAGTTTGGGTGATTTGAAGTGAGGTACTTATCCATAGTCAGTGTATTACCTACAGTAGATGACAGTCGGCACGCCCCCAGTTTGGAGAAGCAGACAGGAGTTACCGCACTGAACCAAACTAATGTGGACGGGGCCGGCAGCAAAACCTATTTTAGCCATCTAAAAGAAAGGCCCACCTAAATAAGTCAATATCAGTTTAAGTGTACACTATATATAGAATATTTCTGCTGGTTTACTTTGCCGTGAGATAGCTATACAGTTTATTTTTCCAACGGGTAACTGAAGCGGTTATCTATGCTCTCATCAAAGCAACCAGACTCCATTGAAAAAAAACCTGTAATTTCACCTCGCTGAACACGGAAGTTCCTGGTTTACTGTCACACGATGACACAAACAAACTAACCAATCGAGGCAGCGGTAGACCAGCAATTTTCCCCACTAAAATTGCTGTTTTTTTTCAATGGAGTCTGGTGAGTACATAGATGGATACAACGGCTTCAGTTCCCTGTCGGAAAGGGCTGACTGACGGCAGGGTAAACAAGCGAAAATATTCTAAATATAGCGTGCCCTTAAACTGATATTGATTTTTTTAGGTGGAACTTTCCTTTATGCGGCAAAAATATGTTTTGATGCTAGATCCGTCCACAGCAGTACATTGCTTTGGTTCTGTGCGGTAACTCCTGTCTGCTTCTCCAAACAGGGGGCGTACCGACCATCATCTACTGTAGGTAATACACTGACTATGGATAAGTACCTCATATTACCCCACTTCAAAACATCCGAACAATCCCTTTAAATTCATTAACCGATAACCAAAATAGTCTGCGATTAGTTTTCTGTGATTCGGCCTGCTATGTTTACCCAAAATCACTATCAGTATTAACAGTTTCTAAACTGTAAATAAAAGTATTTTGTAGATAAAATTCATATTATTTGTTTACCCTCAAATGATGACTGAATAGCAGACTATATGGTAAACTGGTTAATTGTCAGTAAACTCATTAAGGAAGTTGGCGTACACAGAAGAAAGAGGACAGCTCACACCTAATTTACACCTTTTTTTACACAAAAAGACAAGTATCTTACAAAGAGAGCTTCAGAGAGAGAGAGTTTGAAATGTGTTGCCTTCCTATCTGCATCTTTTAAAGCCCCAAGCCAAAATTTATAACATCACTGAGCATTCACATTGACTATTAGCTTGACTTACTCTTGAAGAAATGTGCCTCTGGCAAATTAAACTGCTAACTTAATTAATTAATTCAACGGTGCAAAACAGTCGGCCCCATTTCATTTATTCACAGAGCAAATTATTATCATTATTCAATTACTTCACAGAGATGATGCAAGAAAATGAGTTTCTGGTCCTTTTTTGGATATAATAACTCTTTTACTGTTTGTGTTTTGATAAATAATGATGATTAAAACGGAGATCACAGGCTGAGAGAATGACGCAGTATAAAGCCTTCAGGATCCTCTAGACTCATAATACAAACACAGGAAGATGTAACCTCATAATATGACTGTGGATGTGGTGATAACAATGTATTAATGTAATTATTAGTAGTACTAGAAGCAGTAGAAGTAATAGTAGTAAATAGTAGTAACAGCAGTGTGACAGTTGAATGCATTTACTGCGGGACTGTACGTAATAGTGCATCCACATGGAAAGTCAGCACGTGTTAAAAACACAGATATCTGCTCTCAGATCTGCGTTTTAATCACATTAAGCCGACCCACTGATTTGCATTATCAGCTGAGCTCTGCTAATGTCGCTGTCTGCTGGCTGCTGAAAGCAAAATGATTTTAATGATGTAGAGCGGGAGAGGGAGAGCAGAGGGCCGGTGATGAAAAAAGGCCTTACATAATTGGAGCCCGTGCACAGACACATAAAAGCCTGTCACATAATATCAGCTGTCCTGTTGCTGAGGCTCAGAGCCACACCAGCCGGGGTAAAGGACAGCATAGCAACCCAAGGTGCTCATACGGGAGGAATGCTTGGGACAACAGAGAGGAGGGTAAAATGCAAACAAATGACGTTGTAAACTCCCCGAACTGGTTTTAGGAATGAGGCTGAGGCACCAATCAGGTATGTCCATTTCGTAAGGACTGAGACCTGCAACCATTTCCTCCTTTTACATTTCTGACTGAAACAGAGCCTCGCTGCTAATGTGTGATGAACTCAGGTGACACTTTATTCATATTTCGTAGTAATGTCTGCCGTTGGTTAGATCCAGGACTAGAGAGGTTTTAGAACAGAGAGGGGTTATAGATGTGGGTTTTTTCAGCTTGAAAGCAACAAAAATCTTATTATGATATATATAATTTTACATAACAATCACTATATGGTGATATAGTAAATTGAATGGAAAAATATCTTCAGAAACTATTTCTTATGTTTAATCTGACAAATCAATAGTATTCCAATAAATGGAAAACTGCCCTAAAGCAGTCAGCTTATTGAGTTTCAATATTGCCCCCAAATGCCTAATATACCCAGATATATCAAAGATATAGCTACTACCAGAGGTGGCACCAAGTCATTGTTTTGCAAGTCATAAGTCTTAAGTCTTTGTATTGAGTACAAAGTCAAGACAGACAAGTCCAAAGTCGAGTCCCAAGTCAAGACAGACAAGTCCAAAGTCAAGTCCCAAGTCAAGACAGACAAGTCCTAAGTCAAGTCCCAAGTCATGACAGGCAAGTCCAAAGTCAAGTCCCAAGTCATGACAGGCAAGTCCAAAGTCAAGTCCCAAGTCATGACAGGCAAGTCCAAAGTCTTAAACTTTGAGTTTTGAGTCCTAAACAAGTCATAATGCGCTCTTCACCAAATGTAATGTCGTTTTAACAACAGAGTAACTGCCGCTCAGTGACGTAACGCTCCTTCTTCATGGTTTTCTCCTGCAACTTGATTGGATGCTGTCGGATTGGTTCAAACTTAGTGGATCTGGGGAATTAAGTGTACGATAATCAAATGCAAATCCCAATAATATTCACCAAAATCAAAGAGTCCAGAGTTCAACAAAAAAAGCAACCAGAGATAGAAATTTAGTTTGTTCAGTTACATTTTTTCCCCCACGAGTAAATCCTCCTCCCAAACAAATCAATAAAGAATTGCTCAAAAAGTAGATAAACCAACATCTCCAATGCTGTCAGAGTTACCTCCAGTACCAGGCAGTTGATTGTCTTCGTGCACACGTTTTAAAATAACATGCATTTTAATCTTTGGGCTTGGGAGGCAAGGTAGGCATCAAGTATTTTCAAATCAAAAGGCTCAAGTCCACGTGAAGTCACGAGTCGTTTGGTGTTAAAGTCCAAGTAGACTTGCAAGTATTTATTTATTTGGCTAAGTCAAGACTAAAGTCATCAGATTTGAGACACTTGAGTCCAAGTCATGCAACAAGTCCACACCTCTAGTTACTACCAGCGGCTGTGGCTCAGAGGGTAGAGCAGGTCGTCCACCAATCTGAAAGTCGGTGGTTCGATCCCCGGCTGCACGGTCACATGTCGATGTGTCCTTGAGTAAGACACCGAAGACAACCGAAGTCATCGGTGTGTGAATGAGTATTTAGATTAGATCCTGATGGGCAGGTTGGCACCATCAGTGTGTGAATGGGTGAATGCTGACATGTACTGTAAAGCGCTTTGAGTGGTCGGAAGACTAGAAAAGCTCTATATACAGTAAATGTAAGTCCATCCATTTACTATGTAAATGCTATGTAAACATCTCATGATCATCAACTCTAATGATGGCAGGAAGTGTCTGTGCATTAGCCCGTAGATCCACACAGGATAGAGATGTTAAGTGGAGTTTGCCTCTAGTGAAGCGACACAGTATTTATTGATCGGTGGCCTAGGCGAAACTGATCAGAGGCCCTCCTGCTTCCTGCTCACCAGACTGCCAGCTCAGCAAAGCGAAGCAGCACTGGAGGAACAGATCATCATGACAGCAAAAAATACTGTCTGAGCTAAATGTGACTTTGAGAGCCAAAATATGTCTGTCTCCATGTCACTCTCAGTATATAAAATGAGAGGTGGACCAGACTGTATGCATGCTCTTACTGTATGTCCATAAGAAAGCATTTGCTGCTATATGCTTCCTTTGGCAGCGGTTATGTCCCCTCAGCTTGCTGCAGTGATGTGGGTGGATTACCAGCAAACTGCCCTAATAGTAATACCATGGCCTGGAGCGCTGGGTGTGGCTCCCACATCCAGTAGGCACCAGAAATAAAAACAGACACACAGGCCACAGAGTGACCAGCCTGAGTGGAAAACTGTGAGCAGCTGGCTGAGGCTCTGTTAAAGACATTAACAAGAGCTATTCAATGTTTTCACTATGAAATCCAGCTCTGAGAGGAAATGCAGGTTGCAAGTCAAACAAGCAGTGTACACAGTGACACATTAATGCAGCGACACAGCATTTACCTGCTGTATTTATCACATTGGCTACCTGATATCACAATTCAAATACATGTATAACACAGGATGCTGGTTGCTTTCATGAATATGAACAGCAGGAGTAGCTTTTTACAACAGCTAGTCATTTGAGAATCAGACAAAAATCTATCATTTCATTGAGAAGCATGAAGCATGAGCTCCACTGGCAACCTGAATAGATTGTTTTTCTCTCATTTGGTACAACCCTCTAAGAGCATTGCTTGTGTGGTTATGAGCATAAGAGGAAAAGAAACCACCTGAAATTGTTGATATGGGGTTATTTTTCGAACCTGTCAATACTCCTGGTGCTTTTTTTAGGGCATATAATGAGATTCAAAATATTCCCTCTTAGTTCCACTGTAGCTTATCTTCAACCTGTGTGCTGTTTAAATAAGAAAAGAAGTGTTGCAGTTAAAAAGGTTAAAAGATACAGTTGTGGCCAGGAGGTTCATATCCTCAGAGCAGGGAGGCAAATTATTTAAATTCCCCGATCCCTGCTTTGTGAACAGAGGTGCCGACAAGCAAGACAATCTAATGGACCAGTCCTATGTACAAATTGCTGCCATTCATATTCCAAAGCATAACCTTTAAAATCAAGATATTTCCTTAACCTTTGTGTTATTTAAGTATACTATCTCTCTTTCTACGTCAGTGGTAATCTGGTTGTGAGCAGGGATCGTTCTTTCTTAGTGACGTATTTAAGATCTCTTCATAAATCTCTCTCTCTCGTGGCCCTTTCAATTCAACGCAGTGACGTATGTAAAAACACACATTTCTGTAGAAAATCCCTCTTAGTGGATTAGTTGACTGATCAATTGTTTTGGTCTTAGTTGACTAAGATTTCTATAGTCGATAGCTAATTTTTTATGCTTTTTCATGCTGAATGACTTATTTCTAAGAAACTTATGAGCACATCCAGGGTTCATTGTTAATGTTTTTTCCCCATTTGTCCGGTCAGTCAGAAATCTACTTGCCCAAAGTCAGCTTTTACTAGCATGTTTAATCTTTATTAAGTAAATAAATCTGGAGTTTTGCCCAAATCATCTAATGCAAACAAAATACAGGATAATGCTCGCTTGCACTTCAGCTCATAAACTTTGTTTCACCCACTGCCATTTTCTCGCAAGTGCCCAATCGGTACTGCGCATGTACAACTCTCAACAGAGATGAAAAGGACGCAAAATGGTTCACTCCTTAGCTACTTCCATCATGAGCTCCAGAAAAAAAAATTTTTATTTCTTTTTACCGCTTGCCTGATCAGGCAAGTGAATTGCTAAATTTACTAGCCCACTGTTATATTTGACTTGCCCTGAGCAAGCGGGCAATCCTTGTTGTTGAACCCTGATATCTCTGGTAAACACAAGATTTAAGGTGGTGCTTTTGTGTGATTCTTTTTGGAGAAACTCAGTTTCACAGATCTGTCGATTAAATCGATTAGTCGACAAAATCGTACGAGTGTCAGTCGACTAAGAATTTCTTTGGTCGAGGACAGCACAAGACTGAACGTTAAACTGGCTCCACAACCCTCCTGTCATGGCTGAATGGAAGTCTGATGAACAACTTATGATTGTGATTCAGCATATTGTGTTCTTCCTTGTCAAAACCTGGTGCCCTACATTACAAACAATGCCATTAACCGGGGAAAGTTCAGTTGGAGATTCGGGTGCTAGTAGCGACGAATGTTGCTTCGTGCCTCTATTCTGAAGCAGAGATGAGGAACTTGGCGCACTACAGAGGTCTGGTATCACTTCTCGCTAATGCCACATGAAGACACAGAGAGTGAGAGGGTGAGTGTATGAGAGACACTATATCTTATCTATATCTGATCTCCAAAATCTCCGAGGAATGCACCAACAAGGAAGAGCTTTCACAACAACTCCTGTCCCCACACAAGCATAACAAAATGTCACTTAAAAAGTTAGTAAATTAAATGCTATGATGTATTATAAACTAGCAAGATCCAAAGCTCTACAAACCACCAGTAGAAGACTTTTTCCGACTCACAGTTACAAATATGTGCAGCTAAAGTTTAGCAGGGTGTTGCAAAAAAGGAAGGCTGCATGCTCAGCAAGACCCTCCTGTGGATGAATACAGGATTAAAAAAGAAACAACCGTTTCAGCATTTTAAGGCCCTAAATCCATACATAAACAAAAAAAGGTAGCCCTCCCGCAGAAAGCCAAAACATTGAACTAAGACAGGACCGTAATTAGAGAGTTCAGGGGGATGCCAGGCCGGAGCTTTACCTCAGTAACGATGTTTCTCCTCAGCCCTTCTGTGACGTTGTAGTCCCAGCCGGCCTCGCAGTCCACCACTGCTGACTGGCTGCCGTTGACGTACTGCTTACACTGGGACCGGCCCCCGCTGTCCCCGGGCCTCTCCCCCTTCTCCCAGGGCAAGGAGGCGTTCAGCACCTCAGGGGACGGCAAGGGCCCCGGCAGGTGGCAGTGGTGGGGCGGCGAGAGGGTGATGAGGGGGTCGGAAGAGAGCAGGAAGGCCAGGAAGAGGTTGGGCAGGATGGAGAGAGCGATCAGAACCCTCTGCTTCTTCCTGCCCAGAGCCAGCACCATCACCTCCCCCGTGGGAGGCAGCGAGGGCGGGGCGGGGAGGGAGGAGGAAGAAGGGGCCGGAGAGGAGGGAACCGGGGAGGAGGGGAGGGACGGAGGGGGAGCGGGGCACGGGGATGGGGAGACCAGAGGGGGAGAGTCCGGGGATGTCATCATTGGGGGGGGGGGTTAAAGGTAGAGGTGGGGGGAGGTTGTGATGGCAGAGGGGGAGAGAAGTGGGAGAGCTCTGCGGAAGAAAAAGAAATACACAGCGTTATTCTATAGTTTAATAAGTACATTTAAATGAATAACCTTTTTCACTGAAGCACGGGTGAAATTAATGACGACTGAATTCCATTTAGCTGCTTCAGTTTCAGGGTCCTGGTGTTTATTCACAGTATCGACATCTGAATATAGTTAGATATTAGACATAATGGCATTACTTCGATGCTCGTGTGTACATGTACCAGCCATGTGGTATATATAGCCTGCCTGCCGCACCACACGTTGCACGTAATTTGGTGGAGTAACACTCATGTGAAAGTTCACAGTAACGTTGTCCAACGGTTCCAGAGTCAGAGGGGAGGGGACACACTGGGTCCTTTCACACTGAGACTACACTATTTTAAATACTGAGCAAATATCTGACCACACATTCCTACTGAACAGAAGAATACTGTATACATACAGGAGCACATTATTGACATACTCCAATTCTGTCCACCCACAGAGTAAAAATGAGTATTATGAGATCATACCTGTACTCTAAGAAAATGCGACCCAGTTCTAGAGCTGCAACGATTAATCGATTAGTTGTGCACTATTAAATTAATCGCCAACTATTTTTGATAATCGAATAATCGGTTTGTGTAATTTTTTTAAGAAAAAAAAAGGTATAAATTCGTTGATTCCAGTTTCTTAAAAGTGAATATTTTCTGGTTTCTTTCTTCAATAGCGATACCTGGGCTGGGTTGGGTATCTGTCAATACAAAGTAGTGATCCGATACCAGTGTTTTATTAATAGGCTGTATGCCTCACTGTGTGGAAGTGACTGGGATCCTTTTTCAAATCAATCAAATTTACTGAAATGTTATTTATTATTAAAATAATTAATCGTATACCAACTACTTGGCAAAAAAAATCTTCAAAATTAACAGGAATTATAATTCAGGTGTAAACCTTTTTAATGCAGCAACAAACTGGTCAAATCTTACACAGGAATCAAAATCCCAGTATATAATATACATAGTATATAAACAGAAGTGAATTGAATAGATCGGACCCATTGTCACCGATACCCAATCCAGTTATTTGAGTCAGTTTCGGTCCGATATCCAATCCGGTATCGGTGCATCCCCACTATTTTGATAATCCGTTAAACAGTTTGAGTAACTTTTTTAAGAAAAATAAAGCAAATTCTCTGACTCCAGCTTCTTAAATGTGAATATGTTCTGGTTTCTTTACTCCTCTGTGACAGTAAACTGAATATCTTTGAGTTGTGGACAAAACAAGTAATTTAAAGACGACATCTTGGGCTTTGATTGACATTTTTTCAACATTTTATAGACCAAAACAACTAATCGATTAATTGAGAAAATAATCAACAATGAAAATAATCGTTAGTAATTAATAGATAAAGAAGATTATTGTTAGTTATAGCCCTATTCTCATTTTCATTTTATTGTGCCTTTTTTATCCTGATATTTCAGTGGTTTATTGTATTGTTCTTGTGTCCTTCTTTTTGCTGGGTCCTGATCCCAGTAGGCCTTTGGGTACTCTTTGTCATGTTTTTGGTATGTCTGTCTCTTGTCTGCGCTCTACCTTATTGTCAATACGGATGCCATCCTCTATTTTTGCTGCAAACAAATCTACCTACGGCTACAAATAAGGTCACCTGAACCTGAACCTGCCATTCAGACCCACTGATCTGCTTTCAATATGGTTTATAAATACACTAGCTATACAGGTTATAGGCCTAACACAAAGCTTTGTCATATCAAGACGCCCAAGTTGTAACACACAAAGACTCCAGTCAAAAGAGGTTTTTCAAGTGCTGTCATGGATACATGGGGGAGACAGAAACAAAATGTATAAATAACAGTGAATGTTTCAAATAAGGGTTGTGGGTTAAACCCCAAACCAATGGGTATATAAAAGCCCTGAAATGATGTGGTGTTTTGAGAGCAAAAGGGAGCCCTTCCCTCTCTCAGTATTACAGGCTGCTCTCTGTGTGCTCCCAGACAAAACAAGACATTTGAAGACGTCATCTCGGGCTTTGATTGACATTTTTTCCCCATTTTATAGACAAAAACAACTAATCGATTAATCGAGAAAATAATCAACAATGAAAATAATCGTTAGTTGAGTTCAGACTAGGGAAAGAGAGCTGGAATTATTAGTCAATCACCATTTTCTGACATTCATATAGCCCAAACAATTAATCGATAAAGAAGATTATTGTTAGTTGTAGCCCTAATTCAGACCCACTGATCTGCTTTCAATATGGTTTATAAATACACTAGCTATAGGTTAGAGGCCTAAAATCACAAAAAGGAGGATTATTTTGTTGTCAAGTGCTGTCATGGGTACATGGGGGGGAGACAGAAACAAATGTATAAATAACAGTGAAAGTTTGTTGTTGTTTTTTACATTTATCCTTTGATATTGCAATATATTGTTATTAATTGTTTTTTAATTGTTTTTTTGTTTTATTGACACAAATTAATTACTTCTTTATTGTTTTCTTCCATTTACATGCATGTTCTTTTTAAATATCTATATATATTGTAATTTGCTTAATGAATTGTATACATGTATATATATGTTTTTATTTTGTTCTTTTTTTATTAGTATTTATTATTGAATTGACGCTTTGGCAATATTGTTCACCTGACAGTCATGCCAACCTTATTCCAAACATCACCCAAACCAAATAGGTTAATTCTGTATACATTTCTTTATTTTTTGTTTATGTGTAATATTTATTATGCCTGCTATGTTTTATATATAAGATATTGTTTATATTGTTTGCTTCCACGATTTGTAAATTTTTTTGTTGTTGTCGTAGTCTTCATTTTAGTCTTAATCGTTGTTGAATTGAATTTAATTGGTGTGTTTTCTTTTTTTTTTTTGGTGTAAATTCCCTGCTTCCTTTATTCAATTATTTATTGACTCTTTACCAATAGGCCTGCATTTACCAATTTCATTAACATTATTGTATAAAATGATTATTGAATTTGAAGCATGACATGGGATTAAAAACACTGGGTTGTGGGTTAAACCCTGAAATGATGTGGTGTTTTGAGGAGCAAAAAGGTTGGTGTGTCACTCAGCAATAAATTCCTGCTTCCTTTATTCATTATTTATTGACTCTTTACCAATAGGCCTGCATTTACCAATTTCATTTACATTATTGTATAAAATGATTATTAATTTTGAAGCATGACATGGGATTAAAAACACTGGGTTGTGGGTTAAACCCTGAAATGATGTGGTGTTTTGAGGAGCAAAAGGGAGCACTTCCCTCTCAGTATTACACAGCCTGCTCTCTCTCTCTCTGTGTGTTTGCTCTCCCAGTTGAGGAGCAGGAATGTGAACAGCCTGTTCAGCTCCTCAGACCTCAGCAGCCTCCTCTGTCTGGTGCACATGGTGCTCCTCTAGTGTTTTCCTTTTGCAGGAACACACAGGGCCAGGAAGTCTTGCAAAAAAACAGGAATTACATAAGAGCTTTTTACACAGGGGGGGCTGTTCTGGCCCTCTGTGGAAGAAGTATTACCACAATAATAGAGAGTGTGTGAGGAGAATAACATTATAATGTAGGAGGGTGAAGCAGCAGCAGCAGCTGGGCCAAGACTCACCTGCTCTCTGCACACACAGCTGCTGCTATGGATACTGTTACTCACCCTTTAATGTGTTGTCAAGGTGTTGTCAAGGTGTTGTCAAGGCGTCCAGAGTAGTTTCACCGTGTCTCCTCCGTGTCTGCTTTGTCTGTTATATGAAAAGACATGTCTGTCCTGGAGAAGTGTTGAGACAAGCAGAGGACACTGGACTCTCCTGTTAGCCTCACTGAGAGGAGCTGCTGATGCTAGACTCGTCTCATACTGTGTAGTCCTCGTTTCTGCTTGCAGACAGCATACAAGATGATTAAATGAGGCATAATTGTGTCCGACAGCAACCTTTAAAGGGGAAACGCGTCGTCAGTCAGTCGGTGGCGGACAAAGAGCGGCTGGAAAGCTGCATTGAGGAGAAGAAGCCTGTTTGGTTAGAGACGAACGAGCAGGTCTGCCGGGCGACTCGGAACACTTCGGCACAGCTCGGGTATATCCGTCAAAGGCGACGTCACCTCGGCTCACTGCTGTCAAAGATCGTCTATGATAAAATAGGTGTGTCACTCAGCAATAAATTCCCTGCTTCCTTTATACAATTATTTATTGACTCTTTACCCATAGACCTGCATTGATCATTTTCCATTTATATTATTGTATAAAATGATTATTGATTTTGAAGCATGATATATGATGAAAACACTTAAAGAAACACTTTTGTGTCAATTTAATTCATTTCAATTTATTTTTGTATAGCGTCAAATCATAACAGAAGTTATCTCGAGACGCTTAATATATAATGCATTTTATACATTATTAATATTTCATATGATGAAACGTGACATTTCAGGTCATTTCTCAAAACCCCAAAAATAAATCAACATTGTCCTGCTGAGCTAACATACAAATACAAATTTCAAGAAGCAATTTGGGGAAACTGAATTTTTTATTACATAACATGTTCGGCTGGTGGTTGTGTCAGTTTCTCATCATTTGTTAGTAACTTGTCCAGCAGACTGGGTCAGTTGAATCCTTTTCTTTTAAAATAATATTAGAATTACACAGAAAACAAAGTTCCTTCACTTTTGTGTCACTTTTGTGTCACTTTTGTGTCACTTTTGTGCAATGTAAATATTGTAAATCTACTGTTACAGATATGTGCAATAACATATGCTGATCACTCTGTGCAATAATTATATAATTATCTGACAGACACTTTGTGCAATAATCTTGCAAAACTGTCATCTCATCAATATACATATTGTATTTTTATATTTTATATTGTATTATATTTTATATTTTTTATATCTATATTGCACTATCTCTTTTTTTATTGTATTATCTTTTCATTAGCAACTATGGGATTGTCACAATCTAATTTTGTTGTACAACACAATGACAAAAAAAGACTTGAATCTTGAATCTAAAAGTTACTTTTAGGATCCCCAAATTATTATGAAAACAACAAAGACTCCTCTGACTCTGGGGACTGGTACAATGAATTATTTTAAGTATTAGTACTCATTATACAAATAGGCTAGTACATTTTAAATAAAGCACTATGTAGCCTACACTCAGCTATTTATTTCCATAAATAAAAAGTTATCACGTGTGTTTTTATTGGATTGCAAGTACCTCACATTATCTTCCAAAATTCTGCACACATTGTTGTATTACTGACTGTTGTCTAGCTGTAAATTGCTGGATATAACGATTATTATTGGATTAGTAATATAAATCTATTCCAAATTATTATATCCAAATGATATAAATTGCATTTCTCTAGACAAGAAAAGCAGGAAGAGGAAAGTAGAAGAGCCCACCAGACACACATTGTTTAGGACTCTTGCTATAATGTGATTTGCAGAAAGCTTCTTATTGCTTACATTATGACCTACTAATTATGCCTTGTTGATATATTAATTCTTCATATGTTGTTTTAAGTTGTACACCCTTCTGATGTTGGTAGAGCATATGCTTTTTACTCCAAAGACTTCAGTAACCTTTAGTTATTTTTTGTTGTTGTTGTTGTTGTTGTTTTTTGCGAGAGTTTTTGTTAAGAAACCTAGAGTTACAGATATTTTAACTTGTGTATTTCATTTTTATTTTGGTCAAAAGTAATGGTGGCATGGAGGAGGTTTACAAAGAAATGTTTATTTAAGCGTATACTTGGTCAGTGTGGCTTTTGTATGACTTGAAAAAAATATATATACGTATGATGAAGGAAAATTTGATGTTTTCCTAATGCTTTAAACAATTTCTTTAATTTATTATCCTGTTATTGAGTGAATACAGTACATAGCCCAAAACAGTCTTGAGGAAAGTAAAATATGCTCAGAAAGACAAACTATTTGCAGTAATAGTTTTGTGCACACCTGTATTTGCTAAAGACACAAAACTGTAATTTTGCTCTTACCCATGAATATTCAGCAAACACAGTGATGGTATTTCGACAGCAGAAGAAGTACACAGATTCAAGGACAGAGTGATATTTCTGTTCTTGACAAATATCTCTGCAGAAGGCCTGTGTGTAGTCCTCTGCCGCATGGTGGAGCCATAAATCACAGGCCACCACAAGAGACAGGTCTACTACAGTACACTGTCGCATGCTCCAGGCTGATATGTGGCTGCTTGTTCATGAATATGCAATGATTAAAATGTCATTATCATAGATGACAAATGTCACATATTGTCTGCTTGGAAAACTTCTTCTATAAGACTCAACAGGGCCATCACTACTAATTCTCCAATATAGGTTTTTTGATATACATTTCCTCTTCCAATACATTAGTCCAGAGCATAACAAACATTTCCACCTTGTTTAAATAATGAGATATTTGATGGAAAGTACAGTAATAACATCCTATTACATGGACAAAGACTTGGTTTCAGCCAACCATTTGGTAATGACTGCTGAGCTACACTTGATGGCACTAACGCAGTCTGTTCCACTGGTGTCGCTGCAGCCAATAATAGTGGAAGGCAACACAGATATTGCTGTAAATTTGAATGTTGTTAGTCATCGTGCATCTAAACCTCAAGATTCCTAAGAAAATGCATTCTTTTTAACAGAAAATCACCATTACAACATGTATTTAAAGCTGAAGGAGGCGAGATTGGAGCAAATATAATTAAGAAAAGTTATTTTTATAAAAAGGTCGTTATATCCTGATAGGTAACCTGAAAAAAATCATGTGCCTCCGTGTCCTCCGATGATCCTAATGGCATCTGCAAGATTTTACAGACTGGAGGAAAACAAGCAGTAAGAGCTGATCTGAGGTCTACTGTCTATGAGAGCCGGCTGTCAATCATTCGCGAACTCCGACCAAACGGTCAAACTAGGTAGCGCTGATCAAATATGAATCAATATTATGTTACTGTAATGCCTATTTCTTCCTCTAATGTTTTCAGAATCATATTGTCGTGCACGGTTTAGCTGTAAAATGAGAAGTTAGTGACGCCGCCGCCATTGTGAAATCTCTTGAAGGAACACCAAGTACCGGTCACTTGACTGGAGCACAGCCAATAGGAACGCTCTCTCAATGAATTTGATTTTTTAAAGCCTGAAAACAGAGCCATGAGGAGGTGCAGAAGTCTAGTTTTCTCTCAGAACACTTGAATTACAATATGCTGAAAGGTTATTATGACATTTTTGCCCGATGATGCCAAGAATATACTGCCTACTGCTACTTTAATGTTATTGTCCACTGTCATGACAGTGTGTTTGTGTTTCCCACACAGCATGACCATGATGGCTGTCACTTCCCCTCTAAATACCAAGATAACATCTATATATCACAGCTTATGCTCATTTGTGGTAATTCATCTGTTGTAGGCTATCAGAAAGTTGGAGCCATAAAATGGCTACGTACCTGCAAAAAAAGAAAATTCACACACTTTTAAGCAGATGAATCCTCCTGAGTTAGTCAAACAAGACATGAAAAGCACTTTACACCACCGCAGACCCTCTATCACTGCAGGGATCTTTGTTATTGATAATGTTGGTACCATCACTGGAAAGTTTTTTAAAAAGTGTGGTGGGAACTTTAAGATTAGAAAACCAGGCGCCTGACCGCAGAGTTGTACTGGGCTGCATCTAGTTGTGAACATACTGCATGTGGAGTGCGGAAGTGCTGAAATAGAGGTAAAAAGTTGATGTTGCCCATATTTGGACTAAATGTTGTGCTGTTTGTATGTTGATATATTCAATCATTCTCTGCTCTGGAGATAAAAGTCCAATTGGCTTCTCAACTAAAAATACATTTAATGAACATGATGTATAAGATTGGAGCTGCTTCACTGGGGCTGCGGTGGGGTTCATATAGTCTGCTGCTGTTGAGTAACTTGGTAGGGATTAGGTGAAATACAGTCTTTCTTCACTCTGGTGAGATGTTGCAGTCCTGGGACCACAGATTGCTCCACACGACGCTGCGGGACATTTCAACAGACACGGTCACACAGGGACTTCTTGTGTGCCGCTCAACACATCACAAGGCTGTAAGAAGCCTGTGTCACACTTTCACTCTCCTTCGTAAATGAGGAGTTCATTACTTAATGCAAATTATATTACATCATGTAGATTTGGAGGACAAAGTCAGTGTTTATATCTAATAATCATGAGAACAGTTGATTAACATGTTAGCATTTAGCTTCTCAGTATTAGTCTTTTAGAAGGAACCTTGGTTTGACTACTACTTTATTGATTTTGCCCAAACAAGAGAGTAAAAACATTCAAAAAACTTATACAGTATACATGTAAATACATACATACATACATACATACTTATGTACGCACGTACGTACGTACGTACATACATACATACACACGTACACACATACGTTCGTACATACATACACACATACATAGGTACAAACGTACACACGTACACAAGCACAGACGTACATACATACATACACACATACACACATACACATGTACATACATACACACGTACACACGTACATACATACATACGTACACATGTAGACACGTACATACATACACATGTACGTACGTACATACGTACACGTACACACGAAAACACGTACGTACGTACATACACACATACATACATACATATCTACATACGTACATACGTACATGTGTATATATATACATACATACCTTATATAAGTACATATGTACATACAAACATACATATATACGTACATACATACATCAAAATCTACAATCTACAAACTCTAAATCAAAGTATTGCCCAGTCCCATGCATGTATTTATACAATACACAAACTCACAATACCATACATCAACAGCAGATATGTATTTTCTGCTAGCATTTGTCAAATAATCGTCCAACATCTCACTATGAAGTGTCTTACTAGCATAACACTGGTATGAATCAAATTTGATGCAGTCCCCTAATATTGAATTTAAGGCCAATCTTCCTGTCTTTTGTAGAGTTTGGTGTGTTCTGATGCTTTTGAGCAGTCAGGTTTGTAACTTGCAACATTACAGATACTGATTATCTGTGCAGAGCTGCACTGTGTAACACAATCTGATGAAACACTCAGTGACTGGATGTGATTAGTTTTAGTTTCTGTTGGATTAATCAAACAGCACAGTTAACAGTGTGTGTGCTGATTGAAACAGTGCTGTAATTATTATCAGTTCAGTTTAGTGAGTTGGAAAATTGACTCTTTTTTCTTTCTCTTTTAACATAAACGGCTGCTCAAAGATTCACTCAGCCACTCAAGGTGAAGCCATCCCAGACAAATCCAGGAAGTGTTGGGTTTTGGTCAGAAAACTATAA
The DNA here is from genome assembly GCF_043250625.1 of Sebastes fasciatus. Lineage (NCBI taxonomy): Eukaryota > Metazoa > Chordata > Actinopteri > Perciformes > Sebastidae > Sebastes > Sebastes fasciatus. The sequence continues at coordinate 17,781,955 of NC_133815.1, read as the reverse complement.
TGATGACAAATGACAATGTTTTCGTTGTTTAAAAAGGGTGTATAAAAGAGAGGTGAACATCTGCATCCATGTTGCCTCACTTGGCCTTTTTTACCAAACCAGCCATACAATAAAGCTAGGATTAGGTGTTAGTATAATTATTAATATTTAACATTATAGTCAATAAAGAAACTAGACATGGAAAGGGAACTGCATGGGTGCTTTCTTTATTTTTAGATATCACACAATAATAAGTCATATGATCCTTGATCTTGGGAACCAGATGCAAAGGAACCCACACTGTTTGGGGTTATCTAATAGTGTTGAAATTTGAAAACTTTTGTTTTAGGCAAAGTAAAAAAAGAAAAAAAAAAAAGAGAGAAAAATGTCTGGCTTGTTGCCCCTACCCCCTCCTGTCTGTCTCCTATCTCTATGTCCCTTCACTACCATCACAGCCACAGGAAGGCCCTGGCAGCCCGAAACACTGATACTATCTCTACGCTCCTCATCTCCGTCCTCCGCTGTGTCGAAATCTTGCCCATCCCACAAAGGGAAACCGCTGGTGTACAACGGTCCATGGCATGACGTCCGTTTATGTGGGTAGACAACTTATGGTAAATAAAGTGGCAGGTGCATGCCATGTTCCCTAACGGGGTTACATCACACCATGTTCTATGAGACAGATGAAAGGTGCAGTGCACTGTAATCAAAGCTTGTAAAGGCTATTTGATGAAGCACATATTTAAATAAAGGCTATTTAAATATCCTTTGAAGATACTATTACTAAACTATATATTTTTTTACGTTAAATCAGCTTTTTCAGGATTTTTATATATCAGGGACTGGCAGATAAAAGATGTTTCATCCAAGCTCAAGCAATCATTTGTTTATTTGAAGGAATATTTGACAAAGTATCATCAAATCATAAAACACATTCGACAACACGACAAAATTACATATTATTTAAGACTGCGTCAACATTATTTCAAGTAATCCCACGCTCATTTTGTAACAAAAGATAGAGAATATATACAGAGAGAGAGACACTTAGATTTCATTGAATCCCTCTACAAACCACAGGTGGTTGTGTAACCTTGTTAGGCAACAACACTTACAATCATCCCTGACAATGACAAGAAATGTGTCAGGTAGATGATTAGGCAATGTTTGTTAAATGAAAATATAACACAAGTATGTCCAATGCACTGAGTGGTCTTCTTTTTGGAGGATCTGTGAAGATATTGTCTTCAGGACCTTTCAGGAAAGTTCATTTGGAATTTGCTAAATAGAAGTATATATACAGTATGTAGCTTTAGATCTCCAGGACCTTTTTTTCTGGGGCCCTTTCGTGCAGTATTTATTTATTTATTTCTAGATCTATGGCACATCGAGTTCTCCTTAAAATCTTTTTCCCATCTCATAGCTGTTTTTACAAATCTTGATATGCACAGACTCGCTTAAGGTTTCTGTCTGCTCTCCAGTCTCTTCACTCACAGCTTAGAATATACAATGACATCTACATTGAAACCCACTACACGTCTTCCTACTTTATATTCAGGTGCTTAATTCATTTATTCAAAGGTCCAGTGAGCTAACACGAGCAGGGCCGTAGCCTCAATTTAAGAGATACTGAGGTCATGAGAAAGTTCGCTCTCACCCAGAAAATGCTGACCAGATACCAAAAATTCAAACTATATTACTGCATAATGTCTGTTATTTCTCACCATTAAATGCTGTTTTTAAGCCTAATCCAAAATCAGCTGCAAGCAGTGTTTTCAACTAACTTATGGGGGTCTTGGGTTTTAGTGGTAGCATTAGTTTACCCTAGGTAGCAGTGTTGTAGTACTCGACACCGGTCTTAAGACCACTTAATGAACGTCTCTGTTTCGTCTCGCAATCGACCGCAAATTCACTCGGTCTTGTCTCGGTCTCAGTCAAAGTGGACTCGAGATTTTATTTTAAGACCTGTCAAGACCACGACTATCTATATCACTATATATCACTATATATATATATATATATATATATCACTATATTGACTGTGCATTGTCTGATTTATTTATCGCTCTTAGAAAATGTGTGTAAATTCCCACTGCAAAGCTTTTTGATCATGTTATCAAGACATTACTCATGGTACATTACATACACAGGAAGAGGAATCTGCATTTGTATTCTGTGAGTGTTTTTATGGGAATGTGGATCTTTCAGATCAGTTTGAGGAGCGCTATGGTTTGCAGATTCCATATTTGATCGTATGTGCGTCATGTAGTGTGGGACTTTGGTCCCACTGTTCTAGTCTTGGTCTTGACTTAATCTCGCCCTGCCTTTGTCTCAGTCTTGTCTTGGTCTCGATTCACTCTAGTCTTGGTCGTGACTTGTGACGCCTTCAAATGAAACTCGTGAGCTTGTGAGAACACCGGGGCAATATTAACGTTACTGTCGGTGTCTAGAAGCCACATGCTTACAATTTAGCAAGCTAGCAAGTAGGTAACATAATGCAGGAAATGCAAAGGCATAACGATGAAGCTGTTGGGAATATCAACATTTTCCTCTGACATATTAAAAAATTACGAAGAAAAGCAATATACCACTAAAATTACATTATATTAACTTATTATGCACCAAAAGTGACCTTCCAAGGCCTCCGCCATTTCTGACAACGTTAACAAACACGTCATGAGCTCTGAGCTTTTAGAAACTTTCCACTTACGAGGTCATGAATACCACACGAGAGGGGGAGGGGGGGTCTTCATATGGACTCTTCTCGTGAACACGGTAAACACAACCCCATTTGAATGGTCTCGGTTTTGGTGGTCTTGACTACAACACTGCTAGCTAGCTACAGTTGATACAATCTGCTAACTACAGTTGTCATTTCAGCCCAGTAAAGACCACGGTTGTCTGCAACCTTTATCAATGTAAGCTGAATATGTAGCCTACTGTAAAAGCACAGAGAGAGAGCGTGGCAACAGTTTAAACATCAATTGTAGAATTTAAATATGCTATAAACCCCAGAAAAAAGACGGCGGACATGACCTCAGTGACCCCAATGGTAGCTATAGCCCTGCCGTTGTGTTATGCTATCCCTCTTTATAATTTTACAATATGAAACTATAACTAACCCGTTTTACTCATGGCATTACATCCCCTCTTCATCTATTTGTGACCTTTTAACAAATAGTTGCCTTTCGGTGAAAGTTTTAATAATCAACTGGTGGAGGCATGCCTAGACACTAATAAGGAATCTGAGGCCTTCGTAATACCAGGTACAAATGTGGCTCTAGATGCTGGACTCCCCTGCTGCTCCCTCCTCGGCTACCTGCGGGTGCCGCTGTGACAGGATGTGTTTGAGAGAGTCCAGCTCCTGTGTCAGCTGACCTATCCTTATCTGCAGCTTCTGGTTCTCCTCCTGCAGCTGCAGGGCCCTCTGCTGGGTCAGCAGGATCCTCCTGCGGGCCTTGTCCCGGCTCTTCCTCACAGCCACGTTGTTCCTCTCGCGTCTCTGGCGGTACTCGTTACTGTCCTTGCTGATGCACCGCTTGTTCACCGGGGCCCGCATAGTCGGCAGGAGGAAGGAGGAGAAGTCCTGGAGGTCAGAAATACAAGTTTGAGAAGCAGGATGAGAGTGGTGTTTGATGAATATATCTATATAGATATATACATATACTTATTTAACCAGGTAAAAGTCTCATTGAGATTAAAATCCCTTTTTCAAGAGTGACCTAGCCAAGAGGGCAGCATAAACATTGTTACAACAATAAACACAAACAATACAAGCAGACATATACAACTGTCACACACTACGAGTGATTGAGCACAATATCTAGTTAATATGCAATACAAAAAAGCTGTTATAATGCGTAAAACTGGTCAATTTTAAAAAGATTTGAGTGAAAAATTGAATATCACATTGACCATTCCTTAAAAAATGGACTTAAATTCCCAATCAGCTCTGGCAATGTCAGTTCCTTCTGTACATTATTCCAGGAAGAAGGGGCAGCGTATTTAAAATCTTTTTTGCCTAGTTCTGTTCTAACCTTGGGGACCATCATCTGTATAATATTGTGAGAGCACAAATGAAAAATATTTCTCACACACCTGCTGAGTGTTGCCATGGCTCTGGTGGTGGTTTGTGTTCCCTGCGCCCGACGTGTTGCTGAGACAGGAGGACGTGTACGGCAGGTAAGACAGTCCCATCATCTGCTCGGCCACCCTGTCGTCATTGCCCCCCCTCACCAGTCCCTGAGACTGGCCGTACGGTATCATGTCCATCTGAGCCAGCTGATTGGACGGTGTGCCGGGGTTCAGGGTGTGGACCTGACCCGGGTACGAGGTCGCCCACTCCTGGATGACAGAGGACACCCTTGAATCAGACATCTGGAGGGGGTCGGAAGCAGAAAAAGATAAGGGTTTTGTCTCTTTAAGCTTAAATTTGATTTTTTTTTTTTTTATTAAATTAAAACAAACACACAAAGAATCACATGTGCAACATACAAACAGACAGAAACAACTGACGGCTACAAAAGTAACATACAGGGAAAAGAAATACAACAAACAAGACATGAAACTATCTGCCAACATAAAATATGGTTTAATTATCCCTAATTCAACCCACTACAACAGTAAAAGGCTGCTTACATGTTATTGTCATGGTAATGATAATCAAAAATAATGTATTCAACTCCCTGAAAGGCCTCATTCTGCTGTATATCGTGTACTTTAACCTTTGATACTTAAAGTACATTTAGCTGATAGTACCTTTGCACTTTTACTCAAGTAAGAATGCAGGATTTTAACTCATAATGGATTATTGTTAATTAAAATAACGATTCAAAATCAAACGTAACAAATGACGGATACAGCATTGGAGCAAATTACTACTGACAATTTAAAAGTTAAGAATACAGTAACAACAGCAAGTTAGAAAGTAAACTTTGGGTCTTTAGGTTATGGACTGTTGGTCAGGCAAAACCAGCTACATTAAATATATGTAAACTTAAGTTGAGATGTACATTTTTCTTTACTCTCTGACAGTTTACAGACTAAAACATTAATCAATTCGTTGAGGAAAATAATCAGCAGATTAGTCGACTATGAAAGTAATTGTTACATGCAACCCAGCATTAACGTTAAACATATCATGTACAGCAAAGTGTAACATGTATATATTTGTACGTGTACAGTTTATTTTTACATTAGAAATGTTATGATGTGACTTACCATGACTTAGCTGTACACAAACTCTCTGTCTTCAGGTTCCTCTGAAAGTTTGAGTGAAAATGACAGGAGACAGACAGGTACCTCTGTCTGATCTCACCATCACTTCTTCTTCCTCCTCCTCTTTCTCTCTCTCTCTCTCTCTCTCTCACACACACACACACACACAGAAATGACAGAAAGAAACAAAGAGAGAGCACAAAGACAAAAAGGGAGGCAGGGGGATTGTCTTGACTCCCATCATATCTAGGCTTACAGATTATGTAAGGTTTCACGGCTGATAATATTGACAATTTGTAGTTATTTTTATTTGACTTTAAAACAAATTATGGGACAAGGAAATTCAGTAACTTTTAGTAGCAGGTCACATTAAATAATGAACTACCTAATTATTTAATACTTTCCCTTTATTTTCAACTCTTTGTTGCCACTCATTTGCTTTATTGTAACACTGTAACAACAGGCTACAGTGTGCACTAACATTCTATCACACTAACATTCTATCACATTCTATCCCACTAACATTCTATCACATTCTATCCCACTAACATTCTATCACATTCTATCCCACTAACATTCTATCACACTAACAATCTATCATATTCTATCCCACTAACATCCTATCACATTCTATCCCACTAACATTCTATCACATTCTATCCCACTAACATTCTATCACATTCTATCCCACTAACATTCTATCACATTCTATCACACTAACATTCTATCACATTCTATCCCACTAACATTCTATCACACTAACATTCTATCACATTCTATCACACTAACATTCTATCACAATAACATTCTATTACACTAACAATCTATCACACTAACATTCTATCACAATAACATTCTATCCCACTAACATTCTATTACACTAACAATCTATCACACTAACATTCTATCACAATAACATTCTATCATACTAACATTCTATCACACTAACAAACTATCACACTAACATTCTATCACACTAACAATCTATCCCACTAACATTCTATCACAATAACATTCTATCACACTAACATTCTATCACACTAACAATCTATCATATTCTATCACACTAACATTCTATCACATTCTATCCCACTAACATTCTATCACACTAACAATCTATCATATTCTATCACACTAACATTCTATCACATTCTATCCCACTAACATTCTATCACATTCTATCACACTAACATTCTATCACATTCTATCACACTAACATTCTATCACATTCTATCCCACTAACATTCTATCACACTAACATTCTATCACATTCTATCACACTAACATTCTATCACATTCTATCACACTAACATTCTATCACACTAACATTCTATCACACTAACAATCTATCACACTAACATTCTATCACACTAACATTCTATCACACTAACATTCTATCACACTAACAATCTATCCCACTAACATTTTATCACAATAACATTCTATCACACTAACATTCTATCACACTAACAATCTATCACACTAACATTTTATCACAATAACATTCTATCACACTAACATTCTATCACACTAACAATCTATCACACTAACATTTTATCACACTAACATTCTATCACACTAACATTCTATCACACTAACATTCTATCACAATAACATTCTATCACACTAACAATCTATCACACTAACATTTTATCACACTAACATTCTATCACACTAACAATCTATCACACTAACATTCTATCACAATAACATTCTATCACACTAACATTTTATCACACTAACATTCTATCACACTAACATTCTATCACAATAACATTCTATCACACTAACAATCTATCACACTAACATTTTATCACACTAACATTCTATCACACTAACATTCTATCACAATAACATTCTATCACACTAACAATCTATCACACTAACATTCTATCAAAATAACATTCTATTACACTAACAATCTATCACACTAACATTCTATCACACTAACATTCTATCACAATAACATTCTATCACACTAACATTCTATTACACTAACAATCTATCACACTAACATTCTATCACACTTACGTTCTATCCCACTAACATTCTATCCCACTAACATTCTATCACACTAACATTCTATTAAACTAACAATCTATCACACTAACATTCTATCACACTAACATTCTATCACAATAACATTCTATCACACTAACATTCTATCACACTATTCTATCACACTAACATTCTATCACACTAACATTCTATAACACTAACATTCTATAACACTAACATTCTATCAAACTAACATTCTATCACACTAACATTCTATCAAACTAACATTCTATCACAGTAACATATCACACTAACATTCTATCACACTAACATTCTATCACACTAACATTCTATCGCTCTAACATTCTATCACAGTAACATATCACACTAACATTCTATCACACTAACATTCTATCACACTAACATTCTATCACACTAACATTCCATCACACTAACATTCTATTACACTAACATTCTATCACACTAACATTCCATCACACTAACATTCTATCACACTACCATTCTATCACAATAAAATTCTATCACACTAACATTCTATTACACTAACATTCTATCACAATAACATTCTATCACACTAACATTCTATCACACTAACATATTCTATCACACTAACGTGAAATAAACATCAGAGATGCTTTGCTACAAGCAGAAACTGCAGGAGCAACTTAGGACTTGCACGTCCTCCTCTAAATAACATTCATTGGTGGCAAGGTGGTCAGAGCATTCACATTGATGGGAACCCTTCTGCATCTTCAGCAGGTATCTCAGGGTCATAAGCGTTTCGCCCCTTAGCCTGTACGCTTCACCAGAGTGGGGCAGTGGAGACTACATTAGCCTTCACCTGCAGAAGGGTTCCAACTGCGGGCTCTTGTCAACCAGAGCCACCTTGAGCTACTCTCGGCTACCGTGGCTATTTCTCCAGTGGCTTTCTTCAGTTGTTTGGGTTCTAAACCAATCTTCTGTAAGAAGTAGCGCACTGATGTTGCTGGGAAACCGCGGCAGCCAACTTCGATGGGGAATAAGGCTGCATACCAACCTTTGACTAGGGCCTCATCAATCAAATCCTGGTACTTGGCCTTTTTCAGTTGGTGAGAAATGGGTAGCCTGTCCTCCCAGGGCACTGTGAGTTCGGCTACCAAGATGGTTTTTGTGCTCCTTGATAAAAGAATCATGTCCGGTCGGAGTGAGGTTACCGCCACCTCTTCTGGAAAGACGAGCCTCTTCTTGAGATCCACTTGTATCTCCCAGTCAGAAGCTCGATGCAAAATGGATGGCGGGTTCTTGGCAGTTGTTCTTGTCTTAGTAACCTTATCTCCTTCTCTTTGGAAACCGATGACTCCGGGTGGTGGTGGTGCCTGGTGTGTGTTGGCTTTAACCCTCTGTAGGTCTGCCCATTTTGCAATTTCTGTAAGGACCTTATCATGCCTCCACCTGTAACGGCCTTCACCCAGAGCTTTAGGACATCCAGTCAAGATGTGATTCAGGGTACAGAGGGTTGCTCCACACTGTTTGCAGGATGGGTCCTCTTCTTTGCCCCAGATCTTTAGGTTGTTTGGGGTTGGCAGGAGATCGGCCACAGCCCGCAGGAGGAAGGACAACTTGCCCTGGTCGGTACCCCAGAGTTCCTTCCAGGACAGCGAACGCTCGAGTGCCTGGTCCCACTGCGTCCACCGTCCTTGGGAGGCGAGCCCTACCGCTTTTACGCGGCGGTCTTCTTCTGCTGCCTCTCGGACTCTTTGCACCACAAGACCTCTCCTGCCTTTGGCATTGGCCTTACTCCACGTCTTGGCGTTGTAGTTTCCAAGTCCTAACCTTCCTTGACAAACCACCCCAACGATTTCCTGATGTTTCCAGTATTCTTCAGCTTCCTTTACCGCTTCCTGAGGTTTCCACTTCCTGCCACACTTGACGGTCTTGTTGGCGTGTCTGACTTTCTCATCCTCAGACAGTAGCAGTGTGCTGACTGCTCTTGCCTTGGTGGCTTTGAATTCTTCCACCACTGATGAGACTGGTAAGCGGAGCTTGGAGGTCTTGCTGTACAGGTTGACCGAGCTGAAAGTCGGGGGAACACCCAACCATTTACGCACAAATTTACTGCACAGTCTCTCCATTGCCTCCACTTGAGTCATGGGGAAGTCGTATAACAAGAATGGCCACTGTAGTCTGGGTATGATGCCATACTGGAAGCACCATACCTTAAACCTTCCAAGCAGCTGGTTGTTGTCAATTGCCTTGAGCCAGATGTTTAGTTGGGCTATGGTGTCTTTAAGGTTGCCGCTGTCCTTCAGGGTGCTGTCATAGTTCTTTCCAAGGCATCGTATTCCTTGTTCTTGAATTGTTGGAATCACAGACCCTTGAATACTGAAGATGTTTTTTGTCAGCTTCCCTTTCAGGATACTAAGGCTCCTAGATTTTTCTGGTTTGAAATGCATACGTGCCCATGTAGCCATCTTCTCCAGCGAACTTAGGATCCACCGTGTTCCCTGAATCGATGGAGTCATCACTGTAATATCGTCCATAAAGGCTCTGCAGGCCGGATGTCTTGTACCGTCGTCCGCCTTAGGTCCTCTACACTGCATTCCTCCTGCTTTGAGTAGTAGGTTCATGGCAGCCACAAACAGGACCACCGATATTGTGCATCCTGCCATGATGCCTTTCTCGAGCCTCTGCCATTTGGTGGTGAAATTTCCCACGGTGAACCTCATCTTCAGCGATTCCATGTGTGACATCACAAGCTTGGTAACTTCCGATGGTACATGGTAGTGCTCCAATGCAATTCGGATCAGCTGGTGAGGTACACTTGGGTAGGCTTTGGCGAGGTCTAGCCATACAACTGAAAGTGTGTTGTTGTTCCTTTTTGCTTCCTTGATGACCTGGCTGATCACAGATGTATGCTCCAAACATCCGGAGTACCCCGGGACTCCTCCTTTTTGGACACTTGTGTCAACATACTCATTAGTGAGTAGATAAGATGTTAGTCTTTTAGCGATGATTGACCAGAATATTTTCCCTTCGACATCTAGTAGGGAGATCTCTCGAAACTGGTCTAGTCCTGATGAGTTCAGCTCTTTAGGGACAAAGCAGCCCTCAGCGAGTGACCATAGCCATGGTTCTTGCTTCTTCTTCCAGAGTGTCCGTAACAGCTTTGATAGCCTCTTCAGTAGCTGCGGGCAGTTTTTGTAGATCTTGTAAGTCGTGCCTGACGGACCTGGAGCCGCTCCCGCCCGAGCTTTTTCCACTACTGCCCTTACTTCGTCAAGAGTGAAATCTGCCATGTTGAAAGGGGTGTGTGGCCCAAGTGTTGGCAGCTGGGAAGGACATTCCCCCAGTGGAATGTCTCTGTTGGGATCACCATGTGCTGCTGCCACACTATCCTCCACTTCTTCCTGAGAACATAACAGTCTTCCACTTTTAGGCTTTCCAAGGAGGTCAGCTGTGAACCGGAAGGGGTTGTTAAAAAAGGCTTTCCTCTGTCGGCGCTTCTCATTCTGCTTTTTTCGGATTGTCTCTGTCCTGCGAAGCTGAAGTAAATTTTTCCGCAGCTCTGAGCTTAGTTCGTTCAGGGCCTCTTTTTCCCTTTCGTCTGCTTTCCGCCACCTTTTCTTGAGCGTCCTTAGTTCTTTCCGCAATTCTGTGATCTGGCGCTGCCTCCTACTGGGACCTGCTGGAGGCTTGGGAGTTTTGCCTTCCTTCACCCCAAAGGTATCTTGGCATGCCTGATACACAACTTGCACCATGGTCTTTATCTTCTTAGTTGCATCTCCTTTCAGGATGTTATCCAGGGACATGCATAGATCGTTGTCCAGTTGTGCCCATCTGCGATCTGCTGCTGGTGGTAAATTCAGACGTGGCTTCTTCCCGAAGCCCTTGAGGCTTTCGGATTCACCCCTTCTTCTTGTGCTCTGAGCAGGTTGAGCAGAGAGGCCCGGGGCACTGTGGTTTGCCTCCTGGCCCTGGTCCTCCACCGACTGACAAGCTGTGCTAATAAACTCAGAGATAGCTCTCTGGGTAGTATTACTTGCTTTGCGTTGCTCTAGTTGCTCTTTACACTTGGACTTGCCTTGGTGAATTTTCACGCCACGCTCGTTCTTGAATAGTCCACCGCAGACGGTGCATCTTCTTTTGTCTTCACCATCCTGTCTTGCCGTATCCAATCTCGTAGTCCTTATATCGTTGTCCGGGTCTGTGGCCGTGTGATCCGTCCTTAATGGCAGATTATCCTCCCCCCCTCCTCGGTCTGCCTGGGGGTATTCTCTCTGTTTAGTACTTGTAGCTTGATTGTGCAGTGCTTCAGGGTGCTAGCCTTGACACTATTGCGTGCCGTCTTTCCGAGCTGTCGTCCATTCTTTCATGGATGTCCGTGGGTCTTCCCCCACCGCCAATGGGCCTTTCCCCATGGTCACGACAGTTAAGGTGAAATAAACATCAGAGATGCTTTGCTACAAGCAGAAACTGCAGGAGCAACTTAGGACTTGCACGTCCTCCTCTAAATAACATTCATTGGTGGCAAGGTGGTCAGAGCATTCACATTGATGGGAACCCTTCTGCATCTTCAGCAGGTATCTCAGGGTCATAAGCGTTTCGCCCCTTAGCCTGTACGCTTCACCAGAGTGGGGCAGTGGAGACTACATTAGCCTTCACCTGCAGAAGGGTTCCAACTGCGGGCTCTTGTCAACCAGAGCCACCTTGAGCTACTCTCGGCTACCGTGGCTATTTCTCCAGTGGCTTTCTTCAGTTGTTTGGGTTCTAAACCAATCTTCTGTAAGAAGTAGCGCACTGATGTTGCTGGGAAACCGCGGCAGCCAACTTCGATGGGGAATAAGGCTGCATACCAACCTTTGACTAGGGCCTCATCAATCAAATCCTGGTACTTGGCCTTTTTCAGTTGGTGAGAAATGGGTAGCCTGTCCTCCCAGGGCACTGTGAGTTCGGCTACCAAGATGGTTTTTGTGCTCCTTGATAAAAGAATCATGTCCGGTCGGAGTGAACATTCTATCACAATAACATTCCATCACAATAACATTCTATCACACTAACATTCTATCACAATAACATTCCATCACAATAACATTCTATCACACTAACATTCTATTACAATAACATTCCATCACAATAACATTCTATCACACTAACATTCCATCACACTAACATTCTATTACAATAACAATCTATCACAATAACATTCTATTACAATAACATTCCATCATACTAACATTCTATCACAATAACATTCTATCACAATAACATTCCATCACACTAACATTCTATCACACTAACATTCTATTACAATAACATTCTATTACAATAACATTCTATTACAATAACATTCCATCACACTAACATTCTATCACACTAACATTCTATTACAATAACATTCTATCACAATAACATTCTATTACAATAACATTCCATCACACTAACATTCTATCACAATAACATTCTATCACCGCGAACATGACTGTTGTCCCTCTGCAGCTTCCGTAGACCACATTGACACAAAATGGCGGCCTCTGTTGACAACGTGAGTGGAGCTTAGCTAGCTAGCAAGTTAATAAACACATGTATTTATCTTTCTACAATGCATGTTACCATTACAGACAATGCCAACGATTTATCGTGTACCTCTGAAACTATCTTTTATACGTGACATTGATAAAAGCGAGTGATAATAGTGTTTTTAATGACTTCAGCTAGCTACTACATGGCTTACTTTTTAGTAGCATTTATACTACATTAGCCTCATTTCACTGTAACTGAATGGCTTTACATTGTATTTCTGACATGTTTTCTTTCTGGCAGGATTTAATTGAAAGTGATTTGTCTACAGCTGTACAGCTGCTGAGTAGTCTCACAGAACAGGTAAGAACTGGGTGTCTGTAATAGTATTGTTAAAATGAATGTTTACTAGTAGAGATATTACTATTACAAACACATTGCATCTACCATGCCACCATGGCAGACAGGGTTTCCTTATATTAAGAAATATTATTTAAAAAAAAAAGCAATTCTAAAGCCTAAATTAAATATATTATAACACTTCATTTTACAGGTCCACAAATTCCATGGTATTCAGGTGATAATTAGCAAGTTACCTGTTTGAAATTTATTTAGAATTACTGCCAAATTACCCCAATAATTACCTATAGATTTATTAAAAATTACTTTACTATAAACATTATTTAATAATTACATTCTGCTATTTCCCAATAGCTTGTAATTTATTTAATACATTTCCAGGAAAAGAATACAAAGTTAATTGATAAGTTTTATTTCCATGTCTGCTGATAAATAGATAATAATTAGCAAATTACTTCTTTGAAATTTCTTTAAAAAACTCCCTGAATCATGACATTAGCTACCAGATTACATCTGTGTAGACAAAAAGTCACACAATGGTGAGATTAGTGCCTGATCAGAAGTGTCTTCTATTAGTTTTGGTTTTGGAGGTAAATATTGGGGTAATTTGGCAGAAATTTCAAATGGGTTACTTGCTAATTATCACCTAATTACCATGAAATTTGCGGACCTGTAAAATGAAGTGTTACCAAATATAGTCATACATTAAGGTTACATGATATATTCCATAATTCTACGGTCTGGTACCACTGACTCAGTGTTTACAATTTCAAAGCGTTCCACATAGATTTCAGAAGTGGCAGACAAAAAAGACGAGTGGCCGGTAGGAATGTTCAGTGACCTGCCACAGTGGCAGGTGAGGAAAAAGGTTAATTTCAGACCCTGCTTAGATCTCATGGTGACATATTACACAATAATATACTTAGGATACTCCTGTTGTATTATGTATTTTAGTTGACTGATCATCAATCACAATCAAAATAAGGTTTGTTGTCAAGTAGGTTATTCACTTACAAGCAGTTTACTTTGGTGTTTGGTAAATAAAATAAACATATTAAGATGAATTAAAAAATACAGGCAGAGTGCTGTAAAAGTCATAAATATTAGAATAGAAAAATATACTATAAAAAATACCATATACCAATACCACCTTTCACAGTGGTGATTTTATGAGTTTTCACAGCTGGAACACTGTCACTTTTCTCTTTAGGTGGCCTCAGTTACAAGTCATGTCCGTGAACTGATAACAAAAGTCAAAGATGGGGCATTTAAGACATCAAAGGTGAGTAACTGACAACTTTTAAATGAAGAGAAATGTCTCTTTCAGGGTTGAAACAAACTAAGGAATTGTTTTCCCCAGGTCTGGTCTAGACAAACAGCCTCTTTCTGACTCGCTGTCCGTCTTCTCTCCCTGCAGGGTTTGTCTTTCTTGGACCTTCGCTATAACCTGCTGCTCTTCTACCTTCAAGACCTCACTCACCTGATCAGCATCAAAACAGAAGGAGGCAAAATAAAAGACAGCGACGCCTTGAACAGACTGGTCACAATCAGAACAGTGAGATGATTGTAGAAACAGGCCTCTAATAATAATTCACCTTTTTATTCTCATCTATCCAGCTGACACAGCATCTCATTGCTTTTCTCCTCCTGTTTCAAGGTCCTGGAGAAGATGCGACCGCTAGACCACAAACTGAAGTACCAGATTGATAAACTGGTGCGCACAGCTGTCACCGGCAGTTTAGGTAAGACTGATTTTGTGTTGGTTTGCGATGAATGCATCCGCTAATGATCTGATTTCCTTGACTGTATGTTTCACAGGCTTCAGTGTATAATGACGGCTTTTGTTGATTTCAGCTGAAAATGACCCGTTGCAGCTGCGTCCTAATCCTGAGAATCTCATCAGCAAAGTAAGGGCCGAATATTGTTGTCATTTTAACCCCTTTTTTATTTGGGTGGTTATCATAAATGAACCTTATCGATTGCTTTAAGACATTTAATCAGTCAAGCCACCATTGATTTTATTAACTAAGGATAACAACATTGTAAATACTAAACACACAGCATTGTAACTGTCTGACTGAATCTTTGCTACGTCAACCAGTTGAGTGAATCTGAGGAGTCTGAAGGTGAAGCTGAGAATAAGACGGAGAAGAAAGCAGCCCACTCTAGTGGCAGGAAATATGTACCGCCAAAGATTGCCCCAGTGCATTATGGTAACGTCATTTGTCTTTTTTTAAACAGTTTTTGTTTCATTGCTTGTCATAAAAAAATACTAATTAATTCCACATTTAGTCATTTGATCAAAGAAGGTAGAAGTATTTCTGTGGAAGTTAATTACGTTGTCTGGAATGAAGCGAGCAGCACACCACTTAACAGCTGCTTGTGCTTCTTTTGGCACGGCTAGTCGTGCTATTTTCTGCTGTGGCTCAATGTGAATCAAAATAAAGATTCTCTTCTCAACCTGTGTCCCCCCCCCAGACGGTGACATGACAGAAGCAGACAAAAAGAAGGCTCAGTCAGACCGTCAGCGGCGAGCTGCCCTCAGAAGCTCCGTGATCCAGGAGCTGAGACAGCAGTACAGCGACGCACCAGAGGAGATCAGGGACAGGCGAGACTTCCAGAGCGAGCGAGAGGGCCGCGAGGAGCTACACAGGTGTTTACTTGTCTGCTTTGTTTGAACGGGTAGACACACGAAGGTCGATAGTTGACTGGATGAGATGCAGGATGAAAGGATGTAGAGACTGGAGGCCTGTACTACGAAGCGAGCTCAACATACCCAGGGTATCTTCTCGTTATCTGGCTCTGGTTATCAACTCAGTAAATCAACCCAGGGTTTCCCCATCTGGCTGTGAGTGCGTTCACAGACATGGACAAGTCCACAGACTTGCAGACATACAGGCAGAGCGGCACATTTTACAAATGAAGAGCAAACTATAATATAAGACAAATACAAAGAAGTTAAACACATAATCCAGACTAAAAGTAACACAGTTGAAGCTGCCGAATGCAGGAAGGACAGCTGGCAAAAGAAGAAACTCCCGATGTGTGAATGTGTAAATTAACAGACTTATTAATTTAACGGAACACTCAAATGTCAGATATAGTCGTCTAGATATAAATAGCTTTTAGAAGTGTAAGTGATGATTTAATTACACTTCATCATGCCCTTTAGGAAAGATATGGCGTGTATGACTATTTCAACCTTCTTTCAGCTGCGTCCCCGTCTCCGATGGTGTGAAACGGACTCAAGAGCAAGTGAAAAAATTAATATAAAAACATAATTCAAAGCGGTAAACACCCACAGCATAAATCCAGCTGTTCCTCCTGCATTTGTACGTACAACTGTGTTGTTTTTAGCCTGGATTATTAGTTAAACTTCTTCATATGTGTTTAATATTGTTATACGATCTGCGCACTGACCTCTGATTGGTCAGTAGGTGGTGCTTTTATACGAGCTGATCTCTTATCTGGAACATAACCTGCTCCGGAGCAGGTCAGCTGTTCAGCATAAGTTACCATGGAGATCTACCCTGGTAAGAAGTGATCCACCTTAGTACGACGTAAAACCCTGAAGGGTTAACCCTGAAGTTACCTCGCTAACGCCAAATCCTGCTTTGTAGTACAGGCCTCAGGTGTAGTGAATATTTTAAAGAAACCTGTAATACGTTTTACAGATATGAGTTTCCATTGACAATAACCTTTCCCTTCTTCAAAAGGAAAAACTACGAGGAGTCGATGATGGTGCGTCTCAACATGCCACAACGCCAGAAGAACAGCAGAAAGAGAGGCGCGATGTCCATGTCCGGCCAGCTGAGCGGTATCACACACTTCAGTGACATCTCAGCACTCACGGGCGGCGAGGGCGGGCAGGTGAGAGCTTACAGTGACATCTTTACACCAACCTGTCAGGGAGGCGGTTACATCTCACTCACTGAGCTACAGGAGAGGGCTCCAAGCGTCCCTCTTGCTGTGAGGTGGCAGTGCTGACCACTGTACCACCGTGCTGCTCCGGTCCAGTCATGTGAAAATCTATTTAACTCCCCCTTCAGAATGTGTTTGGAGGGTTT
Source organism: Sebastes fasciatus (assembly GCF_043250625.1). Classification (NCBI taxonomy): domain Eukaryota; kingdom Metazoa; phylum Chordata; class Actinopteri; order Perciformes; family Sebastidae; genus Sebastes; species Sebastes fasciatus. Next base: position 17,764,817 of record NC_133815.1, on the reverse strand, counting down.
TAGTGGGAGTGGCAGTAGACTCTTGACTGAGTCTGGACTGAGGAGAAAAGGACACGCTGAATTATTTATATGAGCTATTATTCAATTTGGGCTACCAAGCATAATTAATGTCGAACACAACACTTCTGTTGTGTGTTTTTGGCATGTTGTACCTGACGTGACTCATACGTTTGTTTATCTTGGTAATTTAGTTGTCTGGTGCTGTTCTGCCAGAGCTGTTGGCAACCTTTACACTTGATGCCTACAAAGCTTTGGCATGCCATCCCACTCTGTTTCCTGTCTCAATTCACTTTCTGCTGTCATAAAATGCACTAACGAGTCAGAATAATGACTGGCCCAATCTCATGCTGCTGCTCACAGATGCGGAAAATTCATTCAGCTAAATGTATTTGGAAAATCCATGTGCTATGTTTAGATTTTTTGTACGAGACGCCGCGAAGTGATTTAGCTAACAGGCTCATCTCCGTCCAGTATGAATGGGAGCATTGTGGTTTGGTTTTTTTATTTATTTAGATCACATTCTTAATGCGGCTACTGATTCAAACACTTTGTCTCTATTGGTGCAGGACGGGGATAACTCTCGCCCCAAGAAAAAGAAGAAAGTCATGAAGAAGAAAACCAAAAGAAGAGGTGAGGACATTCAAATATACCACAATACAAATTACTTTCCTGACATTTCTTTAAAAACCAGCGTCAATTAACTTGAACTTGTACTTAATTGACTGTTATGTAATTCTCCAAATAACATGTTTCATGTTAATAATCACCAACATCCTTCTCTGCAGCTTTTAAGAAGCACAGGTAGACCTGAAACGTGACATCCAATGATGTAAGAAGACCAAATGATGACATGAAGAGGATTTCTTACCAACAGCCATCATCATTTTTTAGTCAATAGGATTTTGTTACCAATAAATCAGTTGTGCTACAGTTATAAATTCTTCACCTCTGCATAGTGTGACTTTTTCATTCAGTTTGTGGAATAAACAATTAATGTTTACTCTTGTATTTGTGTTTCACACTTTATTTATCTCCATTAGAGGGCAGTCACAGGGCCTCCTTGCCAAACAGGCCATCAATCAAAAAGAAAAAAACATTCCTTGAGCCATCTAATTAACCCCCTGCTAGGAGAACCATGGTAATGTAGAGGAGGACATTATGCAGCAGAGGACATTTAAGGACACGTTTACAAATATTCAGTTCAGTTTTGAGAAGCAGCCAGATACTGATTCAAGGTCAAAATAACCCGGTGCAGCAGGCACACAAATAAATGTTTTAGTACTCGTGTCACTGGGCTAGAAACAGTATGGTGTTAACTGCCTGATTTACTGTTAGCGTGATTTATGCATTCCTATAGACCTTTTTCACATCACAGTAGGAAAACCGTGATTGTAAATCAAATGACGCTTGAATTTTACTTATCTAGTGAGGTGAGTGTGCAGTTTAATCAGTATGTCATACATTATGTACAATCAAGTAAAGTTTACCTCTCATTATGAGGTGGTCTCGTACCTAAATATTAAATTATTTAAGGTTTGGCCTGCCTGTATTCCAGATCAATACCATTTTCTGCAGAGCAGTAATTCAACATGGTATTGCTCGTTAGGGAACCAATACAATAGTATGCAGACACAATTAAACCATCACTTAACCAGACCAGTGAGGTGTCAGAACAAATTCACACAGACGCAGTCTCATTTTTACACAATTTCTTTATTTTTTTTTTTCTCTAATTACAGACTCATGGGTTAAAAATAAAAAAGCAGAACATTTGTTCAAACCCACTCCCTTTTCAAAAAAAAAAAAAAGTCTCCACACAAACCCCACCCCTATTTTCCCCCACCCTAAAATAACATCTCCGACCCACTCCATTCATTAAATTAATAATCAATGCCGTTAGCTCGTCAGCCTTCCTCAGACAAGCCGTGACTGCACTGCGCGTAGTCAGAGAAAGGGGGCGCCTTAAGGTCCGCACTGTACACCCCAAAAAACACCCTCGTCTCTGGTCCTGCCTTCCTCACTCTCACGCAAACTTGCCTGCCCGCCACTCAGCTATGTTGGCTTCAGCTCTCTTGTATATAAATCATGTGTTGGATTGGCTGCCTGTTAAGTGCCGTGTGTGCTGTGGTGCATGTTGAACAGGTGTGTGTGTGTTTGTCGTCCATGTGTGTGTGTGTGCGTGTGAGTGAGTTGAAGTGTGAAAAGGGACTAAAAGCATCATCAGCGTTTGCTGTTGTAGTAAATGCCCCCCGCGGCGGGCCTGTGGTCGCCCTGTCCCCCTCCCCCGCCCCCCCACACGGACAGGATGGGGTGAGTGTGCATAGCGGGAGCAGAGAGAGAGAGAGACGCTGCGGAGACAGTGGGGGGGGCCTGCGCCACCTGGGGAGGGGTCGTCAGCCTCCACTGGTCCTGAAACCTGAAACGACAAGAAGTGGTCTAATATACAGAGAGAGGATGGGGGAGGGGAGGAGGAGACACGGGAGACAAGGAGCACAGAGGGTGAGGGGAGGGAGGGGAACAAGGGGTGGGGATGGGAGGGGATGGAAGGGTGGCACGAAATAAAAACATTGATGCCTGTCAAAAGAATAAAAACGAGCTGTGGCCATGCCTGAGTTGGAGGTGAGCGGTATGGACAAGCAGCGGGGAGATGGCAGCGGGAGGAACCCCGCCCACGAGTAAATTTTTTTTTTTAAAAAATCAAAGAAAAATCTATGCATGTACAATCCCACTGAACACTGAAGGTCCAACACTGTCCAGAGAAAAAAAAAACACAATCCATGGTGTGATGAGCCAAAGAGGAGGCAGGGAGGGGGGGAGAAAAAAGCATGAGTTATAAAATGCAGCGAGGGTAGAGGGTGAGAGGCAGAGAACGGCGGACACAGAAGGGGTTGAGGGAAGGGGTGGGGGAGGTAATGATATACTCCAAACCACAAACGTAAAACACAACAACAAATACTCTGGCTAGTGGAAGTTTCACATATGTACGGTACATTAAAAACAAAAAAAATAAACAGTATATTTTCTTGTTGCCGTTTCCCCCCACAATTTTTTTTTCTTTTTTCTTTTTTTTTTTTTCTTGTTTTGGTGGTGGTGGAGGGTGAGTGGGTGGGCTGTGTTGGTGATGGTGTGAAAGCAGGAGGTCACAGCCAGACCAAAGGAGACACATCTGCAGCCTGAGATACCACCATCTTCTCCTCTCCCCCCTCCTCCCCTCCCTTTCCCGCCCCTCAAAAACCAACAGAAAACAAAGAAGCCACCGTATTCTTTCCCCAATGGCCAACTGATACCTTACCAGGGGTGACCGCATCAACCTCCGCACACGCACGCTCACACACAATCGCACACTGCGGCCAGTCAGTCTCTCTGTCCAGGAGAGGTGTTTTTTTTTTTTTCCTTTTTTGTCTTTTTTTTTTCCTCTCTTCTGGGGTTCTCTTCTTTTATTGTTGGGGAAAGGGGAGGACTTTTTTTTCATTGTGTGTTTTTTTATTTTAAATGGGAACAGAGAGGGGAGAGGGTTGATAGTAAGGGAGTGTTGGGGAGGGAGGGGGTGTTTAGTAAGGGGAATACCACGATGTTGTTCGCCCTCGGCCCCTGGAAAAGAGAGAGAAAAAGAGGGTGAGTTTTTTTCTGGTTGGCTTAAGAAGACACCAATTTCCTGGTGTGATATAATATATATATAGATATATGTGTGTGTGTGAATGTGGCCAGAGAAAGGGTCTGCAAACTGAAGGGGAAAAGAATATATTTATGTGTATCAAAATGAATGACAGAACGTTTAGGACAGTGTTCACAAAGTCACTTAAACGGTATTGGGCTTTTGATCTCACAAGGTGTTGCGTTACAAGAAGTCAATCTGGAACTACAGTGCGGAAAGAAGCTGAAAGCAGCTTTGTCAAAGAGAGGAAAAGTGTTTAATTTCCAGATATTGGAATAATAATAATTAGTGTGTGTGGGTGTGAGGGGACATCAAGGCACTCTCTCTCCCTCTTTCTCTCTCTCTCCGTCTCTCTCTGCGAGAGCCGCCTCGGGGGTCACTGTGGGGAAAGACCTTGAGGACAAACAGCACCACACATATACCCCCAGCAAGACACAGTGCACACACACACACACACATTTGACAATCTGGGGGACAGGACTCACAACTGCACCATCATTATACACTCAAAACGCTGCCTGACACACACACACACACACACACACACACACACACAAAAGCCAGGCAGCAGTAAACCTTCCACACATCATCATCATCTCTTTCTCACATCATTCAGTGGCAACAAACACAAAAAAATGTCACACTGGGACTGAAGCCAGTGGTCGTCAGGCTAGATGCTGAGGTCAGGCTGCAGTAATGAACCCTCGTTTCTGGGAGTGAACGCTGTAAAAGGTGATTCTGGGTTGGAGTATGTGTGTGTGTGGGGGAGGGTGGGGGGTTCATGTACATGCAAAGACATATCCTCTACATAAGCACAGAAAAGCCAACTTCCACATCACGAGTACAGTATGTGCGTCTTCTGGCTCACATCAAAATCTTGGCTTTTCACCATGCCGACTTGGGAAGATGATGATAACGGTGATGTTAATGGATGCAATACCGGAGAAGATACTTTTTGCAGCCAGAGGCCAATATTTTAAGTGCATGTAAACATGAATGACTCTTTGTTCTCAGTCAGGGTGCAAGGACTTGAAGTGTTAGACAGACGCCACTGTTTGGCGTTGTTGTCCTTTAATACCATTAAATCTTGGCAGCAGAGGATCTACTTTACTGCACAAAAAACACACTTGCAGTGGCCTTGTTGAAGCTCAACTTCTTATAAACAAAGCCAAGGCACACTTGGGATAATTTAATGAAACGTATCTCTTGGACTGCAATTGCATTACCACAGCCAAGCACTGTGAAATCTCCCCAAGTACACAATGGGTCAATGCAAAGATTTTGTGTTTTTCTTCACCATGGATGTGTTCCAACGACAAGACAAGGCACGAGTGTGGGGGGAAAAAAGCGTTATTTGGTGTAGATCCGAGTCTGATTCTGTTCAACTGCAGCGCTAGTGATGAATTCCTAATGTAACAACCAGACAGCCCTTCTGCTCTCCTCTGCAAGAAGTGATCAAGGCCAACTCTCTGCTCACTGCTATTCTCTGTGTGTGATTAGAACATATTAACCAATGCTGTTAGATAATGGGAAGATACACTATGTGGTTATCAGTAATACTCTGGAGGGTGTTTTCTATGATTACAAGTACAGTCATTACAGTCAAATCACTATTGGCAACAACAAGAATCCTTTCATGACCTTGGAACTGCCTGGTTCAATCTGACTGACTGCGAATAACATATTCAAGACGTTTAATTATTTGTGTGCGTCTTTATAGCACAGCCTTCTGAGATTTAGTTACTTTTTTTTGCTATTCTGTTGGATGGGATGTCCAATCTTACTTTCATTATCTTCACATAACTACAAATCAGTCAGACGGAACTTTAAAGTTCAGCGATCACAGTAAATCTTACACCTACACACACAAACTAACAACTTAAAGCCTTTAAAGTAAAATTAAAATAGTCCATTAGCTAATAAACTACCCATTACTATCAGTACTTTCAGCTTTTGGAGACTTGTCTCTAGTCTTTGTGTGCCTTGTCCTGCAGCTCAGGCCAAATCCCAGTGAGTAAACTGGCAGGGTTAGGGTTTCTTGGTATGTGTGGGAGTGGCTGGGGTAAGCATACAGAGATTAGAGAGATTCTGACCTTGAGGTTCAGACACTTTCTCATACAAAGGAATGAATAGAGATGTAACCCTTTCTTGTGGTTACTTTAAAAGCAGCCTCGCTGAAATGGGAATTCACTGCACAAATACTCGAGTCAAGAGCGAGGGCAACAATGAAACAAGAGAAATACACAAGATAAAATGGAATAAATTGGGACTTTTCTGAAGGTAACCTGGCAAACTGTTTAAATCGCTGAAATAAAGGACTCTGTATGAAGGTTTTTTAGACTCTTTCTAAAATTACTGCTGCAGCATCTTTCTTCTGGAAAAATATTCTTTTGTTGAACATTAAGTATGAAGCAACAGCCAAGGCCCGAAGGCTCCAGATGCTTTGCAGGGATAATCAATCAGAATCTCTCCGTCTCAAAGCTCAGTGCATGTGTGGGGAAGTTGGCATGCTGAGCAACGTGTTTGGCACCACACCTCCTTTGTCAGTCTCAACAGAAAAAAACAAGATGGCTACACAGGGCTTATATGGAGTTACCAGTGAGATTCCTTGTAGCCTTCATTTCTCACTGCCCACAAGGGCTAACCATAGTTTACAGAAAGGGACAGTAGATTATGTTGTTCAATTATGTTTAAACCAACCTGATTGTTTTTTTGCATCATCTCATTTATAGGAACTGTGCAGCTCTAGTTAATAGTTAACGGCCAATAATCACACACTGTAAACAGTTTAAGTTTGCAGTGGCCTTGCAGTAGAAACTAGACTACAAAACACTCACAGGTCCCCTCCGCAGAGCTCTGAATTAACAGCCCATCAAAACACTGTATGTAAAAAAGCCACCAGAATCCCAGTGCACCACACTCTGATCAACACCAGGCTTATTCTGCTGTTCGATACACATCACAGTAATGGCAGTAATGAGACATACTATTGATGGGATGGAGCATCAAACGCAACTACCACAATGCCACAGTAGAGTGAAGCAATATTACAGGTCACAAAACTCTCAGTTGTGCAAAATGGTTCGCACTTTCCGCTGGCATAAATGGTCCAATTACAGCCACTGGAGCTTTACACCAGTACCTTTTCGGTTATCATTAAGTTGCAGGAGATTGCATTGGCACTAACCCAAGTATGGTGCCAACTAATGCAGAATGTATGTACAGCCTGGGAAGAACAAACTGATGTGCACCGAGACAGTTTAGCTCAATTGAAATGTTTATATGTGATGTGGCATGCAATGAGCCCCTCAGTCCCACAACTGATGTGATGTGATTTCTAACATTGGAATGTTTGAGTGGCATGTACCTGCATTTCTATGTCTACCTAACCAATCTTTTCTTGCTCATCCTATCCAGTCCTTTCAACATGGTCACATTTAATACCCCTTTCTCACACCGTACTATCCTGCCCAAATAAGTCTAGAGTTAAAAAGCAATTTCTTTATCCATTTATTATATATTTATAAATCCCCTCTTTCCCTGGGAGTTTTCCTATCAAGTATATCAAATGGAGATGATCAGTGAGTCCTCCAACTTGCTTGTCCTGTTCCTCTTGTAATAAAATGCAAGGAGAGGACTGTTAGGGGCGGACGATATATCGAATATACTTGATGTATTGCGGCTTGTTCTATGTGGGATTTAGTAAATGACTATCGCCAACATTGAGTATAAATATTAATTGTCATTTTTGTAAGCTGCGGGCATGAGACTCGCCTTTGGTCTTTCGCTTCTCCCAAGGCTCTCTCCCTCTCACAGGGCAGGCAGTCTCCTGGGTGAGTGTGTGTGGCGTATGAGCATGGACGTGCGTATGGGGTGTGTGTTTTTGTATCTGGAGGGAAGCAGGGAACAGGGAAAGAGTCTCGAGAGAGCGGAAGAAGTAAAATGCCAAAACGAGTTCATACGTGTTGAGGTCAGAAAAGGTAATGGAAGATGCCGGCCTCCGCTTCAAAAAAGACGCTTTTAATAATCGCCACGGTCTCTGAACATATGAGACATACTGGTTTTGAACTGCCGATGGAAACAATGAACATGTAAGAGTCTGTCCATTCTGGAAAAAAGCTGTTTTCGCGAGTCGCAGTATGTAACGGAATGCACAGATTTGATTGGCAATACGTGAAAAGATTTACAATGCATGTAATTGGTCTGCGAGTTTCCTGGGCGGCTAAACCAGTGCTGTAAAGCTGCGCCGATTAAAATGGAAACGCTCTGTCGAAGTAATTATTAAAAATAATTTATCGGATATAGGTCTGATATATATATCGTATATCGTGATATACTCTAAAAATAGACATTCTTTATAAGCCATATCGCCCAGCCCTAAGGACAGTGTTAACCCTGACTAAATTTGAGGGCCAAAACAGGCAATATGTTAACTTGCTGTGGAATATTTTATCAACAGACTAATCCTTGTTTTCTCCTTACCTGAATCCCTCGTCTGCACAACAAATACCACTACAATAAATCATAATGTATGTAAATCTTGTAAGAGCAGCTGTTAATTCTGGTTGGCCATGAGGGTCTGCCTTGTTTATCCCGTAATTTTCTCTAAGAGCAAACAGTGAGTGAGGTGCAGTGCATGCAGGTGCAGTGTTCTCCCACAGTGTCAGAGGTGAGGCGTCTAGGCGTTAGCTCACCTGAAGGCCCGTCCTCTGCCTCTGGGTGGTGTGTAGCCACTGTAGTAGCGTGCACGCGATGAGAAGCTTCCTCCCCGTGACCGGAACCGAGCCCGTGGAAAGCCGCGGTCTGTGGTGCTGATGCCTGGTCTGTTTGTTCTTTTGGCGCCCACCTGAGGAGTGATAATCAAGCGAGGGACCATTACACAAACTAACATCCATCGATTTTGTGGCTCTCCTCTAAACAGATTTTACTTTGTCAGATTTAAAGGAAACTGCTTAAATTCTTAATATTTTTTAAGTGAGAGATTAAGTAAATCTCATTCCAAAAAGTGTTTCATGAGATTCTCCTTTCAGTTCTATTTAGGATTCTATGGATGATTTTATTTAAATGGTTCCAACCATGCGCCACATTGACAAAAGCATTTAACGCCTTTCAATTCAAACCCAACTGCAGATCGGCTGGTGTCAATATTAGGAAAACATTAACCAGAGAACAAGAAATCATCATTAAACGAGCTAGAGAGAGCCTGGTCGGAAACCTTGTCAAGCAGCAAGAATGAAGGTAAAGGTCTTTGCACACCAAGTCTGTATTTTTCGTATGCGTTTTTAAATCCATCATCTGATAAAAAAATATTACACACAGAAACCTTTCACACTGGGTCCAATTATTTGCATTATTCTATTTGTTGCGAAATTTTGCATTATGAGACAAAACTGAATTAATTATGTGGGTGCAATGGATAGCACTTGTCCAAAACAGGGCTTATGAAGGAATGACATTAGCAAGAAAATATCGTTTAGCTGCCTAGAGCACAATTATTACATAATTTGTTTTGCAAACATCACTGACTCCATGCTGTTCTGCAATCACCGGCCAAAATCTATCTTTAAAACCTGCATCTCTGTATTCTTTTATTTCTTTATCGTACAAGAGCTTTGTGCTGGGAGACGAAGTGAATGTTTATCAGAAGCCATTTTGGAGGATGATGTTTGCACGGACAGTGGCTCTGAGTGGTCAAACTACCCTCTTTTGCCTTTTGATGAATGGGAATAAAAACAGAAAATCAAACCTGTTCCGAAAACTTAGGACGGACGAAAGCTTCGAAGTCGGTTTGTAAACGCGATTGACACGACCTGAGGTTGTATTCATTTTTAAACATGCAACAAATTCAGACGAAAAATATGGTCTTGGTGTGCAAAGGCCTTAAGACATTGTAATATTTCTATAAGCACAAAGGAGGTTGTACCCACTCAGCCAAACAGGACAAGCCCACAAAACTAACCCACAACTGGCAGAGAGATCAAAGTAGTTTTTGCCGCTTCAAGCATCACCTAAATTGATCAAATAATGCTTATTCCTTAACTGTTTTGTTGCGGTAGTCACTGTGATTATTTTTGGTTCAATTCAGTTCACTTTTGTAAATGTACCAATATTCAACAATTCGCTATGATGAAGCCACAGTTTCTGATCACAAGGGTTAATCTCGTTTACGCTTCTCATTAAGACTAAATCAAAACCGTCACATTGCCCTTTTCTTACTTCCTCTCACAATGTTGTCAGTTTTCTTGTTATTTTGACCCATGACTGCTGGAAATTCAATGTGAGAACCTCACAGTTGAAAAAAAAGAAGAAAAAAAGAAGAAAAATGTTCTTACCTTTATCTGCCTTCCTCTGAAAAGGGACTCATCCAAAGCCATGGCTGTCCTAACCGACTCTTTGTCTGCAAACTCAATATAGGCAAACCTGAAGAAAAAAAAAATCAATCAACTTAATGTAGAAAACTTAATCTTCACTTTGATGAATAATAGAAAAAATAAACTGGATGAGCTTCAGTTGTCCTTATGTGAATAACATCAGTCTGACGTACAGCATGTATGCAGGGACAGTCAAACCAAAATGTCTCCTTACATTTCACTCTGCCTTATATGGTACCTAGATACTTGTGTAATCATGCAATGAAGGAGAGAGGAGGGAGACGATGTGCGTAACCCCCGATGAAGACAGTTACTCATCCATATCATAGGAGTCATAACATCTCCAAGGTCTTAATATTATCTCTACCTCCGCACACCCAGAACCTCCTCACATTAAACAGGCCATGCGTGAGAGACTCTGAGGCCCTTTAGGTTATTCACCCAGAATAATGCACAAAACATTCATGTCTAATACATGTCTACCACACGTAGAAGTATTCCAACCAAAAAGCAGCAACATGCAGATCATGACAGCAACAGTATCTTGATTCTTGATAGAAATACCACTGCTGTATTTCAAAGAGGGTCACAAACATCTATCTGGTAAAGAAATCTATTCTTCCAGGTGAATATTTAATTTGTATAAAGTCAAAAGCCACTTCTGGTGGGATTTAATGCAACTTTTATTTACCTATACAGAAGATCCTATGCTGACAGCAGCGGAGACCCAATTTTTGGTGTTTGCTTTTTTATAATTATGAAACACAGGAAAAGTGAAACCAGAACTCACAAAATGGTGAAAGTTGATCAATCTGGTCCCAGCCAATCATTACTGTTGAGCCCTGGCTTTTTTTTTAACAAAAGCAATCACATTTATCCATCCAGCTTTAGTGAAACTTCATTATTTGTATTGATGCTTTGTAAAAATCTGTCCACCCACTCTTTGATTGTCTTATTTCTCTGCCAACAGCACGACTTTGGTATATTTGCCACATAAGACTGAAAATGATAACTTGTCATCCACCCCTCCACTGATTCATCCACTGCATAGAGAGAAGATAGAGTATAATGATGGTGTATTACCCTTTGGGATGCCCTGTGTATTTGTCACACAGGATGGTGACTCTGTTTACTGAACCGCAGCCATGAAAATGAGCCTCGAGCTCTTCTGCCGTGGCACCGTAGTCCACCTGAAGAAAGACAGGATAAAAGGTTAGACATCAAGAGAGCTGCATCACCAATACTTACTAATTAAGATTATATTTTTTTATCAGCTTATGCTTTAACATTTATATTAGTTTTTGTCTATTAGGCACATCCACACATCCTGGACCAAGAATCCAAATGAAGACTTTTATGTCACCTATAATGTACTAAATTAGAGAGTTGGTAATGAAAACAGAAAATACCGTATAAGTTTTAAATAAAAGATTGACGCATTCAAAAATACTAAGAAAAAAAACAAACTATAGATGCAGACAGCAATAGAAACACGTGTTAAGTATGTTGACTATAAAAAAAAGTATTTACCCACTTGGAGTTTATACAACATGAAATCTAAGTAGGTGTATTTAACCACTTTGTAACCTTGTTTTGAAAGGTGCTATATAAATAAAGTTATTATTATTAATGATTTGACACTGAACTGGAAATGTCTTTGACAAACTGATTAAAAATCTTTCTACAAATTGTTCTAAATCAAGCCTGAATATAAAACACAATCATTGTCCTAAAAGTGTCCGTGTGAGAAGGGCACCAGTGTGGGAGGCTACCAAACCGCAACTCTGAAGAAGCAACTGGGCTCTATGGCTGAGATTAAACACAATGTGGATAAAACAATTGTTGCCTGGGTGCTACACCAATCGCAGCTTTATGGCAGAGTAGCAAAGAAAAAGCCATTGTTTGCCAGAAAACCCACAGGACACTCTGAGAGTTGAAGACCCAAACAATGCACTTGGGACTAAGCCACAGGGAGCAAGACCACAACCCAAACATAATGGCAAAGCTACAAAGTAATGAAATGTGTAATGTAAAGCAACTGTAGTTGCATAGACGCAGCGGCTCAACGCTCTCCTTTTCAGTGCTTTTGTTCACATATCTGTTCACAAATGTTAAGTCTAGTCTTGTGAATCCCATCTACGGCCGCCAAGTTTACTCCTTTATTCACTTTTACTATTTTTTAATAGATGCGTATGTACCGTCAGGATTGCTAATTTAATTTTAATAATTTTAATTTCATTGTACTCGTAATGAAAATAAAGGAATTCTATTTCTATTAAAAGTGGCTAAGAATACTGAAAAACAACAATATTACAGCCCTGGCACTAGCATGACCTAAATCTAATCAAGAATTTGTTGCAGGACTTGAAAATTGTTGTTTTCACTGACTGTCACCATGGTAGTTCACACAGCTTGGGTGATTTTGCAAAGAAGAATGGGGGAGAACTGCAGTGTCCAGATGCACAAAACTAATACAAATCCAGACTAAAAAAAACAACAACATCCACTTTAAACTAGTAAAACTTTGCAAGAGTCCAAGGGGGGAGTTTTTATAGGAACTTTACAATTCTGTGATGAACCTTTTCTTAAATAATTTTATAATTTTTCTTTGACGTCATCTCAAAAGTTGTAACAAGAAATGAGACAATGTGGCTAAAATGGCATGTGTATGAGACAATTACTCACGTTTCCAACATAAATAGATCTGCCGTCTGCTTCCATCTTTTCCTCGATGGACATGATGACGGGGCCGACTGCACATGGGAGAGAGGGGGATAAAACACATCTATATGAGCAACAAAATATAACAACAATGAATAAGTGGTGTATCAGGTACAAGTCTGAGGGCGACACTCAATTTCCCATTTCAGGTCGAGCTGAGAGAAGTTAATCTTGTTACCTGTTAAGATTAAAAGTTCTAACTGAAGGTTTGTCTGTTTCAAGACTATTTTTTCACTTTTGATTCACCACATTCTCTGTGTCTATTTTTGCAAGACTATCATACCTATAATATACAAATTGATTTGTAGGATGAGCATCAAGTAATAGACCTTTTACTAATGGATCAGTCTGAAACGAGCCTTCCAATAGCACAATGCGGTCTCTTGCAGATATGCTATTGCTCTATTGTATTGAGTTGAATTAAGTATACAGCCATAAAACAAATATGTTTTATTAAACCAACTCAGGCACCAAATATAGGATTAGATGCCTTACTCTAACCTTGTGGATGGCTTTCTAATAATTAATTGCATGCACTACACTTGAATTTTAATAAGAAACTGTTAGTTTTGGGTCACTTGTTGAATGTGGCAATTCCTTTTACTGTTTGAGATTAAATTTGTTATTTAAAGAAGGCACAACAGCAGAGTATCAGATTATTTTAAGATTATGATATACTTTCTTCATTCGATGATTTGACAGTAGAGCGAGAGATAGGAAATGTGGGATAGGGATAAAAGAAGAGGTGTCCCCCTCACAAAAAACACATGCAAACCTGGTGGGGGGCTGAGGTTCATCTGTTTCTCCACCTCGTTCTGGAGCTCCTTCAGCTTCTCTGCCTCTTCCTCCATCTCTCTCACCCGGGCTTTGATTGCCTCCAGCTCCTGCAACACAAAAACAAGTTTCATTAGAGCCGTCAGTCCATCATAAGCATAATACAACTCAATAGTGCCATAATCACACAATGTGGATGACAGTTATGCTAGGCTAACAAGTGCTGACCAACTAACAAATCTAGCCATGAAAATTTCATCATTAACAAATGGGGCCATGACACCTCTTTAACAACGCCAGGAAGATGGCAGAGTAGCAAGGAGATGCTGAATCTGTGTAAGTGATGGTGCTGCCACAGCACGACCTCAATCTAAAAGAGAAGCAAGTGTGTACGTTGTTTCTGCCCAAATCAAAAAACCCACACATTGGGACTACTTCCATCTAAAAATTTACCGTCTGACTGGTCCTGAACCATCACTGTAGTTGCAATGCATCTCATCCCCCACATCTTACAGTGTTTTCTACCATACAGCCCAAATTTAGCAGACGCTGCCTCCTACAACTTGAAAGTTGACTGTAAAACCATTTGAAAAATGTGCCTCAGCAGGCCATGATATGCTTGAGTAGCATTCAAAACAGGGATGCACCGATCCGTCTTTTTCAGTCCCGATAAGGATAGCGATACCTCGGCATTGGGTATCAGCCGATATTGAGTACCGATCCGATACCAGTGTTTAATTAATAAGTTGTATGCCTCCCTGTGTGGAAGGGACTGGGATCATTCTTTTATGTGTAAGACCACATCAGGCTTGACTTAAACATTGCTTTACTAACTTTGTAAAACAAAATGTAACAAATAAATACATAGATATAAATCTACTGAATTGTTATTTATTATTATTAAATAAGTTGTACACCACCAACTTGGTAAAAAATCTTCAAAATTAACAGGAATTACAATTCTAGTGTAAAGCTATTTAATACAGCAACAAATTGGTCAAAACTTATAGGACTAGGAATTCAGATTTCAGTATAAAGGGTATATATTATGTAAACAGAATTGATTTGAATAGATCGGCCCCATTATCAGTGATACCTAATCCAGCTATTTGAGTCTGCATCGGCCTGATAGCAGATCCGGTATCAGTATATTCATAATTCAAAATATGATAGACAAACAAAACTGATAAAAATCAGTATGGCACGCTAAATTCTCCAGTTTCCTGTCACTTCTCAATGACTATTAAGCCTATGTTCAGAAACAGACATACAACTCAGAATCCATAGGATGCGTAAAAATATTTGTAAACACAAGGTACCAATACTATTCAAGACATTTTTAAGCCGTTTACCATGTACATATACAAATGTGAATATGTGCTCATTTCTCTCTGCTATAAATACAATATTTCTGGGTGACATCACATCACATGGGCTCTTGCACCTGATAAGCTTTTGCCATTGGCTTATTTTGACCCTGAACATGTCAATAAATAATCGGTGTATTCATCAATAAGAAAATTGATTTTGCTGCAGCTTTACTACAACTGAAATTCAATTAAGAGCTTTTTTGGAACTGGAAATATGTATATGGGGGCTAGTGACGATGATCTGATCTGAGCGGACCGAAGACCTAGTGAAAGGCATCACTGCCACACAAAAATTAAATATTCCTATAGTGAACAGAGAGATGGCTGTGTGTCCTCACGTGGGGAGCGGACCCTCCTGTCTGACAGTGGTGCACTGCAGCACAGTGGGAGTCATTCCAGCTCCATCCAGGGCTGCTGCTGCTGCTGCTGCTGCCTGTGCTGACAGGGTCTGTAATGTAAAGGCTCTTTGTACAAACTGGGTGCAGTGACATAGACACCCATATTCAGGTCTCTCAGTGACATGTGATGATAATGGCACCATCATTTCTCCAACCCTGCAACCTTTAGCTACATGCATCATGTCGAGATCATGGAAGAGGAGAAAGTATTCAGCTATTTTTTGTCGCATATTCAGTACAAGCTCCTTCACTCCCCTCCCTTCTCCTTGCTCTGGCAAAAACATTGAAGGATGCAAACCCAGCCCCTCAAATATACCGCAACCCCCTGCTTCTCCTGCTGTTGTACTACAACCTCAAAAACCCCACCTGGAAGGTTCTGCACAGACATTATCATCAGGGAATATGCACAGGGAGTGTGCAGCAAGGTGTTGGGAAAATGAAAATTAGGCACCAAATTGTGCATCTTGAATCATCATCATACAATGCAAAAATCCGTATGTCTAAACTGCCATCTCCACCCTGCTGGCTTTGTTAACATCAGCTAGCATGTTATGCATGCCAGGGTTCTGCTAGATATTAGTTTTTAGGGTGCAAATACATTTTTTTTAACTCGTGACTACTAATGAATATGGTCGACATGTCCTCTGGTCATTGTAGCTGCAGCACTTTGATGCTAGAGCTAAGCTAGTGTTAGCCGGCTGCAGGTTATTAGCATGCACACACACACACACACCATGTGCTTTACCTGCAGCAGCACAACTAGATGTTATAAAAGATGTCATTACCTCAAAGCAGGTCGTCTCAAAGCTGGTTAGACTCGCACAGCAGGCGGCTAATGGCGGCCTGGCCTGTCCTACCCTCGCCCCTGACTGTCTCCTGTATCTCCGTCTCGCATTTTTTTTTTTTTTAGACCAGGATTTCCTCCCCCCCTTACTTCTCTCCCTGGCGCAGAGAAACTGGCGCCGCTGGTTTGCGCCAAGATGGCCGCCAACACCACGCATGTCACCACCCATTTCTACTGCACTGCGTGAACCACAATGTCGGATAATACAACGTACATGTGACCCAACATATTAATGTGTTAAAACCCAACAAATAACCTTTCTTTCATTAACTATTCCCCCCTTTTTTGGCCTATAAAAACGTGTCCATGAGCAGCCATTATGGCTCTAAACACACAGATGAAACAATGCCTTTTCTTCCTTCTTTCACTCACCGGGTCTTCAATCGCGGCCTCTCCTTCTTCTAGCCCCGGCTCTTCGTCGCCGACGCCCGGGTCCTCCAGCTCAGGATGTCCCGGGTCTGAGTCTAGCAGGGATTCCTCCGCCAGTCCGTTACCGAACTCCGCCATCGCCCCTGAACCGACTAGTACCGACGGCGCCTCGTGGCCAAACCAGCGTCGCAGGCCGCGCTGCTCGCACACAGAGAGAGTTAGGTAGAGAGAGCGGAGAGCAACGGCGGAAAAAACGCCGCTTAAGAAAAAGTTAAAACGGGGGAATAAAACGCTAACTACACTCCCGGTTACTACTCAAACAGCATACCACGGTGACTAGGGGAGTAGTGTTTCACTCGACGGTCACCTAATTCACGAGTAACCTAGTTTATTTACTTAAATGAGTGAGTATATATAAAAAAAAGGCGAGGACTCTCTACGGCGGCGTTTCTTCAGTTCAGTAATGAAAGCCTCGAGGGGGCGGAGTCAACGTATCACTGCGGGCGGAAAACTCGCAATCCTATTGGTCCACGGAGGATTCTAGACCCGCCTCTTTGGTGTATGGAGTGCTCCTATTGGATAATCGCGTAGCACTTTCCGGTTCCCAAATCATGCATGTGTGCTTTTAATTGGATTAGAGTTTCTGTCAATCATATCCGCTCTCAGTGGTGAGTAAACTGGTTCAGCAAATTAATTCAAGGCACATTTTTGAGTGTGTTGTATAAATTGTCTCCTCCAAGTGTGACCTGAGTGACCTTTATTTTAAATATGCCACTCGGGTAAAAACCTAAATTTAAACCGTTGTTACACACAAAAAAGTACAAACACATGATTAATTGGATTACGTTTCTGTCAATCCTATCCCCTTGTCAGTGGTAGAGAGTAAATTGGTTAATTGTTCAGCAAATTAATTCCAGGCACATTTTTGAGTGTGTCATATAAAATTGTCTCCTCCAGTGTGACCTGAGTGACCTTTATTTAAAATATGCCCCTCAGGTAAAAACCTCAGATTTACATCAAGAATTTAAACCCTTGTCACACACATATGGTCTTAATATGCCCTTGTACAAAGTATTTCCTTTTATAATTGTAATATAACTTATTATTTTAATGGAGCTTCCCAGCAAAAAGCATTTCACACAATTGTACCTGTATAACTGGCGTGGCAATAAACATCTTGAACTGTGAATCTATTGGATAATCGCGCCAGGACTTTCCAGTTCCCAAATCATGCATGTGTGCTTTTAATTGGATTACATTTCTGTCAATCATATCCTTGTCAGTGGTGAGTAAAGTGGTTCAGCAAATTAATTCCAGGCACATTTTTGAGTGTGTTGTATAAATTGTCTCCTCCAAGTGTGACCTGAGTGACCTTTATTTTAAATATGCCACTCAGGTAAAAACCTAAATTTAAACCGTTGTTACACACAAAAAAGTACAAACACATGATTAATTGGATTACATTTCTGTCAATCCTATCCCCTTGTCAGTGGTAGAGAGTAAATTGGTTAATTGTTCAGCAAATTAATTCCAGGCACATTTTTGAGTTTGTCATATACATTGTCTCCTCCAAGTGTGACCTGAGTGACCTTTATTTAAAATACTGCCACTCAGGTAAAAACCTCAGATTTATAATCAAGAATTTAAACCCGTGTCACACACAACACATACCCCAATGGCACCGCAATCAGACATATGCGTTGTTGTTGCCACTCAGGTAAAACCTCAGATTTATAATCAAGAATTTAAACCCTTGTCACACACATATGTTCTTAATATGCCCTTGTACAAAGTATTTCCTTTTATAATTGTAATATAACTTATTATTTTAATGGAGCTTCCCAGTAAAAAGCATTTCACACGATTGTATCTGTAAATTGGCAAACCAATTGTTCAGCAAATTAAAAAGTTAAAGAGTGACATAGATGTAAATTGTTCCTTCTGCGATTCACATCCTGAAACTTGCTCTCATTTATTTTGGTCCTGTGAATTTACATGTGAATTGTGGAAAACATGTCAATGATTTTATACTTGTTAATATTTTCTCTGATTTTGCACTGTACTATAGAAATATTATATTTGGTTGCTATGATTACAGTGACAAAGACAGTAATGCATTTTTTCTTATTAATTTAATTTTAATTCTCGAAGTTCCACATTCACAAGTGTAAATTTACCCAAAAAAAGCCTAATTTCTTTGTATTTATGAAAGAAATGGAATTATATGCGTCAACAACTTCTTCCTCACAAAACAAAAAAGCAATGAAAACAATGAATGTGTGCAATATCTTTAGTTTTTAAGTGAAATTATTGTCATACTCGCGTGGTCTTTTTTATTTTATTTTATGTTGGTTGTTTCATTTCTGTTGTCCTTTTGTTTGGCATAGCTCCTTGTTTATGTTTTCGCTATGCTAATTCTGTATGTAAATATTTTTAATGTTTTCTGCTGTTACTATGTATTCTGTCATTTTGAAATAAAAAAAAATAAAAAATTGTTCAGCAAATTAATTCCAGGCACATTTTTGAGTGTCATATAAAATTGTCTCCTCCAGTGTAACCTGAGTGACCTTTATTTAAAATATACCCCTCAGGTAAAAAGATCTATATCAAGAATTTAAACCCTCGTCACACACATATGGTCTTAATATGCCCTTGTGCGAAGTATTTCCTTTTATAATTGTAATATAACTTATTATTTTAATGGAGCTTCTCAGCAAAAAGTATTTCACACGATTGTATCTGTATAACCGGCGTGACAATAAACATGTTGAATCTTGAAAACACAAAAAAAGTACAAACACATGCCCCCCAATGGCACCGCAATCACACATAGGGCGTTGTTGTTCAACTGATTTTATTTCTTTTTCTGTATATCAAAGAAAGCATAATGGAGACCAAACACAAAAAAGGCCGGTACAAGTGAGGAGGAAAAGAAATAAGCTTAATCAAAAATCTAACAATTCATAACAACACTGCCACTATTATTGTTCAATATTCATAGGAATACCATACTGTTTTTGAGCAGAGAGGTGGCATTTAAAAACCATTATGGATCAATAATAATCAAAAAACAGTGATGGGGTAGTAATGATAAATCGTATAAGTAGTAGTACAGTTATAACAATAGTGATAATCAAAGTGACAATGAAACGTAAGAGAATAAAAAGCAGATCTCCATAAAAACCTATCTAGTTTGGACAGTGCAACACCGTGTCTGTGTGTGTGCGTGTGTGTAATCCCAGTCTTGAAGTTAAAGCACTCCAGTCCTTGCTTTACACACAAGATACAGTTTCCAACAGGAGTACAAATTATTACTCATGAAAGGACATTGTTACCCTCCTCGTTCCAAAAAACCACACCAAGTGACTCTTAATGTCGTGTTAATGGCTGTGTTCATTTGAAATGTCTGTAGCTTGTGCAAAAATTGTGGACTAGTGCAAGTGTCAAGCCGTGGGATGTCCTTTACAGTTTGCATTTTACGAACACCTCTCCTGCTCTCTGTCGACCTCAAGATTGCTTTTTGGTTTTTGAATGACAGAAAGCAAAGGGAGGATTACTTTGGAATATCAGTTATTTTTTAATATATTTCTTTACAAAAGTTCGTTTTAGTTTTGCATTTTGTTAAAACTATCAATAGTAACATTAATATACAACTTAATTCGAAGGAAAACATCTTTAGTATGTTATGTGTCCTTCAACACAGCACCATCTTATTAGCTCTCAGTCAACACATTTAATGTTTCCCAAATTTGCTTTCAATTCGAAAGTAGTATTCGAGTATTCATTAGTCCCTTGAGGATACTAGTAATACCCAACTTTCTCCCTTGTCATGGTTTCCAGATATGAGATCTCATTTCACAGCACGTACATTACCAGAATTAGGAACTCTGTATCAAAACTGAACAAAACGAGGGAGGGAAAAGTAAGGGGAACAGCCCATTTCAAGCCCTGTTCTCTTAATATTTCTAGAGGCTTGGCTTTTGACCTAAATATAAATCTGTTACACCAGTTTTTAATTGCTTCTATTGGCATTTGTATAAATATCGAAGCAAATAAAATGAGTACTTAACTTTCCTGTCTTATGCACAGTATTCGTGGCAAAGGAAACTGTAAATTTAAGAAAATCGGTCTGACCCTCAGAGCCAGGTGAGGATGAAATTGATTACATTGGGCTTGAATTCATATACCTGGTGGGGTTTCGTCTTAAGGCGGTCATATTTCTAAACACACCCACAGTGGGTGGAAGCGTTTATTTTCCCCCAACAGGTTTGAAGAGCTGCATTTCAAAATGAGATATACACCATTTTGAGGAAAAGTGAAATACACAGGATCAACAAAATGTTTAAAAAAACAAGATAGTTGGTACATATGTAATTATAGTCCTTGGCCAAGAGGATGCTGACGACTTCACAGGCAGGATTTGCTATGATCTAGATACAGAATATGACATTCAGATATTTCCCCAAAGATGGATATAAAAGCATTTTGCCACAGAGCTCTTCATTTACATACCCAGGTCTGCTTCTTGCACAATATTATGCTCACACCTAAAGCATGTCTCATTAGACTAGCAAAAATTTATTTCACGTGATTTATATTAAGGAATCCAACATGCATTAATGTATCTTTTCATAAAAATACACCTGCATCAGAATGCTTAAAAACATTTCAAACAATGTAAAATGTGTCAAAGTGCGGTATGCCAAGATTCTACTTTCCTCAGCCTCTCTTTTTGCCCTGTCTATTTGGATTGTCGTGAAAACATGTAAATGGGGACAATTCAACAGCCCTATTCTCTCTAAAGTACCTCTTTTTTTTTAAAATCCCAAATAAGTGGACACAACACTCTTCAGATCACACTCTTGTAGCAAATAAAAAAGGTGACAGTCAATACCAGTTCTTCCTCTCCCAATGGTTCAGTCCAGTCATATTATATCCAAGCAATCTTTGCCCTAGAAGTGAAAGTAGGCATGAGAAAAAACAATTCCACAGGAGAAAACTGGGAGTTATTTTATGTTATTATCCCAAAAAGTTTCCAGGCCTACCATCAAATGGCCACTTCCAAAAGAGGAAACACTTTTGCATCAGTCTTTAGGGTAGCACAGTTCAAGCACGGCAAGAATGCCTTTACAAATTATAGGAAGGTCATTGAAGAAAGGTAATATATAACCACAGGCTTAGGACCAAAAATGTTTGGATAAAGTGTGTGAAGGTTGAGGGAGACTTGAGATGTGTTCATCACTTATCAGACAGCAACTGAGTTAGTGTGAAGCAGCATGGAAATAGTCTGCTGTTGTATTGGATTTTAGGTGAACTTTATAGATTAATGGATTTTGAGTCAGTGAAGGTTGAGCAAGGGATAGCAGGTGCAGGGGGAGCCAACTTCAAAAACTAAAGAATATTAGCTTTTGAGGATTAGTGCTCAAATTTGTTTATTAAAATCTGAGGAGCCCAAATGGGTCCAAGAATAGTCAGTGTGCAGACCAATCCTGATCTGAGTCTTTAACTGTTGCTGGTGGCCGTCGGTGGAGGCGACTCGATAACAAGCTCCCCTCCGGTGCTGGTTACCGGAGTGGAGTGAGGGACCTGTGAGCCCGGCACGATGCTGCCAGGTCCGCCGTTACCGGTTCCGTTCTTGTTGACGAGCGTCGTGGGCTGGCCAAAGTTAGTGGTTCTCAGGGTTGCCAGGTGACGCGGGGAGAAGACGTGGGCCCTCGCTGCAGCCCGGGATTCAAAGGAGACGTTGCAGGCGTCACAGCGGCCTGTCAGGGTCTCCTTTGGCACTGGCTGGCCGGCCATCGGGGTAGCTGGAGGTTCAGTAACGGTGAGCTGAACAGGTTTGGGCA
Organism: Sebastes fasciatus; assembly: GCF_043250625.1. Lineage (NCBI taxonomy): Eukaryota > Metazoa > Chordata > Actinopteri > Perciformes > Sebastidae > Sebastes > Sebastes fasciatus. The sequence goes on along the minus strand of NC_133815.1, from coordinate 17,742,469 downwards.
GGATGGGACGATTGGCTTTGAGAGCGTTGTACTGCAGGTAGCTTCCTGAGCTCATGTCCACCTTTCCACTTGCCATAGGAGACTGGAAATGGGAAGGTGGGGTGGATAGACAGGACCAGAGTGGTTTAATGTCATATATCATTTAAAGTTCACATTTTGTTACAAGTTTGACTGAACCATCTACATAATTGCAACATGCACAATTCTGTATTTTTGACAGCAATATTTAATTTTGATTACATTTTTTTACAGACAATGTGTTCTTGAGCAATAGTTTGAGAATACAAAACTAAGCAATACTAGTACTACAAAAGTATATAAACACACGATTTTTATCACAATTAATGAATTAAATAATGAACTGTGCACCACTGCTATGCAGAAAACAACTTTTCAAATATCTAATTGCAATTATTTTGACTGATATTGCAATTTCTATATGATTTACGATATTTATGAGATGAAATGATAATATCTACATAATTATTCTCAATTCTATTGAAAAATATAGTAAAATGAGTTTGGTGTGATTTTTGTGGGGATCTGTACCAAACATTTTGTTTTCTTAAGTCTGTAGAATTCAGAATGGTATTTTGACACACATTTCACCTTTAACAAATACTGATTTCCTCCTCATTCTGCGATTTGAAAATTGTGCAGCCCTGATTTTAAGTACAATTTGCTTGAAATCATTCATGAAATTTCATTAAATTTAGTAAAACAACAAGTGCATGACAATTTGATTCCACCGAAAGTAAACATACAATATAAAATTAACCCTAGAATAAAAGATGCAAAGCAACAATGTGATGCCAATAAAAGGAAAAAAAAGAAAAAAGTCAGTGACCTACCTTGCTGTGATTTGTCTTTCTTACTGTATAAACAATGATGTGATTTTGTACCAAAGACTTTTTAAAAAACCTTTACTGTACATCTACTTGTCAGCTTACCATTTTCTCTTGCTGCAGTCTCCAGCGCTTCTCCTTGGCTCTGGTGTTTTGGAACCAGATCTGCACCACCTTGAGCGGCAGGTTGAGCTCGGTGCCGATCGCCTCGCACTCCATGGCATTAGGGTGGGCGCAGGTCTCGTAACAGGACTGCAGAATGGACAGCTGTAGGCAGGACAAGTGTGTGCGTGGCCTACGGCTGGATGAGTGGGGAAGAAAGCTGCTTTCCGTCGGGCTTGATTTAGCTAGCATCGGGGTGGAGGGGCTGGCCACTTTGGCAAAGCTGGGTGTATTCGGGCTGACTGGCGCAATGCTGGGGGTGGGAGGAGGGGGGATGGTACGAGGAGACGCGTGTGTTGGAAGAGCCAGTTGTTCTCTCGATAGAGTGTTGATCTTAATGGGGATCTTGGGGGTCCAGTAGTTGAGCCCGTTCTGTTTTTGTGGCACCACTGTTGTGGCAGGAGGCCTGCTGTTGATGGGAGTTGTGGACATTTTGGGCACCATGCGGTTAGTGGTCCCTGGTCCAGGACCAATCTCGTTCTCATTGTCTTTCTCCTCATCAGTCTTTTCTTCCTCGCTCTCCTCTTCTAGCTTTCGTTTCTGGGCCGGCCGTGGGGCAATGGGGATTGGCTCCTTGGGTGGTGGTAAAAGGACAGGGGTGCTGACTTTGGGTGCAACTTTGACCATTGTGATGTTGCTGGTGGTTTCGAGCTTGGTCTTTGGCACTGCAGAAGCACTGCTGCTCACAGTAGACACTGTGGTAGAGGAAACTATCTCCTTGGGCTTGATAGGAACTGGAGCAATTTTTTTCACCACAATAGGCTTGCCCAGCTCCTTTACTTGCTCCCTCTCGGTCTTTATGAGGGTGCGCACAATTGGAGTAGTTGTAATGCACCCAGTGTTATTTGGAGCTGGCTTGTTGGAGAAAATGGGTTTGGAAAGAGGCCATGTAAATTTGATGAGAGGTTTGCCAACCGCCGCCAGGGTCCCATCACTGATGAATCGGACCTCGCCCTTTCGTTCCCTTGCCCTCATGTTCTGGAACCAAATCTGAACAACCTTCTTTGGAAGGTGGACCCACTCTGAAATCTGTTCAAACTCATGTTTCCCAGGATTCGGGTCTTTGAAATAGCAGCCATACAGAATGTCAAGTTGTTCAGCTTGAATGATGGTCCTTGAACGTCGCATATCCCGATACCTTTTTCCTTTGGACTTCCTCTGCTGCTGCTCCCTCTCCTTTTCCTTCTCCCTCTCCTTTTCTCGCTCCCTTTCCATTAGTGTGGCGTTCATTTTCTCTGCTGCCCTCATGTAAATACTGGACTTTGTCATGTTGTTGCAGTGCACCAGACTCATACTGCTGTTGGAAGAGAGCATGGAAGTAACGGGTTCGGGCTTCACCTGGACGACTACCAGACCTTTGGATGTGGGCCTCAAGCCAAGCCCGTCTAGCAGCTGTCCCTTCTGTGCTGCAATTTTATCAGCCATAGATGATGAGGAAGAAGCAGATTTATTGTTTTTCCCCATGCTGAGATCCAGAGCGGACTCACAGTCACCCCCGTTGGACAGGTAGTGGGAAGTTTGGCTGTGGGAGGAGAGAGACTGCGAGAGAAGAGAGCTGGAGAAGCGTGTGATAGTTGGTGGGTTAGTAAAGATGGGTACTTTACTCCCATCAATCAACGAAGGAGTAAGAGAGAGGACATAGGGGCTGAGGAACTGAGTAGAAAAAGGAGCAAGGGACAGGGGAAGTGAGTGAAGAGCACTGGTTGGAATCTCAGCGTGGGACTGTGGGGGATCCCCTTGGGCCTCCAACTCCAGATCCACATCTGGGTCCTGTCTCTCCTTCTTCACCTCCACCTCGTCACGCTCAAACTCCCCCTTTCGTTTTTTCCTCTTGGCCCTCTGACCCCCTCCACCCTCCTCATCTTCATACTCATCCTCTGCATCGGAGAGAAACACAGTTGTGGAGCGCAAGACCTTTCCTCCCATTGGCCCCTTATCACCGTGGACTTCCCACTGTGACTCATCTTTAGCAGGGCTCTCAGGACCCTCCCTCATAGACCCATTCTGACTTTCCTCATCCGACACAATGACAGAGGTGTATACCTCGTTTTCTGAGTCAGAAGTAAGACAGGAATCTCCCTGACCCTCCCTTCCCAAAACTCTCCGTCTGCGTTTCCCTCTTGTACTAGACAAATCCATTGCCTGACTACCTGACGCTTCAACGTCATCCTCACCTTCTGCTATAACCAGGGAGCTTTCCTCGTCATCATAGTCATTGTCTGAACATTGGGCATGCCTTGTATACCCTGCCAAGCGTCGCAGGTGTTCCATCTCTGCCGCCCTCTGCCTCTGTTTTGCATGTCTGGCTTGGCTCAACCATTTGCGTACCTCTTCCTCTGAAAGCCCTACCTCTCTGCCCAGCGCCTCGCAGTCCTCGCGGGGAGGACTCGCAGCATCAGCCTCACTACGCGACTCGAAGAACGCCCAGAGAACCTCCGACTGGAACTCTGACAGCGTTGGAAGGTCTGGATAAATTGATCCCATTGCATTACAATGGGGTCGAGCTTGACTGCTAGTTAAGGCATTTGTCCTCGGGCTGGATTTCGGGGTGCCAAGAGAGCCACAAGGGCTCGTGCCCGATTGTGATTTTTGAGGAGTGGAATCAGGGCTAAGTGTAAGGTTTAAATTTAAAGGACTGAGGCTATAGTTGCTGGGCACAGATGCAGAAGGCGAGAGATTCTTATTGCGGAGGCTCTTCTCTGTGCCCGCTGGGGAGAGATTGAGGCTAGCTGCTTTATCACCTTCCAGGTCCAACTGATTAGTCGAGCTGTCTCCATCTGTTGTGCTATCTCTATGTGCCTTCCCATTGTCTTCATTATTCTCAACCTCCACTTTGCCTTCTATATTAGGACACTGTGCAGATTCTTTACTGTCCTCATCCTTAAGCTTCTCTGTTTTAATGTTCTCTGTAGTCCAGCTATTCCTGTCCTTGATCTGATCTGAGACCTTCTCTTCAGCTGTCTCATCACTGTCCTGTCTTTTTTGTTCTCTCTCACTCTTTATAGTCTGTTTTTGCTCTTCCTGGCAGAGCTGTATGTTTGTTGGAACTCCTGCAGAGGGCCACTGGTTCTGTAAGCTGTTAAGTCTTTGGGTTAGGAGGGCTTGCTGGGCTGTGCTGAGACCTACAAATGGCACACACTGGGCTAGGAGCTGGCCTTGCTGGTTCTCTTGGTGCTGCTGGGTTTGGGCTTGGAGCCCATTCAAGATCAAGGGCATGACCATTTGAGGCTGAGGCACGAGCTGAGACATGGCGGCACCAGGAACAGCACCGGCCGCGAACAGGGAGGGGAGGAGGGAGTGCGAGAGGGTGTTGGGACTAGATGTGAGGAGGGTGAGAAAGGCTGAGACCGCCTGAGCCGAGGCCACAGGGGAGGTGAGGAGGGAGGGAGCCACTTGGGAAGTTTGAATCTGCTCTCCGTCTTTTGTGGTAGTCACCATCAAGGTCCCGGGAGCAGTGCAGTTGGTGGTGGTAACTAACTGACTGGTTCCACTTCCAGATGTGGTCACTACAGTGTTTAGAGCGCTGGTGGTGGTACCTCCCAAACTAGCAGTGGAAACTGCGCTGTTTGCAGCAAGTGCGGCAATTCCAGCATTTCTGCTGCGGGTCTGGTGCAACACAGATTTCATATGGCTCTCGAGGGTGATGGCGTGATTGTAAGAGACTCGACATACAGCACACTGGTAGGGTTTGTTTGATATATATGGCCGAGATAGCACAGGAACTGAGGGGGCCGGGGGATCAATGTCCCCACCTTGTTTTACAGAGCCTGTTGTCATCCTCTGAATGTGGGATGCAGAGTTGTAATGAACTTTCAAGGCAGTTCTGCCAGGAAAAGTTTCCAGGCAGGCATTGCATTTGAATGACTGGGTGTTATTTTCAGCTGGCGCAACGTTTTTAACAACTGACTTCTCACTACCGTCTGGGATTTCTTTGTTTTCAGTTGCATTTTGCTGTTTGGCTCCTGTGAGTGGATTTCCCTCCTCTTCTGGCTCTGGCTCAGCTTCACCTCCCTCCTGTTTCATTATTCTTTCTTCCTCCATCTCTTTGTTTCCAAGCGTCTGGGTAGCGTCTGAACTCTCACTAGACTGGCAGGGATCTGAACAGACGTCTTCAGCGTGCTTCAGTTGTGAAGATTCGGCACCTGGTAAAATGAATACACAGGTTTAACTTTTATGTTCTCATAAATGGAGGTCTAACTGATAACAGAAGTGCACATTTGCATACTGAATGTAACAGTTTATCAGTAAATATCAACCTTTTTTACCCACCTGCAGCCAGCCAAACCACATCAGGGGCAACTTTCCATCTATAATGCCTTTCTTTGTTTTTTCTTTACATAGTCTTGAAATAGGCACAACACGATTTTAGTGCCACACAAAAATCCACATTATAATAATCAATTTATGGACTAAATCAGCTTTGGCTGGGAAAAAAGGGCATTTATTACTGCACTTCTCCAATGTTATTTAAAAAACATGAAGAAAAGGACGCATGTGTGTTTTTACAGTGCTCTTTTGTGATTTTCTTAAGTATTTTTTACACTCACCTAAAGACTTCAGAGCACTTTTGTCCTGTACTCCTCCAATGGCACCCTGTTTCAGAACAGCCTGTTAAAAGAAAATTAAAGGAGTGTCAACAAAATCCCCATAGCAAACTTTAACTCTGCAACGCCTCCTTTCAGATGAGCTGAATGCTATGTAGCTTTGGAGCAGCACAACATTTGGGCGTGACTCATTGATGTGTGGTTATATTACACATAGCAAACTTGGCTAGCCTCTAATTTACAAATTACCCTGAGGGTATAAATTACGCAGTCTTTGATCACTTCATCTACCAATAAGATTCCCTCTATTTCTTAACACTCAACATACTAAATTGTTATGGACCCGTTACAAATAGTGTGTGCATTGAGGTGCTAATTTTTTTCTAATTTGATCTGTACTCAGCAAATACTTTCACACTGACATATTTGGCTGGTTAATCCAAACAATAGGTTTTTTTTTGTTGAGCTGTTCAGTATAGGACGTTCGGTATGAGGCATCCTTTCGGTACACCCAGCTGTTTAGGTCCCCTACTCGCACGCGCAGAACAGAAATTCTAGCGCGCGATTATGTTTAATCCGGGAAAGTTTTGGCAGCATGCTAGTTGGTTTAGCCCGGTTAGTCAAGCTCAATTGACAACAATTTAAGTCAAACTGTATGCCGACACTGCTAAACTGAAAGCGGCTATGTCTGTGGATACACTTCAAACATTTAATTTACAACGGTGTCACCTCAAAGTGTCGGGCAAAATGAAACAAAAACAGACTGGACTGCGGGTCCTTCTCTCCGCAGATTACTGCAGATTCAGATCGTGCCAATGATGGTATAAGAGTGTTTATCGCTACATGTGTGACCACAGGCGATACAGAATTAAAGCATATGGTCAAAGTGTTTTGAGCCTCGCTATAATGTGCCTTCACGTGTACATTACAGTCAGTCCGTTGTGCCTGCCCTGTATGAACGAGCACAAGATGCAGTTCAGGAATGATCAATAGGTCAGAGTCTTATGATGGGACATTACCGAATCAGAAACATTTTATTGATCCAATAATTTATTGATTGGGTTACATTTACATTAGAGACGTTTCTGTTATTTACCTATTTTTTATTGACAATGTGCCAGTATTTGAGTGCCTTAGATAAACTAAGAATTAGGACCAATGAGCAACAGTTGAATGTTTATCATTCTCAAAATAAATGAAAAAGTTATTTTTTGCATTTTCTTTGTTTTCTCTATTGTACTAAATACGCACCGAACCGGGACCCCAAAACCGAGGTACATACCGAACCGGGAATTTTTTGTGTACCGTTACCTTAGCAAACATACAAATATTCAAACTATTAAAAATAATTAACACTAACACTAAAGTGTAGGGCTGACCGTTGCCATGGTAATCAACCTCCAAATCAGTATTCAAATGCTTTTTTTAAATTTATTTATATATATATATATATATATATATATATATATAAAAATAATAATAAAAAATAATAATGTATAAATCCCAAAATAGCCCATGAAATAAGGAATAATCCCACAACATTATTCATACTTAATATTAATAATTATTAGTTATTCTCTGACGGATACTGCTGTTTGTTATGTGTAGAGGTGCGTCTGTGTACAGTAGTGCAGCAGCAGCGCTGTCCCGAAGCTTCGAATACCTTTAAATATTTCTCACCGAAGCTTCATAACCCAAAAATGGTATTCTGGACAGCCCTACTAAAATGCTGACTGCCAAAAGTGAATCTGCACAAACAAGTCATTAAACAGTATGTCATAAAACTGTTGTCCCAATTCACACTACTAATTACTCATCTAACTAATGTATTAATGGATTATGCATAAGTAAGTGTATATTTTCACGATTGTGTGTAAATAATCTTGAACATTACTTTGTTAAGCTGATGTTTTTATTAAGAAATGTAATAGACATTTTATGTTTAGATAGACATCATTGTATTTTGATAAAACAGCTGAATAAAAAAAGAAAAACTTAGATATGAATTCTGATGAGCACTTACATATGCTATAACCTGGTAATAACATATGTTATTACCCAGCAATAGTTACACATTGGAACGTCAAAGGATAAACTTTTTGGTTTACTAAAACGTGCCCGACTTATTTGTGTCTCTGTGTGTGTGTGTGTGTTTTTCAAATGTTGCATGAGTGACCAAACCAGGGGCTTAATAAAGATATCCATCTAAGGGTTTCTTTCTCATATACCCATACACCATAACATATACTACAGAGGGTGGACATTTACAAAGTAAAACAAATTATAATACACTAGCCCAGCAGTGAATACTGATTTGGTGAAGCTCATGCGTTTTTAAAGAGTCATTTTAAATGTTGGTGAAAGTTGTTCAAAAAAAAGTTGACTGCTGTTCCTCTTTGCTAATGCAGTTTTCCTTGCCGCATCCCATAATTTGTATTTACTGCAGAGCCACAGCATTGCAAGGCATTCTGATATTTTGTCCAACCCCTGTATATCAGCCAGCAACAAGTGGGCTCATTAAACATTACGCACATAATTGATGCACTACCCAAAGTAATCAAGTTCTACCCTTCAGGGAGAATAGCCCGGCCGTACTTACAATGTCCAGCAGTTTGTCGACACAAGATGAAAGTACGCTGTGTTGCTCAGTGAGATGTAGAGACAGGGAAGGTCTGTCTGTTTGCCCTGTTTGGCACAGGGGGCACAGCCACTCTGCCACTCCATTGCTTTCACTGCTCACTGTCTCTCCAGACTCCTCCTAACAAAACAAAAAATAGATGTTAGAGAATCCTACTCTTTCTGGAGCCGTTATTATTCATCACAAATGCAAAACAGAAAAGAGAAACAAAGGAAAATGTGAGCTGCACCCACCAAGATAAAAGTATACTCTTACTTATTGGTTACACACCTTAGCTAGGTGACGAGCACTTATCATGCTTTGATGCATTTAACTATTTGAAACCACAATCAGAAGTCAGTTACCATATCTTTTTAATAGGCACGCCGTGTCCCGTTTAAACAGTAAAACTAATCCTAGATCAGTATCCCACTCTTACAGGTCTTTGAAGTTTCATTCACCATTAACCATGTTTTGTAGGGAGGTTCCCAAATCTTTTGTCTGCAATGACCGTATCAAATTACACAATGAAGCAACACTTTGTAATGTAAAGGAACATGCATCTAATGATTTCATTAGGTTTACTGTTGTAAACTCTAGATAAAAGATACCATTGTTTCATACCTTGTTGCAACTCTAATTGCGACTGTGCAAAAAAAACCTTTGCTGACGTGTATGGGCTGATCAGATTGATGTGTTGCTCAGTTTTTGATGCCGAATTACTTGGATTTAAGGACTTGTCTTGTGAAGGTGTGTGAGAGTGCAGTTCGCTACGTGGATGGCGATTTTATTTGAACTCTATTGTTCATTTTGGTAATTTTGACTCGTAGTTCATGTATGAGTCTACAGCAGCAGCTCGGGCTGAATGATTCGACCCTGATTTATAATGACACAGGTGCGGCTACAGGAGCTACCTACTATACTGCGGTATTACTTTATAGTAATATAGTTAATACAACAGTAACATTTTAGTTTTGAGCATTCGCAGACAGTTTACAATGGGTCTTGAAAATAAAAAAATAATACTAAAAAGGCTTGCTATCCCAACCAAGCTAAAATGTTGAGAAACCAGAGTAAATAAAGTTTGAATGTAGTGGTGGTGAAAAAAGTAAGCAGATATTATACTTAAGTAATACCACAATTATTACTCATAAAAATCAGAAGGGGTTTATATTATTATAATATTAATACTATAATATGATCTATATGTGTGTGTGTGTAGTTGTATTAGATTATTATTACTGGTATGTCACTGTAATGTAAAGGAACATGCATCTAATGCTTTCATTGGGTTTACTGTTGTAAACTCTCTAGAGATAAAAGATCCATTGTTTCATACCTTGTTGCAACTTTCAACAAACTGATCTGATATCACATGTGCACATGACATGTATTAAATGCATAATATAGTGGAGTAGCACTCAATCCAAATCATAACATGCACTGTATTGACAATGAGTCTCTCAAAACCACTTATTTCCCCACAGTTTTGACCCAATATATTAAATACGCTGCATAAAGCTCGATGTGCACGATCAAATAACTGTTCTAGTCTGGATTTCACAACACAGCTTTTTGTAAAGGAACATACATGCTGTATAAAGCTTGACGTGCACTAATACACAAATAACTGTTCTAGTCTGGATTTCAAGATCCATTGGTTCATACCTTTTTGCAACTTTCAACAAACTGATGTATTAAATGCAGTGCAGTAACACTCAATCTAAATCATAACATGCACTGTATTTACAATGAGTCTCTCCAACCACTTATTTCCTCACAGTTTTGACCAAATATATTAAATATGCTGCATAAAGCTCGACGTGCACCGTCAAATAACTGTTAGTCAAAATAGACCACTAGTCTCGATTTTTCTGCAAGCATTCACTATGTCTTACAATGACAGTAACAAATTGCACAATAAATCAACACTTTGTAATGTAAAGGAACATGCATCTAATGCTTTTCATTAGGTTTACAGTTGTAAACTCTAGATACAAGATTTATACTTTGTTGCAACTTTCCACAAACTGATCTGATATCACACGTGCACATGACATGTATTAAATGCAGTGGAGTAACACTCAATCTAAATCATAACATGCACTGTATTGACAAAAAGTATAGTCTCTCCAACCACTTGTTTCCCCACAGTTTTGACCCAATATATTAAATATGCTGCATAAAGCTCGACGTGCACGAATACACAAATAACTGTTCTAGTCTGGATTTCTGGATCCGTTGTTTCATACCTTTTTGCAACTTTCAACAAACTGATGTATTAAATGCAGTGGAGTAACACTCAATCCAAATCATAACATGCACTGTATTTATAATGAGTCTCTCCAACCACTTATTTCCCCACAGTTTTGACCCAATATATTAAATACGCTGCATAAAGCTCGATGTGCACGATCAAATAACTGTTCTAGTCTGGATTTCACAACACAGCTTTTTGTAAAGGAACATGCATCTAATGCTTTCATTAGGTTTACTGTTGTAAACTCTAGATAAAAGATACCATTGTTTCATACCTTTTTGCAACTTTCAACAAACTGATATCACATGTGCACATGACATGTATTAAATGCAGTGGAGTAACACTCAATCCAAATCATAACATGCACGGTATTGACAAAAACTATAGTCTCTCCAATCACTTATTTCCCCACAGTTTTGACTCAATATATTAAATATCCTGCATAAAGCTCGACGTGCACGAATACACAAATAACTGTTCTAGTCTGGATTTCAAGATCCGTTGTTTCATACCTTTTTGCAACTTTCAACAAACTAATGTATTAAATGCAGTGGAGTAACACTCAATCTAAATCATAACATGCACTGTATTTATAATGAGTCTCTCCAACCACTTATTTCCCCACAGTTTTGACCAATATATTAAATATGCTGCATAAAGCTCGATGTGCACGATCAAATAGTCAAAATAGACAACTAGTACACAGCGTTTTGCCGTATTGTTCTGCAAGCAATCATGATCGCAAAATGCAACCAAAACGAGGAGAACATACCAACACAGCTACAAATCCTCACTTCCTCGTCACACCAATTAGCCAGCTAGCAGGCTTATATATGACCAAGATAATGTTTCGACAAGTCCACACATCTGCAGAGTGTACATCACGTTTACAAGAATCCTCATGTCGAGTTTCATAATTAAAAAAGCCAAAAGATATAACCCAAATGTCTCTGCTGTGCTCATAGTTGGCTAATTAATGATCAGTCTAATTAGCCAGAGAGGAATCAATTAGCTAGCCTAGCTAGGCTGAGAGAAGAAGCCCCCTCCTGCTCCTCTTAACGTCGCATTAACACAGCCAGTCGTCTTTCTGGTAGAGCTGGTTAACAGTTATAGTTTACTGAAAACAACAAACACCCGCAGTGGCACCACTTCTCCGTTGTTAAAGCCTCGGACCGGTTGTTAGAAATGATAAACATTTGAGCTAATAACAGTCGTGTCACTTATGCTAAGCTACTTTAGCATTCAGATAATTAACTACTCCCTGCTCTACTAACTCGGTTCAAGGTAGCTTCAATAACACACACAGAGGAGCAGAGCAGAGTTCACCCAGCAGGACAAGACAAACTCACTATTACACTATGTAAAAAAGCCTCGGCCTCGAGTTTAACCTTACCCCTGTGATTGTGCACTGCCAGCCGGGCATCTAGCGCTGCACCGCCCCGCCGCCTGGTTGCTACTCAACAAGCTCTGCAAATTGAGGCCTAGCAACCGCCGGACTAAAGCCAGTCTAATTAATGAACGTGTGGAGCAGCTCTCCGCTTACAGATGTGTTAGAACACACTCCTCCTCCTCCTCCTCTTCCTCTTCTTCTCCCACAGCCCAGCACCCCTTATCCCGTATTGACGCGTCCTAATCCATACCTTAAACACTCCCGGTGCAACACATGGCCATGTAAACTATCATTTATTACAGCTTTCGATGCGTAATTGGCGCAGGAATTAGACGCTAGGAGAAGAGAGTATACGTGCCTCGACGATGGGGGTGGTGTTAGGTGGTGTTAGGAGAGAGAGACTAGCAGGCGAAAGCAGAGACAGAGAAAAAGTTTGGGTTTAATGTTGGGTTTCTATAAGAGATCGGATTAGTATGCTCCGTTTTCTAGTCGCAAGGCCATTTCGCAAGGCGCTTCACAACACAGCACAATTAACGCGATCGACGTTTTTAATTAATTAAAGTTCGGAAGCAATTAGCGAATTCTTACCTGCATGGTCGCACGCGCGCACACACACACACACACACACACACACGCTTTCCTCCGTGGCTCCTCTAGAAGTGAAAAGTTTTCTTTGCCTGCCCTCCTCTCTCTCTCTCTCTCTCTCCCTCTCTCTCTCTCTCCTGTTCTCCCCCTCCCTCTCTTCATTATATCCCTCTCTCCTTCCCCTCTTCTCCTCTAGTCTAGTAAACAGACCACAGCTCCCCCCTAGGCTGATTGCTGACATTCAGATAGGGGACAGACAGAGACAGGGCTATCAAATCCCTTATGTAACTTTAGGATTATTAGCTTAATGTATGCTGAAATTATTTATTTTATGAGCAATACATTGAAGAAAAAAGAAAAATGCATGATAGATTGTACAACATTTAATAAAATAAAGTGTTTCAATGCCTAGATTACATGGAATCCCCTTTAATGTGAACTTTTTTACATTAAAAGGTGAATAAAAAATCCCCATTCTGCCAACTTGCTGAAATTATTTATTGAGCAATAAATTTAAGAAAAGAAAAAAAAATGCATGATGTATAATTAAAAATGAGAAAAAAAAGTATTTATTTATTTTACTTTAATGTGAAATCCTCGTTTTTACATTAAAAGGTGAATAAAAAAAACCCCATTCTGCCAACTTGGACCACATCACAAAGACTGAGTTAATTAAGGCTGAATAATAAGAGATATGATATACAAAGACTGTACTCATGTAACCTTAAGATTACTAGCTAATGTATGCTGAAATGATTTATTTTATGAGCAATACATTTAAGAAAAAGAAAAAATGCATGACAGATAATAAAAAAAAAAAAAGTATTTCAATGCTTAGATTACATTGAAATCCCTTTAATGTGAAATTTTACATTAAAATCCCTTATGTAGCCTTAAGATTATTAGCTAATGTATGCTGAAATTATTTTATTAAGCAATAAATTTAAGAAAAGAAAAAATGCATGATAGATAATTTTCCAAAAAAAAGAAGCATTTCAATGCCTAGATTACATGGAATCCCCTTTAATGTGAAATCAAATCCCTTATGTAACCCCAGCAGAAATTCGATTATTATCTTAATTAATGTATGATTAAATTATTTATTGAGCAATACATTTAAGAAAAAGAAAAAAATGCATGATAAATAATAATAATAAAAAACATTATTTTACTTTAATGTGAAATCCTCGTTTTTACATTAATGGTGAATAAAAAATCCCCATTCTGCCAATTTGTGCCAACACAAAGACTGTGCTGAGTTAATTAAGGCTGAATAATAGAGATATCATTACTCAGCACCATGCGACCACATTGTGATGTGTTTTTAATCAAATGATAGGTGTGGCGCACATCACAACAGTCGAGTATGTGCAATAAATATGCATGAAGCAGCAGAGAGGATTAAAGCTGCACCATCTGTATGTGCTCCTCTGCGTTACTGGGACAGGAAGTGATGTTCCTGAACACCCTGATAGGTGGCTCTAATTGCGCCTGTGCAAAAAAAACAACAACACTTCGCTGACGTGTATGGGCTGATGGGATTGATGTGTAGCTGCTTTTGATGCCGAATTACTTGGATTTCAGGACTTAACTTGTGAAGGTGTGTGAGAGTGCGGGTCGCTACATGGATGATGGTTTTTCTTTAACTTTATTGTTCAATTTGGTGATTTTGACTCGTAGTTCATGTATGAGTCTACAACAGCAGCTGAATGAATCCACCCTGATTTATAATGTCACAGGTGCGGCTACAGGAAGCTACCTGCTATATTACTTTATAGTAATATAGTTGAATACAACAGTAACAGTTTAGTTTTGAGCATTCAGAGACAGTTTACAATGGGTCTTGAAAATACTAAAAAGGATAACTATGAAATTCTCAAAAACCAACCAAGCTAAAATTTTGAGAACCCAGAGTAAATAAAGTTTGAATGTAGTGGTGGTGAAAAAAGTAAGCAGATATTATACTTAAGTAATACCACAAATATTACTCATAAAAATCAGAAGGGATTTATATTATTATAATATTAATACTATAATATTATGAATATGTGTGTGTGTGTGTGTGTGTATGTGTAGTTGTAATATATTATTATTACTGGTTTGTCACTGTCAAATGCATATGTATGTATGTATGTATGTATGTATGTATGTATATATAGTTCCATTATATTATCATTACTGGTTCATTACTGTGTCAAATGCATTTTAATGTAGCAGGTTGAAGTTAAGGTAACTTTAAATAATTTATATAATTTTACAAACAAAAATAAAAAATGTACAATGTCAACTAGTAACTACAGCTGTTGGAGCTAAAAGTACAATATTTCCATTTGAAACATAGTCGTTCAAAGCAAAAAAAAAGTAGCATATAAAAATGTGTGTACTCAAGTAAAGTACAGGTACTTCAAAACCGTACTCTACTTACTGCACAGTACTTGAATAAATGTACTTAGTTGTTGTTGTTTTTTACCATTGGTTAATGTATACATTTAAAAAATGGAATCAAGATGTTGACATCTTGACTAGGTGTTAGAATAAGTGATCCCTGCTATTGTTAATCTTGAGTGTAAACTTTGTAAGGTGTTTTCTAAGAAAAAGCGTCAAAAAACAAAATACCCAAAACTTTTTTTTTCTTAATATGGTCAATGCCTTCTTAATTAATGATTAAAAAAAACACATTCTTATATGAAATGTACACCTTCCTATTAGGTTACTTACTAAAAAGATTAACATCAGTCTTAAAGCTTGCAGTCTTTAGCTGGATTTGTAATCGTACACTATTGTAGGTGTTGATCTTATTACTATGTCATTTCAGATGAGTGTGGAAGTGGAAAGAAAATTTCTGTGCAATGCTGACACTCTGAAAACACTGGAGGAGATCGGGGGTACGTGTTTAATTTGTCTACCACACATTTACGCATGGGTGAATTTAGAAGTGAGGCATTTAACTGATGCTGTGATCCGCAGCAACTTCCAAATGGTCACTGAAGGAATTCATTTAATGACACTAATTGCTGTGATTTGCACTGTAACTGTGGTGACACTAACAATCTGTCTCTTGTTAATAATGAAGTTTAATTATCTGTATCAGCCTCGTTAGTATTTTTATATTTATTTATCCATTTTTAAATCATCCATCTCTCCTCCTGCTTCTTTTACTCAGCAGTGTGTGTTGGTCAGCGGCAGTTTTGTGACCAGTACTTTGACACCCCCAAGTTTGACCTGACTCTGAGGGACATGTGGCTGCGTAAACGTCAAGCATACTGGGAGTTAAAGTGCCCGACGACGGTCAACGGGACAGAAGAGACGTCTGAGGAACAATCTAAAGCGGCAGCACTGTGTTCCCGCTACAAGGAGATAACCAATCTGCCTGAAATTCAACTGAGAGTGAAAGAGGTCATACAAGATGTTTGTGAGGACAGAGAGACAGAGGCAAGCCACTCACAGGAGGAGGATTCTTGGCTGAGCAAAATTAATCTAGTGTGCTTCGCAAAGTTTACAACAGATCGGCGGTCGTTCACTTTAGAGGAGGAAGGGGTGCAGATAGATCTCGACCAAGCTGACTTTGGCTACCACGTGGGAGAGATAGAGGTCCTAGTTCCAGAGGGAGGAGATGTGCAGTCTGCCTTGGAGAAGATCGAGAGAGCGGCTGGAAAGCTGGGTGAGCTCTAAATAAAAACGCATTCAGTATCATGTTTTATATTCATCAAGTAAGATATCAATTTCCATTCTATAAATATTTTTTCTTCTTCTTCTTCACAGGTCTGACTGGAGATAAGCGAGTTGAAGGGAAAATGCATGTTTACCTCCAGAGAAATCACCCAGAGCACTATGCTAAACTACTGAGTGAACATATTTTGTAAGACATTATTATACACTATCTGTAACTGTAAGGGATAAATAGTCTTTAAAATGTACTGTACATAGTCATATCTGTTTACTGGGGTATTATGTATTAGAAAGCCTATTTTTATTAAAACAAAAATGTAAAGATGCACTGTGTTTAATCACCATACAGACCTGAATCTCTCAAGACACTTCCTGAATTAGAAACTTTAGAAAACAGCATTAGGTCCTTGAAATTAAAACTTGCGGGGTGCTCAGCGGCTGTGTCCTATATAATCCAGGCATTTTACCTAAAAATGTGGGTCAACCTCACACAAATTGCAACAAAAACAAACTCAATGGATTCTGTGTCTTCAATATGTTCTGAATGAGAGAAAGAAAAACCTGTTGAATTGTATAAAGGGAACGTTTTGGAAAGCATTTGATCGTGTTGTATT
Organism: Sebastes fasciatus; assembly: GCF_043250625.1. NCBI lineage: Eukaryota > Metazoa > Chordata > Actinopteri > Perciformes > Sebastidae > Sebastes > Sebastes fasciatus. Next base: position 17,725,783 of record NC_133815.1, on the reverse strand, counting down.
TTTCTTTGAAGAAAAGAAATAAAATGAAAAAACCCATACAGTATATTAGTGATGAGTAGTTATTATGATCATTAGGACCAGACCAATGACATCATTGGTCTGGTCCTAATATATTCTACCCTGATCTGATCCTTTTCTGGTCCTACACGGATCTGGTCCTATTCTACTCAGCTCTGGTCCTATTCTACTCAGATCTAGTCTTATTCTACACAGATCTGGTCCTATTCTACCCAGATCTATTCTTATTCTACACAGATCTGATCCTATTCTACTCAGCTCTGGTCCTATTCTACTCAGATCTAGTCTTATTCTACACAGATCTAGTCCTATTCTACCCAGATCTATTCTTATTCTACACAGATCTGGTCTTATTCTACCCAGATCTGGTTTTATTCTACACAAATCTTGTCCTATTCTACCCAGATCGGGTCTTATTCTACCCAGATCTGGTCCTATTCTACCCAGATCTGGTCCTATTCTACCCAGAGCGTACACTTAAACTGATATTGATTTTTTTTTAGGTGGGCCTTTCTTGTAGGTGGCTAAAATAAGTTTTTCTGCTGCTCCCGTCCACAACAGTACATTGCTTTGCTCCCGTGTGTCAAACGTGTAGAAGAACTACGGTGGCTGGCTGACGCAAAAATGTGAATGGCCCTCTCCAGAGTGAGTGTTTGGTTTGACCGTTCTGGGCTGTAGAAACATGGCGGCCGAGGAAGGAAGAGATCTGTAGATACAAACGGCTCATTCTAAGGTAACAAAAACACAATGATTCTTATTTTCAGGTGATTATACACTAATATAGATGTGAATAGACTCCCATACATGTCACACACTGTTCCTTTAAATGAGAGAATAATCTAGTTAAATTGACAAAACTTTTTTTTTACAATAACAACAGATGTTTTCTCATTATAATGAGATAACTTAAAAGTGTAGTGTTGCCAATGGTATGCTGTAGAAATAGATGAGTGGAAGCACTTAATGAACTGTTTTCATTTTTGCAGCATGCTGTTGTTAAGCAAGATAGATTAAATAGTAATTAGTATGCAGACACTGGAGGATTTAGTCTGCTGCGTTTTCATCTATAAAAACGAGGATTCGGTCAGTTCACTCAAATCCTCACACTCATCCATTTCTGCAGTACTGTGATGATACTATGTGATTCCTCCATGAGAGAGAGAGAGAGAGAAAGAGACTTGTAACAAAAGATGAGTTACCACTGTCACGCATTGATCATCATCTTCAATTTCAGGCTGTGGCCAATCAGCCGGAGGTGATGGAGGAGGTTTCTGAGAGCTTGAAATTAGCCTTCCGACGGATTGCTCTGCTGTTCTCGTCTCTACTGTAGCAACACCTGTTGTGTGCAGCTTTGTCTGGACACCTGTGATGCACACACACAATAACAGATTGCATACAATATAGGGTAATGTGATACACGGGTAAGCATTTTCACACAGAGAGCAGTCATCAGTCATTTGAGAGACACCCACCCAGGCTTCTCCTGTATATCAGTCTGCCTTCTGACAGCTGGGTCCCCACAGTCCTCGTCCTTTTCACAGGAAGACTACACTGGAGGCCGACGTCATGCAAGACCACTGAGTTACACTGACAGGCCACGTCTGCTCTTTTTAAACACAATGCAGCTGGCCCCTTCATAAAAGACAAAAAACAAAGCAATATTTCAATGTTGCGTTAAATTCACAGGAAACGCACAGTAATTACAAACCACATCATGAATGAATATAGATGTTACCAAGATGATATTCTAACAGTTTTAACCTTTTAAACCACGCCTATGTTGACTGATTTAACCCACCTTTACTTCAGCTTTGTTTTTGGTATAGCAGACTGCAGCATGTCTGATTTAGAAAGCTATATAGTGCAGCCTTCATACAAAACTTATACTGGATAAATTCTTTACAAATTATTAACATAGAAGTTTCATGAAAAAAGCAAATATGTGTATTTAGTGTACACAGCCAGACTTTAAAGAATGATACGAATAGGTGAGACATATTCTGTCTATAGGATTCAGGGTTCAATATGCCTTGTTGGGTTTTTTGAGGGGTGGGGGTGTTAAACCTGTAGGCAGAATATATTTGGTATCATTGTGCAAAAAATCTATAATAACCTTTCAGCATATTGTAATTCAAACTAGACTTCTACACTTCATCATGGCTCTGTTTTCAGGTTTTAAAAAATCTAGCCCGTGACAGGAGACTTTGGCCAATCACAGGTCATTTTAGAGAGAGGGCGTTCCTATTGGCTGTTCATTCAACGGAGGCAGCTGTCAATCACTCGCAAACTCCGATCAAACGGTCAAACTAGGCAGCGCAGATCAAATATGAATCAATATTCTGTTACTGTATTGCCTATATTAATTTCATAAACAATTACATTTATACATATACATGAATTAAATCCGATAGCAACATAAATGAAACATATACAAAAAAAAGGAAAGGACAAAAAAACCCCAGAAAAATAAGAAAATTTAAAAATAATAATAATAAATAAATAAATAAAAAAATTCTCATTTTACAGCTAAGGGAACAACAAGATAAATAAGAAACGAGGCATATATATATCAAACAAGTATAATAAAATAGAAAAGAATGTATAAAGTTAAGAAATTATCAAAGAGGGAACTAGACATACAGTTTCAATGTTTTTTTTGTTTGTTTGTTTTTTTATTGAACAAATTCAAATTTACAAATAACATGGCTCATAGATCATTGCATTGGAGTAAAAGGACAAGGTGCATACATAACAAGAACAGATAAAATATGTAAAATTATACATGAAAATAATAATAAATTAAATTAAGGGCTATAGGTCTGTACCTGTTTCAAGTTTCAATGCATTTTTTGTTTTTCATGACTTTAAGGGCTTTTATGTAAGAAAGAAACTACAGTTCCAATGTTGTTGACACAGGTTTTGCAGGAGCGTGTTAATCAATACGTAGAGCGTCACAACCAACGTCCTTGCGTCACAGCTACGTCCTTACGTGCTAAGTAAGCTCCTCTTGCAGGATTCTTGCAGGACAGGTTTACGGTTACAAAAGCACACAACCACAGCCCATAACTTAACGGATGAACGACCTGAAGCAAAAGACATCTCGTCCTAAATGCTTAAAACCACAAAAGACGAACATTCGGTTACTTTATATAATACTTACGTGCTGAAGTCCTGGGTGGCTGCCTGGGTAAATTGATGGCACTGCATCAGGCTTCAGGATCAACTTTTTGGCAAAACCCATGGACCTTTGACAAAAGTTCACGAAACAGTCGCTGCTAAAATGTGCGCCGCAGATCCGGATCACCACTGTGTTTGCAGGTCTGCTGTGTCTGTAAATAAAGTCCATCCATAGCTGCTTCAGCACAGGGTTCCTGGGCAAGTAGTGGATGGAAGATCCCGGTTCTGGTTTGCAGCCCAGAACAGCACAAGTACAGTCTGACATAGTTACAGCAAGTCTATAGCCACTCCACCTTTACTCTGTGCTGCAAGTTTCACATGTCTACTTTGACACTTGTGTGCATGTACAGTGTGTTGACATATTGAACCATGATTGGCTTCACGGTTTGTGATGTCACAAGTGTCTGCATGTGTACAGAGTTTATCAATCAATACATGAATGAATGAATGAATGAATGAATGAATGAAAGACTTTATTTCGAACATATAATAAATAAAAACAGATACAAAATAATAACAAACAAAACAAGAGTTATAGTGTCCGAAAAGGAGTAGGTAGAAGAAAAACGTATATTACCCTACCCCTTTCTCACTTCTCCTCTATTAACTCATATATCATACAATGATAATATAATTAATATAAAAACTATCCCAGATTTATTTACATCCCAAGTTGAATATATGAACAGCATCCCAAGTTTATTTACAACCCACAAATACATCCGGAGTTAAAAAGTATATAACCAACCTTTAACACAACTCACACAATACATACAACATACAATTGATAGTCAAACATTTAAAGAGGAGGTAAATATAACTTGAGTGAAGAGGGTCTTAAAATATGTGGTGAGCCATATATTTATTTAAGAATATGCACTATGTAGAGGCGCACTTTAATAAGCTACTGGTAAGTAGGCTTGTAAGCCAAGCATACTTGTATGAGCAAAGTATACTTGAGTGAAGTATACTTTTTTTTACTTATATATGTATCAAATAAATTGGATTTTTGACACATTTTGGAATATGCCATATATATACATATATATTTATACATATATATATATATACATATGTATATATATATATATATACATATTCAAGATTCAAGATTCAAGATTCAAGATGTTTATTGTCACGCCGGTTGTACAGGTACAAACGTGTGAAATACTTTTCGCTAGGAAGCTCCATTAAATAATAAATTATATTACATTTACATTTACATTACAATTATAAAAGGAAATACTTTATACAAGGGCATATTAAGAACATATGTATTAACAATATATACAGTATATACAGTATAAGAAATATTTTTGTGTAAGAATGTGTCAAATTAATTATCTATTTAAAAGTCTGATGGCCTGGGGGAAAAAACTGTTCCTCAGTCTGCTGATATATGTATATATATATGTTTTTTTGTGGGCCTACTGGTTTCTGCCTGGTTTCTTTTACTCTGTGTATTTGTTTTTAGTTTTTTTGTTTTGTGTAAAACATTTTTTTTACATTGGTATTTAGTTTATTTAATTTTAATTTATTCCTATATAGTAAATAGTAGTTAATAGTTAAATAATCCTGCTGTGTTTTGAACTGGCATGGAGAGGAGGAGCAGGTCTGTGTATGGCAGGATGAACAGCACGGGTCTGATCACGTGACGGCTAAAGGGCAGGACAGGGTTTTACACACTTTTGTAAACAACATGGCTGTTCACGGTCTGGCCCTGCTAGCCTGGTAGCTACTGATCCAACCACACTGTGCTGTCAGAGCACAGCTATCTGGCCTCATAAGCGACCCACGGCAGACCTCTAGGAAGTTACTTGTCGGGGTAATTAGTTGTAGAGAGAGAGCTGGACCGAGGAGCTGTCAACAAGAGACCGTCTGACAGTGAAACGGTGAGTCGTTAGCATCCATAGCTAGCTCAACAACATCCACCTCTGCATCCTGATTATGATCAGATAACATGTCAGTACAGATGTGTTATTATGGTTGATTTCTCTGTTTGTTAATGTTGAAGAGGCAAAGGTATAATAGCTTGAGCTGATAGCTTGAATTGATGCCAGTTTTAGCTAAAGCAGCCTGTGATCTGCAGCCATTATTACCTGCTATTACATCACTTTTATTTATATTAATATATTCACATTAATACACTGAATGTGAAGTACATTTGTCTGTGCAATATATCCTTGATGCAATATACACCTCAATTGAAACTACCTTTGTTTACATTTTATTTATTACATCTACTCTACCTATTTTACAAGTGCAATTACCTACTTTCAGTTTTATTTATATTAATATATTAATATTAATACACTGCCAGTTTTAGCTAATAAAGCAGCCTGTGATCTGCAGCCAATATCACCTACTTTAGGTTTTATTTATATTATTATATTAATATTAATACACTGCCAGTTTAGCTAAAGCAGCCTGTGATCTGCAGCCATTATTACCTACTTTAGGTTTTATTTATATTATTATATTAATATTAATACACTGCCAGTTTAGCTAAAGCAGCCTGTGATCTGCAGCCATTATTACCTACTATTACATCACTTTTATTTATATTAATGTATTAATATTAATACACTGAATGTGAAGTACATTTGTCTGTGCAATATATCCTTGATGCAATATACACCTCAATTGAAACTACCTTTGTTTACATTTTATTTATTACATCTACTCTACCTATTTTACAAGTGCAATTACCTACTTTCAGTTTTATTTATATTATTATATTAATATTAATACACTGCCAGTTTAGCTAAAGCAGCCTGTGATCTGCAGCCAATATCACCTACTTTAGGTTTTATTTATATTATTATATTAATATTAATACACTGCCAGTTTAGCTAATAAAGCAGCCTGTGATCTGCAGCCATTATTACCTACTATTACATCACTTTTATTTATATTAATGTATTAATATTAATACACTGAATGTGAAGTACATTTGTCTGTGCAATATATCCTTGATGCAATATACACCTCAAGTGCAACTACCTTTGTTTACATTTTATTTATTACATCTATACCCTACCTATTTTACAAGTGCAATTACCTTTGTTTACATTACATCTATTTTTATATTTTATACTTCTAGTGTAACACTTCTGTTTATATTTATTTATTACATCTACCCTACCTATTTTACAAGTGCAATTACCTCTGTTTACATTAAATCTATTTTATTTAATACATCTACTTTACCTGTTTTATTCCTGTTTTATTTGCTTTATAACTGTGTGTGTGTTTTACCTGTACCATGTTTTATCTGCCTCATTTAGTCTTGTCAAGTATTTGTTTTAAAGCACTGACCAGAAGTGGCAACTGTGAATCTCGTTGTATTTAATACAATGACAATAAAGCTTTCTATTCTATTCTATTTCTATTCATCCATCATGTGTTCACCTGGCTTCCCCCAGGTAAATCTGTAATTTAATGTCATATGATTCTCCCTTCTCCCAGGCCCTCCTCAGTCTATGGGCTCTCAGTCCAGTTCTGGGATGTCTGGTGGAAGGGGTTCTTCCAGTGGCAACCCAGCTGAGCAGTCTGAATCATCAGAACCGAACCAGAGCAGCAGCAGCAGCAGTAGCAGCAGCAGCAGCAGCCGAGGCCGCAGGACGGCTGACAGGCAGCAGGGAGACAGACAGACAGCATCAGAGGAGGACGTTGACTTAGCTGAAGTGCTGGCTTACCTACTGAGGAGGTAAAATACTTTAATATTAACACAACAAATAACTTGGACACTTCTGGGCACAGTTTATCATTTTGTGGTGTTTTTATCCATGTAGGGAGTGTCACAAATCCAACAACCCCAGACATAAGAAAATAAAGCTGTGGGGATAGCTGAGATAATAACTAGTAATTTTGGGAAAAGTAGGTAATCACTAAAAGTAGTAGAAGTGCAGTACTGAGAGACCGGAACAATACAAACAATCGTGTGTTGCAGTTCTGTGCAATATGCTGTATATTTAAAAAAAAAAAATGACTTGCTCCCGCACACACTGTTCTCTGCTTTATTAGTCAACGTTTCTGGCACCTCACCGAAACGTTGACTAATAAAGCAGAGAAAAGTGTGTGCGGGAGCAAGTCATTTTTTTGAAAAAGTACATATTGGAGGGGATCTACTCCCAGCACCACAAACAATTTTGAGAATGTGCATGTTTTCCTCTCCTCAATATGCTGTATATTACCTTACATAAATGTAAAGGAATTTCTATTTTTCAGGTCACACAGCATAGTAGTTTGAGTGAGGGTCAATACTCAAAACATGCACCAACTCATCACTTTAAACTCTTGAAATGTACAGATTAGGGCTGTCACAATATCAGATTTTCACTACACGATTATTGCAACCAAAAGAATTCACGACAACGATGTTATTGTGATGTCTATAGAAAATTTGGAAATTCAGTCAAATTCATCTTTAACTTTCTTTATTAGGGATGCACCGATACAGGATCGGATATCGGGCCGATACTGATTTAAATAGCTGGATTGGGTATCGTGACAATGGGGCCGATCTATTCAATTCAATTATATATTTATATACCATATACATTTTATACTGTCATTTTAATTCCTGTTTAAGTTTTGACCAATTTGTTGCTGCATTAAACAGGTTTACATTTGAATTGTAATCCCTGTCAATTTTGAAGTTTTTTTACGTAATATGTACGATTTATTATTTTAACAATAAATTACAATTCAGTAAATTTATATCTATGTATTCATTGGTTACATTTTGTTTTACAAAGTTAGAAAAGCAGTGTTTATGTCAAGCCTGATAAAAGAATGATCCCAGTCACTTCCACACAGTGAGGCCTACAGCTTATTAATTAAACAATGGTATCGGATCAGTACTCGGTATCAGTCGATACCCAAAGCCCAGGTATTGCTATCGGTATCAGGAGTGAAAAAGTCGGATCGGTGCATCCCTATATATAAGCATGCAATAATAATGTATAAATTCTGAAATAGCCCATGAAATAAGGAATAATCCCACAACATTATTCATTATTCATATTCATAATTAATAATTATTAGTTATTCTCAGAGGGATATCGTACAGCTGTGCTGTGAAGCTTCAAATAACTTTGAATATTTCTGACTGAAGATTCAAAGCCCAAAAAATTGTTTTGTCAAATTAATTTTAAACTTTGTTTATTGTGCGTTTTGTCTGTTTTTTGGCAAATGGATTACACTCAAAATACGAGTGTAGGGAGATGGAGAGAGAGTCTGTAACCATAACTTATATATAAAATGATTTAAGAGGTGCTGGATTATTTACACAATATTATCATATGTGTATTATTAACATGATATCAATATTTCATTTTTAAATATCATGGTTATTGTCAATACTGGTATATTGTGAAACCCCTAGTACAGATCATCCTAAATTGATTAGCCTATATCTAATTGAGATTTTTAGGGTAGATCATTTCAGATATGAGACCAATTACATGGAAAAGAAGTAACACTTGTGACATCTACGTGAGTTGCTATGAAGATGACTTGTATCTTATGAGTTTATTAGACACTATTCAAATGGCACTAAGCAGAGGGAAAGCTTATTTCCTCTCTGTCAAGAGAGCATACATCTCATTACATTACATCTCAGTGCTGCTAAAGCTGAGAGATGGTTGGGAATTTCCCATCCTTATTCCTGTTTGATTTAAATGCTGTTAAAGTGGCTGGGAAATTTTTGAATATTCCTTTGTTAAATACCACTTCTAAATAGCACTTGTAACAGATCCATGACAGCGGCAGGGGCCTCTAGTAATAACACAGCAGAGGCGCCAGAACTAGTAAGTACTGGGATCTGGAGGAGTTGAAATGAATAAGTAGCATTCTCGCTTCTCACTTCAGTAAGCATTAAACTACCCTGCCTGGAGCGAGCTACTGATCCCCCCCATCTGTTACAGTGGAGCTGCTGCTCAGTGGAAAAAAACAACACACATTACAAGACTATAGCTTTACTCACAGTACACTCGCTGTAGATTCATTTGATCATGTCTCACCGTTTTGGATTGATCGGTTGTTGAACTGATGTGGTGTTTTTGTGTGTGCAGGGGCCAGGTGCGACTGGTCCATGGCAGTGGAGCCACCGGGCTGCAGCTGGTCCAGTCGTACTCTGACTCGGATGAGGACAGCGACGGAGCCTGGGAGGGTCGGCTGGGTGACCGATACAATCCACCAGGTAACGTCCTGCTGTTAATGACTATCCTAAATTCAAAAATATATTCAAATATTTAAAAAGAAAAAAGATATTCGAATATGAAAATTAGCATTCGATTGTGAAAAAAGGCAGCACTACCGTGGCGCGTACCGAGTGCGCCGCATGACGGGAGTCACACAACATCACTTTCATTAATTGAAAATGTAACATTAGGTCAAGCTGAACGAGGAATAGTTCAACAACAACAACCGTAATGACGGAGAGATCTCAGCCGTAGAGAGAGAGAGACACTGTGTCCTGACAGCCAGTGTTACGTTACGTCATGTAAACAAACCACGTAGCTATCAGCTGTGCGCTCAAGATCAGACTGGAGACGTAACAACTTAAAAGATGGGTGAGTAGTTCTTACTATCTTCCGACGTGTGTACTTTTTATACAGAAAACACACGTTTTATATTGTGATATTTACTGGAAATGACTTTCAGGCGATCTCCAGCCAGCTGCCACCTTCATTTAGGTGTTGGATGAATATATCGGCAATAGGCGATTGGCTGAGTACATTGTCGGTTGTTGTTTTTTCGCGATGTTTGTCATTATATTTAGCAAAGGGGTGGGTTGAATAGATATTCGAATAGTTTGAACCTACGTGTTTCGTAGAACAAATATTTGAACGTCAATTTTGGCCAACTTTGACAGCCCTCCTGCTGACGCTGTTCACTTTCCAGGCATATGGGTGGAAAGATAAATTGGATCTTGCTTACTCTTCTTCTAAAGCATACAGTTTCAGCAGCCATATCCATTGGAAAGATTATGACAGTCTGTTAAAACCAAAACATTTACTTTTAACAGTGTTTTGGGACAGTGTGCTTCTGGCTGTTTGGATTCTGTGTGGCTGGAATCCACCCAATACCCAGAATGGCAGAAACAGGATGAATCCACGCCAGTCATGTGTCAGTGTCTTCCGAATAAAGATGTAAATCATGTTGTAGTAATGCTATCGTCTTTTTATTCAGTAAGATCCAAAATAAATGTTATTAGTGTTAGAGGAAATTAAGTAAGTAGTATAAAATTAAGTTAAGTAAGCATGTACAAATCAAATCATCTTTTAAAATGTTTAAATCTCAATTTACAACTCACAACTTACTTAGCTAGTGAGTAGTGAGTCCCGTGTTTTTTTCCTCAGACATATTATAAAATGTACGATGAATAATAATATACGACTAAAGTGACAATCAATGACGTCAACAAACACGTCACAAGTCGTGAACTCGGAGCTTTCAGAAACTTTCCACTTACGAGGTTGTGAATACCACAAGAGAGGGGCGTTCATATGGAATCATCTCATGAACACGGTAAAAAGGAGCCCATTTGAAGGCACCATTAATACCAAGACTTGTTTTGTTTTGTGTTTTCTTCCTAGTGGACTCCCAACCCGACACAAATGAGGTGGACCGAAGTGAGATCCGAACTCAGATCCTGCTGGCCACTGGCTCCATGACCCAGAAAGGCCCACAGAGTTTCACCCACATGCTGACAGAGGTCAGACCGCAGATATACAACCTGAAAGCAGCGTTAGACTAGAGTGCTATTCTTGAATTTCGAGAACTAAGGATGTAGTAAGATGATGATGATTAGTTTTCATCTTATTCATCCACAGACATGTGAAATAATTAAGAGCTCTACTTTAATGTATTTTATTTTCAACCCAGTTTGTCCAAATATTAAAATGATTTTAGTCACTTGCTTTTGTCAGCCAGTTTAATTCCCAATAAATGTTGACCAGTTTTCTTTGCTGATGTGTTTTTTAGAGGGAACAAGGCAGATGTAGAGGCTCCAGTTTTTCTCATGGGGAGTGCAGTCGTATCCGCACACAGTAAGTGTTGTTTAAATTCTACATGTTTCCAATATCCC